>NW_020173215.1:18604672-18710497 GCF_003031525.2 Neophocaena asiaeorientalis asiaeorientalis
AGTGTGTGTATGTGTGTTTGTGTGTGTGTGTGTGTGTGTGTGTGTGTGAAAGAGAGAGAGAGGAAGAGAGAGAGGGAGGGGGGGGGGGGGGGGGGGGGGGGGGGGGAATATCAGTTTTAACTAGAGGTCCCAATAGCCTTTGGGGATAATCAATTTCACTACTTTACTTGAAGATTTTTAGGAACTAATTCTTGAACAGCTTCCACCAGCAAGAAAGTATGAGAGACCATTCTATACTCTTTTCTCTGGGTGGTTCCCTAGGGACTAGCAACTGGAGCTCCATTCAGGTAAGAACGGGGAGCCAACAGCTTCCCGAACTCATACGTTCACCCAGAGGGCAAGGGCTGTGGATCAGGGAGACCATGAAAATAGCCTGGCCTCGAATACACACCTGAATGATGCTACTTAAAATCACCTGATTAACAAAGGTATCATTAAGTGTTCAAATTGAGCAATTCAATCTAATAAAATTTAAGCATAAATGTGAGTGGTCACCAAGCACTTATCATAAGAGAACAAGACAAGCTGATTACACTCTGTTATAAACCAGTGGTTATAATCTCTCTCGCCTGTGCCCCTCCCCAGCTATGGCAACGTGTGGCCTTCTTGAGAAAGCCCCTTTCAGGCCACGTCCTCCCTTTCTCTCCCAGTGGAGAATCACTGCTTTAAGTAACATTATCAGTAGAGTTTGGGGAAAATTCTACTTTTGACTGACTAGAACTAATAACACGAGGCAGAGTAAGTGACCAAAAAATAAAAATTCATGATAAGAGTCAATAAAGGTAAGTTCAAAATAGTTAGAGAGGCACAAAGAACGAAACTAACCTGAAAATCTCACTGCAAAGTCTAAGATACTGAACATAAACCTGAGGTTCTCGGAGAAGAAATGCACGCAAATCACACTTTCCCAGCCCCTCACTACTCTCCTGGCCAGGCCTCCCGGTCTGCCCCCAGCCCCTCCCACTCATCACCTGCCGGCACACAGGCTTGCACCGCATGGCACCCAGGGTCCCTCCTTCAAGCTTGTTCCTTTCTACATAAAAGTCCTCGGTCTCGTGCTTAGAGGACAGTCATTTTAGACCCAGTAGAGCCCAGCCAGTGTTAGAGGACTCATGTCACATTCAAATTATTTTACCCACCACACTGAGAAAAAGAGCCAGGCCTCGAAAAGCTGCTGGTAGAGAACTGACCTGCTCTCTGGGTGGGGAGAAGCCCTGTGTGGAAGGTCCCCGAGCACAACCCGTCACTCCGGCACCATCTGAAAAACTCTTCACGTACTAGTTAATTCTGGAGGAATAAACCATGACTTTCATGATTGTTTTTTTACAAGTGCAAAGGTTCAAAATTCTAAGAGGTGAAGGTATTACGGTAAAAGGAAACATTTACAGACCCTCCAATCAAGCGTGGATGCTGTCCTACACAAGCTGCCAATTTATGGGTTTCCGTTTGTTTCAACATGTACCCCTCAAGGTCCGAGTGACGGGTGAGCTTTCCAGCCCTTTCTGCCCTGACTTACCTTACTGTGTGTGAAGGGGGGCGCTGTGTACAAGGTGGGGTGGATGAGAGGGCGAGGCAGGTGTGGGACGGCGTGCAAGGGCACATGTCCATGGATGTGGGGGTAAAGATGCAGAGCGGGGTGTGTGGGCTTCTCGGGGCTCAGGAACTGGTGGCCGGGAGGAAGGGCTCCAGCCGTCACTGCCGACGGCGTCAATCCAGACGCCTCTTGTTTACAGACGTGACATTCACAAGTGTTTGGAGCTTGCTCTGCCTAAAGGGAAGGAAAAAGGAAGTATTTAGTAAATGAGTATTTAGTATTTAGGGAAACAAAGAATTGTATGGACTGAATTAGAGCCAGTCACACGGCAGATACAAAGGCAGCAGGGCCCGTCCTGACACCCCAGGTTGACGGGTCCCTCCTTGTGAGGTAAACGAGGGCCCCCAGGACTGGGACTGAAAAGACCTGAAAAGAGAAGGGGGTGCGCACCTCCCCCCAGCTGGGTGCACCCCGCGCCTGTCTGAGCAGGGGCAAGGGGACTGGCAAGACGGCAGAGCGGAGAGAGGGGGCTGGGGCCAAGGACAACAAGACCACCGGTGCCACGCTCCGCCGGGCTCACACTGCTTAACGGACGGTTACACAGAGATTCTTCAAAATGCACCAGAGATGGGACTTCCGGCTAAGGTGGAATGAAGCAGTCGGTGACTCTTCTCCCTCAAAACAAGTGTAAAACTGAACACAATTGTCAAAGGCAATCGTTTTGAGGCTCTGGAAATCAACCAAAGGAAAAAAACAAATTGAGAAGCGTTTATTCATGCAAATCTGCTAGAACTTTCAGGTGAGAACAGAAGGGGTCTAGCCTTCTTGCCCAGGGCTCTTCCTGTTCCCAACTCCCCACACTCCTTAAAAAATTAAACTTTAAAACAAACAAACAAAAAAACGTAACTCAAGAATCAATAGCAGAATTAAAATGGTACACTAAAATTTTCTTTGATATGAAAAAAGGAAGTAAAGGAGGGACAGAGGTACAAAAAACATGAGACATATAGAAATAACCAGCAAAATGGCAAAGGTAAATATTGTCAATAATTACATTAAATGTACATGACTCATTTCAAACAAAAGGCAAGGACTGATGGACAGGATAAAAATATGAGACCAAACTAAAAGACTGGAAGGCAAATTTTAGACTCAAAGACACAAAGAAGCCGAAATTAAGAGCTGAAAAAATATATAACAGTACTCCGAAGACAGGTGGAGTATTAGTATTAGACAAAACAGTCTAAGATAAAAAGTATTAGCAGGGAAACAGTTCATAATGACAAAAGGGCCAATATATTAGGGAGACAGAACAATAATCACATGGATACACATTCAACAACACTGCCCCAAAATGCATGAAACAAAACCCGGCAGATTTGAAAGAGGAATAGACAACCCAAAAGGTATACTTGAAGACTTCAATATGTCTCTCTCAAAAATTTTCAGAACTAGATAGAAAATCAGGAAGGATATGGAAGACTTGACTAACGCTAATGCTGTCGATCAATTGAGCCGACTCTCATTTACAGGCCGCTCCACCTAGTAGGGGCAGAGCACAGATTACATTCAAGTGCGCCTCTAGGGCAGACCACACGTTAGGCCATAAAACTAGTCTCAATAAATTTGGAAGCTCTAAAATCAGTAATCTAAGCTTTAGATTCAACAAGCTAGAAACAGAACAAACCAAACCCAAAGAATATAGAAGGAAACATTGGAGATCAGAACAGAAATCAATGAAAGAGAAAAGAGACAAACAGAGAAAAGTAACAAAACCAAAAATTGGTTATTTACAAAAATGGACAAACCTATAGCCAGACTGACTGAGGGGGTTAAAAAGGAGTAAACAAAATTACCCAAATCAGGAATTAACATCACTACAGACTCTACAGAATTAAAAGAGAGTATAATAAACAACCATATGATATCAAATCAGACAATTTAGATGAAATGGATAAATTCCTAAAAAGACACAAATTATTAAACTCAACCCAAGAAGAAACAGAAAATCTGAATAGACCTGTAGTAAGTAAACAAAATTTGAATTAGTAATTACAAAATTTCCCACAAAAAGAGACCAGGCTCATGGGATTTCACTTGTGAATTCTATCAAATATTTAAGAAATCTCAATCTTAGACAAATTCCTTCAGAAAATATATGCAGAACAAACAATTCCCAACTCATTCTATGAGGCAGGCCAGGTATCACCCTGATACCAAAGCCAGACAAAGACATCATAAGGATGGACAACTATAGACCAGTTATCTTTTATTAGCACAGATGCAAAAACCCTAACAAAATAACCAATCAAGCAACATATGAAAAAGGGACTACATGCCATGAGCAAGTGGAATTTATCCCAGGAACACAAGGTTGGTTTAATATACGAAAATCACTTGATGAGATACACCACGGTAACAGAATAAAGGATGAAAACCACAGGGACATCTCAACAGATGCAGAGAAGGCATCTGAAAAACCCAAAGCATGTTCATGATAAAACTCCCAAGAACCTAGGAGTAGATCGGAATTTCCTCAACTTGACAAAGGACATCTACGAAAAACCTACAGCTAGCATCATACTTTACTGGTCAAAGACTGAATGCTTTCCCCCTAAGACTGGGAATAAGCAAAGACATCTGCTTGCACCACTTCTATTCAACACTGTACTGGAGGTTCTAGCTGGCTCAATAAGGCAAGAGTAGGGAATTAAAAGAATCCAGACTGGAAAGGAAGAAGTAAAACTGTTTATTCACAGACAACATGATCCTGCATGTATAAAGTCCAAAGTAATCTACCAAAAAGAAAAAACAAAAAACCCCAAAACCACAAAACTTCAACCCTTCTAAAACAAGTTTATTAGCAAAGCTGCAGAATTCAAGATCAATATATAAGAATCTATTGTATTTCTGTATATTACCAACAGTCAACTGAAAATCGAAATTAGAAAACACCTTTACTATAGAATCAAAAGACATCTAATACTTAAGAATAAACTTAAGAAACATGTTTGAGAACCACAGACTAGAAATTTTTAAAAACTGCTGAGAGAAATTAAAGATGACCTAAATAAATGGAAGCAGCATGGTCACTGACTGACAGATTCAATTTTGTTGAGACTGTATTTTCCCAAAATTGATCCTTATCATCCCACAAATAAAAGATTAGGCCCAGAGAAGTTTGCTGATGAATTCTATCAAATATTCAAGAATTCAATGCAACCTCTATCAAAATCCAAGCAGGTCTTTTTGGAGAAGGTAACAAATTGTTCCTAAAATGTATACGGGGAATTCCCTGGTGGTTCAGTGGTTAGGACTCGGCGCTTTCACTGTGGGGGCCCAGGTTCAATCCCTGGTCGGGGAACTAAGATCCCACAAAGCCATGCAGTATGGCAAATAAATAAATAAATAATACTAAATAAAACAAAAAATAAAATGTATATGGAAATGCACACAGATTTTGAATGCATTTAGACTTTGAAAAGGCTAAACAATTTTGAAAAAGGCCCACCAAGCTGCAGGGCAGATCCTACCCGACTTCCAAACTTACAGTAAAGCAACAGTCAAGTAGAGTACGGGTTTAAGGACGCGGAGATCAAATGAACAGGATCCTGAGCACAGACATTAACCCATACATTTATAGTCAATTGATTTGCAATAAATAGCCAATGCAATCCAACAGGGGAAAGGGTGGCCCTTTCAACAAATGGTACTGGGACAACTGGATACCCAAATATGCAAAAAGGTGAATTTGGACCCTAACCTCAGACCATAAGCAAAACTGAGTCAAATGGACCACAGACCTAAGTAAGAGCTAAAATTATAAATATTATAGAGGAAACGAGAGTTTTGTATTAGGTAAAATTTTCTTGGATATGACGTCAAAAGCATGATTCATAAAAGAAAAAATTTATAAACTGGAATGCATCAAAATTAATAACTTCTGCTTTTCAAAAAACACCATAAAAATACTAAGACATACCACGGACCCAAAGAAAATATCTGTAGATCACATACTTGATAAATGACTTGTACCAATATATACCAATATATAAAGAACTCTTTTTTTTTTTTTTTTTTTTAATATTTATTTATTTGGAGGTGCTGGGTCTTAGCTGTGGCACGTAGGATCTTCGTTTCAGTATGCGGGATCTTTAGTTGCAGTGTGTGGACACTTAGTTGAGGCATGCAGGATCTAGTTCCCCGACCAGGGATCGAACCCGGGCCCCCTGCACTGGGAGTGTGGAGTCTTAGCCAACGGACCACCAGGGAAGTCCCCACAAAGAATTATTAAACTCAAAAACAAGACAGAGAAGGAAATGCAACCCAAACGGCCCCTAAACATATGACAGAATGTGCTCACCTTTGCCCACAGAAAATGGAATGAAAACTGAAACCTCACGGGGTTACCACTTCTCATCTACCAGACTGGCAAGAGTTCAAAACTCTTCCAGGGGGAGGGGAGGGCACCACGCTCTGACCCGGTAAAGCCACTCCTGGTGACCGCTCCTAGGGACAGAACTGCCTACGTATAAAATGTCAGATATGTAAGGTTACTCACTGAATAGTTTATGATGGGGAAACAAACGGAAGCAAACACAAGTGTCCGTCAGCAGGGACTAAAAAGAAAAACAAAACGAAACTATGACACGTCCACACAATGGAATACAAAGAGACCAGCAGCGGAGCAAGAGGAAGTGCGCCCTGTACAGGTGAAGCTGGTCAGGACACACTGCTAGGAGGGAAGAGAACAGAGTGTGCATTAGTATAAGCCTTTCTCATGAAAAGGCGAAGAATATTTGTATTTGCATAAATAAACACTGGAAGGACCTAGTTTTAAATAGGTAAAGCTGGTTACGCATTGGGACTAGGGGCTGGGGGTGAGCAGGCGCTGCAGCCGGTAGAGGAGGAAGGAGGTGGGAGCGGGACTTCTCAGGGTAGTAACACCTTCTGGTGTCCTTTCCTGCAGATTTACACCACCTACTAAAATGGTTTTAATCAGCCTGGACCTTCATTTGTTCTTCCTTTCATTTAAAAACTGCTTGAGCGCCTATTATAAAACTCTGAGTCTCTAAGAAAAAATAACAGGCTGGTCAGGTACCCGCACCTTTGGTTAACAGAAAAACAGATACCTATCAGGATAGAAAAGCTCCCTCACAAAACCAACCTTTTCTGAAATTTTAACATTCCACTGTTTCATTTTATTAAAAAAAAGCCCTTCCCTTGCTTCCCAGACAAGAAAACCTCCCCAACGCTTAAACATCTGGAGCCACTGTGCGGTGCCGCAGTCAAGATGACACTGATCACAGATTCAGGAAAGAGGAACAGGACTGAAGTGAGGGTGCGAGTCACATCTGCTTATTTGCAAGTATGCCTTGACTCTCTCCAGGCCTAATCTGCAGAAGTTTTTCGAAATGAAATAATTCTGTGTTCAATAACGCTCATGTTTAGAGAAACCAGAGGCAGAAAAGAGACCTCTGGCAAAACAAAGTTCGAAAAAATAAAATCATACCTGCTGAGTTGAGTAAGACGGGGGTGGACTGTCCACTTTACTTTCCTCCTTCCCAGGGCTCCCGTCTCCTAGAGCTGTGTCTTCCTTCGGGGCTCCCGGGGGCTCCCCACTACTTTCGCCGTCTGCCTCCTCGTCATCAGCCTCTGAAGAACTACTGCTGGTACTGCTTACCTGAGGGGACTTTAAAAACAACCCTTTGTAATTTTCACTTTTTGAAACAGAAGAATGGAGGCAACTGACACACCAGACACCGTCTGATGTCACTTACTGTCACTATGAAGACGCATGCCCATACCTCGTCCTTCAGGGCCATGTTTTCCCCGCCACCGTTCAGTTCACCGTGGATTCCATTCATGCTGGCCACCACCTCGGCATCGTCATAGTTACTCAGCGGATAAATATCAGCAAACTTAGCTGACAATGGCGCAACATCTTCATCGTCACTACAACTGAGAAAGCAGAGACGTCACCAGGAGGCCGCTCTCCGCAAGCACAGCGAACGCACCACCCGCCAAGCAGACACCGCGCTCGTTCACAGGAGTGCTGCACTGAGTGCCACGCATGCCCCTCAGCATCTCCTCGTAACCTGAACGCACGAGGAAACGCCTGGAAGATTACCATTTGTGCTATCTGGAAGAACGGAAAACAAGACTCCAGAAGGAGAAACATTAAGGAAAGCACAGAATTCAATCAGATTAATTGATGTTATACATCTACTCAAGTCGAAGTGCCCTGGTGTACAACTGTTCTCTCTGCCATTTCCAAGCAGACACAATTTTGGATTCTAATTAAAGGGGTACGGAGAACAACCGTAGGTCTTTACCGTTTGTTTTTATAATCGCCAAAATTTCAGACACAGCCAGCTCAACAAAACATTAAAGGCACTTATGTGACAAAATACTACAAGATTTTTCACTACAAGGCCAGCTGTGGCCAAGTCCAGTCATAATCTCAATTACCAGCTTTAGCAAGACATCCAAGCGATGGGCAAATGGAATAGCTACCAAAAAAAAAGTAAGGAGACTTCAAGGCTAGAGCCTATGAAGACCACTTAAAATGTATGACTTTCTGGTACATGAAAAGAGCTGGCGCAGAGCTCCTGGCTCAGTGTGCATGGTTCAAGGCATGACTGTAAATGGACACCCCACGGGTCCACGTAAACATGCCACCGCGTCTGCCTTGAGCCTCAACACTCAATGGCCTCCAGAAGGAACGAGCCTAAGAACTGGAGACCTTCTGGCTTTAGGGAAGAGTGTCCAGAATTGCCAAACTCAGGTTCTTTTCCACTTCTAGGAAAACAAGCGTCAATAGACTACAACGTGCTACCATCCGGAGCTCATCACAGCAAGCACGCACAGTGCCCAGCAGGCCTCCTGGGGTCCCGCTGCACCTGAGCTAACAGCAGGCTTTGCCCTGGGCTGCACCCACACCTGCTCCCGAGGTGTTAGCATCACCACGACCCAGAGGAGGAAGCCAAGGTGCAGAGATGAAGGAACTAAACCACGCGCTCCGTGCAGTGGAGGCGACCCCAGAACCCGTGAAGTCCAGACAGCACTGCAGCCCAGCGACTAAACCGCCACGCTTCTATTTCATCAACGTAGAAGCGGCACCACGAGAGACAACACAAGCCAGCGGCCACATGGAGCTCCTCGGATCACAGAGCGTCTACCGGGAAGACACGGATCACAAGGTGCTGGCGGCCAGAGGCCCAGAGCATCCGCACACGGCCCCGGCTCCGCCACTCAACGCAGCATGGGAGACCACGGCTGGCGCCAGCCGCCAGGACACAGGAGCTGGGCGAGCTCTTCCAATGTAAGTTCTTACTCGACTGCACACGCTGAACTGCGGGACGCTCCTGTGATGAGCTAGCTGGCAGCTAGCTGGGAAGCCCTCAACACTCTGCACCGGCTCCGAGAGCACAGGGCTTCTACAGCTATGAAGCACCTTGAGTTCAGTGAAAGGAGTCACGGTGTTCAGGCCAATCCCTTTACTATTATTCTGTGTTTGAGACCAAATCCATATTGAGAATTGAAAGACTCCGAAGGAAAGCCTCAGAGTCACCGTGCGAAATCCAGACGGGGGAAGCGAGAAGTCTGAGAAATGCGGGGCACCATCCCTCCACTGGGAGCCATGGCGGGGGGGCTGGTCACCTCCACAGGGCTCCCGGCACCCACACACACTGTGACATGCAGAGGGCATGTTTTATTTCTTAAAACATATACCCGCGTGCAGCCTGTCCAGAAGCTAGAGCAGGTAGCCTCAACACGAGACACGGCCACAAGTCCCAAGAAACACGGGCCCACTCCCCTCCCTGTGAACTGGCGACAGCTGCACAGCCACCTCGCTTGTACAAAACATCCTTCTAGGTAATGCGGGAACACGGAGAACAGAACCTTTCAGTCGCTTGCTAAAGTGATCATCTGAGTTCTTAGCAAGACATGGAACAAGCATGGATGCTGGGCTGACGATGAGGCGGAACGAGCAGCGGGCTGGCCACCCGTGATTCAGTGAGCGCGGGTCAGGCCGGCGCTGGGAAACACTTCCCTGCAGACCAGCATGTGTTTGTTTGCCTCACTGCGGTTATTCATTCACCTTCTTTTAGGCAGGTCATGAAACAGGGTCACAGTTTGGGCTTCCTGATGCCATGTTTTAAAAGCTGTTTAGAAAAATGAAGGGTCCTTTCTCTTGAAAAGCACTGTAATGCTATCCACACTTCTGCAGACGTTACTGTCTCTACTTCTCATCACTGGATTAGTTACATTTCTGAAACCTTATGACAAAGTCACGACTTACAAAGTTGGTGCAGAGCCATTGTCTGTGAGGATGAGTCTGGGATGTTGCTGAACTGTAATGGGTGAGCTGGAACCTGACCCTGAGCTTGCTGATGACACGCTAGGTGGGCGCATCTCAGAGAGATAGTCGGGAGCAGAGTCCACCTGGAGTGGTAGCTGGTGAATGTGGATGTCGCCAGTGACGGGGGGGTCCATGATACCACAAGTGAGGATGTGTGAGAGGCTGCAGTCATCGCAAGCACATCTGATTGGGAATTAAGGACAGTTACCGAGACAGCCAACAGAGAAGGGCAGACCGTGCTCTTCAGAGGTTGGTGCCGGCCCTCTGTGGGGTCAGCGAGGGTCCCGCGGCCCGCTGCGCGCACACGCAGGCTCACCTCCTCCTGTAGTTGCAGTTGGGGCAGTCGGGCATGCTCAGTCGCGACGACAGCACGTGCCTCATGGTGTCCGTGAAGCTGTTCTCGCCAGCGACGGCCTTCTTGTTCGTCAACTGGAGGAAATCACGAGACAACGGGTTAGTTTTGCAAGACGCGCCGCCCCGTGACACAGCTTATATTTTCCAGTAATTGTGGTAGTGTGTGTCACACTCAGAACCAACGACCACAGCTTCCTAAGGTGGGGCAGGGCCAGGAAAAGGGGCCGCAGAGGTGTGAGGCACACAGCCGTGAGGCTGGGAGAGGCCCTGACACAGGCCAGGGACCAGTAACCCCTAATAGGCTTCCTCACCAGCAAACACGCTGCAGCACCCCTCACAGCAGACACCCAGCCTTTACCCTGAATCTGCCATGGGCTTTGTACTTGCTAGGTACCAGGAACGTAGAGATAATCACTGCCCTCAAGGAGCTTAGATTCTGGAAGAGGGGACAGGCAAGAAACCAAATTTGAAGACCGTGACGCAGAAGGTGCCCCGGGAGATCTGCTCAGCATGCTGGAGGGGTGGGGAAGCTGCTCGGCAGGTGCCAAGCCTCAGCAAGGCCCAGGTGCAGTGCTGGTTATCCCGTCAGAGGCAAGGAGGGCGTCCGGGCCAGCGAAGAGCACTGAGCTGGGCATCCCCTCACGAGACCCTCGGCGGCTGCTGGGCCTGGGCTGAGCAGGAGTGCGTCTCGGGGAACAGCCTCACCGCCATCAGGCCTGTGCACACAGAGCCGTGGCACCCAGCGCCCACGAGTTACACAGACGCTTATGAGGCACGATGGAAGCTGGACAGTCAGCACAAAGGCCGCAGTGGGCGGGTGGGAAGGAACGCAGCAGTGAGGAAGGCCAGCTGGAGAGGACGCCAGTGGAGCATGGAGGAGGGGGGACCCGGGAACCACCTAGGAAGCGGCACCTCAACTTCCACTGGAGCGGGCGAGCCTCTGCATTTTAGGGAAGGAGCCTGTGGCCCGGCTTGGGCAACGGGATGGGTGGTGGCCAGAAGAGCCGTGGGACAGGACAGAAGCCACACAGGTAAGCGAGCGGAGCACGGCTGCCCTCTGTCTACCTGGGGCGCCCAGAGGAGACCACGGGTGCGGGCGAGGCTGGGGCCACCGACACCTAGGGAAGGCCAAGGGAGCACGCCCGGCAAGGGAGACTAACTGGGAGAGAAGCCAGCACATGCACGGGAAGCAAGTTTCCCAGTGAAGCCCAATGCCCTGAGACCACCACAGCGCAGCCCCCGGGAGTTCTGCCAAAGCGGCAGGCAGAGGAGTGGGGGGAAGAGCCGCTGGAGGAAGGGGTGCGCCGGGGCCGCCAGCAGCCACGGCGAAGGCATGGCCCCTGGCACTCGTGGCGCGCACCAAGTCTCAGCCCTGCGACTTCACCGTATGCACCCTGGTGAGTAAACCGGGGACACGCCACCCGCCTAGGAGGAGTCCGTGGGGACTCCCGGGTGGCTGTGGCCCGAGCGGGTGGCTCTGTAAACGCGGGTGTCCCCTGAGGGATACAGGAGAGAAGGAAGTCGGAAGGAAAACCAGTTTACACCACTGCCACGCCCAGTGAGCAGAACATGCAGTGTGGTGTTGAAGCGCCGGTCTTTTGGAGCCGTCCACCCGCAGGGAGCAATTCCCATTCCTGTGAACCGCCCCTCCGGCCCCCAGCCTCACCTGCTCTTCCATGAATCGCCTTTGTTTAAAAAGCTCCCAGTCTTCTGTTAGCATGCGCTGTTTGGTTTTCATTGTCATCTAATTCATGGGGGATGTAAAAAACAAAAAGTCTTAGTACCAGCAAGAGCTACCCTGGACATTTTCAAGGGGAGACTTTTAAAACGATACATACAAGAGACCGCGTCTGCGGACAGAAGCCGCAGCACTACAGAAACGCTACCTTATACTCGATCTCAGCGCCTCACGCGACTCGCTCAAAATCATCGCAAACACTTTTCTTGCATGAAAAACACAGCGAGGAGTTCAGATTTTAAAGAGAAATTAACGTATCAGAGGTGGATCTGTCAGTACGGTGACTGGACAGTCACAGTTCACTGAAGAACCACGAGGGGCCCTGCACGTCAAGTGTGAGCCCTGGGGAGGTCGCCCTGAGTGCCACAGCAGGCACCAGGGGCTGCAGAGGGAGGGGGCGGGGGCCGCTGTTTAAGCACGAGCTTCAGCTTGTGAAGATGAGGGAGTTCTGGAGCTGAACAGCACTCAGTATGAATGAACTGTAGACGTAGAAACGGTTAAGGTAGTAAATTTTGAGTAACGTAGATTTTCCCACAACTAAAAAGAAACTGAGGGGAATAGGGAATTAAGAATGGGCTCAAGGCACTGCCTTATTTGAAGGAGGAGGCTACGAAATGATTAAATCTTGGTGTTTATATAAATGTATTCTTGTAAATTAACCACTGAAAGGATATGGGATACATATCTTCAAAATTACTAGAAGAAAAAAAAAAACGGAAGAGGGCGTATATTCAGTCCTACAGGGAAGGACACACCACAACCGGCAGCGCTCCCAGCTGCTGGACGGAATGCTGCTCGACACAGGAACCACCTAATAAACAGCCTATTACATCTTCAAATTGAAACACACAAACAAAAAACTGCCCATTAAACCCTCCAAAATGAAACAAGAGTAACTTAATAAAATCAAATTCATGCACTTAAAATTTGTTAATAGTTTAAAAGTATTAGAGAAGAAACCAAAGTTGAAATTACAGTCTGTTTAGAAATAACTGACAAGGAAAGCCCCACAAATCAAATTTTATAAGATGAGCCCAAGATGTAGAAGAAAATGTACAGTTTAGTGGCATTTATGAGAGAACAACAACAACGAAAGCCTGAAAAGTATGCGTTCAATGTAAGAAGCCCAAACAAAATGAAACAAGAAATCAACTAATAAGGAATTAAAGGTAAAAGCTGAAATTCGGAAAACCAAGAAGTAAATGTGATCAATAAACCCAAAAGTTGGTTCTCTGAACTTCCTCCCGGGCCGAACAAGGGAAGAAAAGGAACAACAAAAACAGCGGGAGTGAGAAGGGACACGGACACATACAAAGATCTAAAACCACAAGAGAAAACACCTGTACAATTCATGCCTTCCATATATAAAGAACAGCTGCCAACAGGTGGCTCGCGGCTATCTTGTTGGCCCTGCACAACGTGTTTTACAAGCTGAGCCAACATGAAAAACCCTTTGAGATTTCACCTAACAGTCTAGACTTCTGGCCTCTCTCGACGCTGGACAGCTCAGAGGGCAGGCTGTGGGCACAGCTGGGACGCCAGGGGCACTGGCCGGCCTCCTTTTAGGGGAGCAAGTGCTCTCATTACAGTGCGAAGTTAGAGGCAGGGGAATTCTCCTGTAGCCATCATGCACCCATTTTCATCAGCTGCCCCATAAGCACAAGCTTAAGCCCACCCCTTTATATGAATGATGTGGATAATTTCCCAGGCAAATATCAATTTGTAAAACTCACTTAAGAAGTAGAAAACCCCAAGTAGGTTCATGAACACAATGTTTACTGAAAAGGCAGTAAAAGATACTGAGTCCTTGTTCCTTCCCCTGCAAAAATGAACCAGGCCCCAGAGTTTCATGGTGGGGTCTATGCAAACCCTTTGTAGATTAGGAAAGTTGAACTATTCCTAAAAACTGGAAAAACATGGAAAGTTCTCAATTCATTCTATGAGATTAGCATAATTATCCTTTATACAAAACAAACAAGACCTCAAAGATGAAAACTCAGTAATACCTCAGAATACAGATATAAAAATCCTAAATAAAATACCTAATAATGGATTAAAGAATAATATATTATAATCTAGTAGGGTTTAATTCCAGGAATGCAAGGATGTCTCAAAATTAGAAAGCCTAATCTAATTCATACAAAAACACATAAAAAGAGAAAAAACATACAAATTTAATGTCTATTCCTGCTTAAAAAAATTTTTTTTTAATTAATTAATTTATTTTTAGCTGTGTTGGGTCTTCATTGCTGCACACAGGCTTTCCTAGTTACAGCGAGCGGGGGCTACTCTTCGTTGCAGCGCGCAGACTTCTCATTGCGGCGGCTTCTCTTGTTGCACAGCACGGGCTCTAGACGCACGGGCTTCAGTAGTTGTGGCTCACAGGCTCAGCAGTTGTGGTGCGTGGGCTCTAGAACGCAGGCTCAGTAGTTGTGGCGCACGGGCTTAGTTACTCCGCGGCATGTGGGATCTTCCCAGGCTGGGGCTCGAACCTGTGTCCCCTGCATTGGCAGGCAGATACTTAACCACTGCGCCACCAGGGAAGGGCTCTTTAATTTGCTAAAAAGTATCAAAAATTTGTATGGCAAGCATCAGACTTAATGTGAAACCTCCAAAGTGTTCCACAAAAGCCAGAAACTGAACAAGGATGCTGCTGCTAGTAACACCCTTACTCATGACGCTTTGAAGATTCTAGCTGAAGTGAAAAAACAAAACACGAAGTTCAAATGCTAATAAAGAGGATAAGACAAAACTATTATTATTTGTAAACGATGTCATGGTCTCCTAGAAAACTCAAAGCAATCAATTCCAGAACTATTTGAGAGATGATGACACGGTGGGATGACTGGACACAAAGCAGAACTCAGCTCGCCTATAAGGACCAGCAATAACTCCTTAGAAAATGTATTCCACCATCTAAGATGCCACTCGTGATAGTCCCTAAGACTGTGAAACACCTACATATAAATTCAGTAAGAAATGTACAAACTATAAGACCATAATATAGGCTATAAAAGACAACCTGAAAAAGGAGATATATGCCATAGTTTTGGATGGGAAGATTCAATATTGGTGCTAATTCTCCCTTTACGTAACGTGGGTCTGCAGTTTTCAGGAGAAACATTTTTCTTTCGTGAGTAACTATTACTGTTGCAAATTTTTAAAATGATTTAAAATGAGCTAAACATTAGAAAAAGTAATCATTTCTTTATCTTATTACAGAGCTCAGTACAGAGTTGTTTGATAAATATAATCAACAGAAACCTCCTCTTTGACCTTCTCTTCGCAGCCTCTGGGATTAATTTTGTGGAACATTTGGGTACCTGTAGGCTTATATATGCGTCACACAACAAACCAAGGATAAATCTTTAAAAGCAAACCAGAACAACGGATTTCAAAGCTGCCAACCGTTTCCCCATGGCCGTACTTATTTGTGAATACTAATTATTTACAGATGTGCAACGTTTTGCAATCGTGAATTACTATGTAGTTTCTAAAATGCTACTTGATTAGAAGAGACTGATATCCATTCCAAGGATTCTAGAATGACTGGTACGCTCTGGATGCAACTAAAATTGCTCGATTTCCCTAACTGGTATTAATGGCATCGTAGTTCCTTGACAGGTGAATGAAAATAAGAATGCACCTTTGGGTTGCTTTAATGAAAGAGGATGGCTTTCCACTGTGAAAAGACAGAGAATGTGCTTTTTTTTTTTTTTTCCTTGTAAAATACGTGTAACCTAAAATAAACCATCTGAACCATTTCAGTGGTATCCCCATCTCTCTTCATCTTGCAAAAGTGAAACGCAGTCCCCGTTAAACAATAACTGCCCGCCTCCCCTGGCCCCTGGCACCCACCCTTCTACTCTCTGTCTCTATGGACTTGCCTACTCTAGGGACCTCAGGTGAGTGGGATCAGACAGGATGTCTTTTTGTGTGTCTGGCTTATTTCACTTAGAGAGTAATGTGTTTAAGGTTCTTCCACGTTTTTAGGTCTTCCACGCAGGTCCTTGATTCACTTTGAGTTCCCTTTTCCATATGGTATTAGATAAGGGTACAACTTCATTCTTTTGCAGGTGGATACCCAATTTTCCCAGCACCATTTGTTGAAAAGACTGTCTTTTCCCCATCGAAGGGTCTTGGCACCCTTGTCAAAAATCACCTGACCATATATGCAAGGGTTTGTTTCTGGGCTTTCTACTGTTATCCACTGGTCTGTATGCCTGTCTTTATGCCAATACCACGCTGCTTTGATCACTGTGGCTTTGTAGTAAGCTTTCAAATCAAAAGTGTGAGCCTCCAGTTTTGCGCTTTTTTCCCCCAAGACTGTTCTGGCAATTCTGAGTTCCTTGAGATTCCATATGAATTTTAGGGTGGGTTTCTCTGTTCCTCAAAAAACATCACTGGGATTCTGATAGAGATTGCACTGAATGTGTAGACCACTTTGGGTACTCCTGACGTTTCAACAATATTAAGGTGTCCAATCCAGGAACACAGGAATGTGCTTCCATTTATTGATGCCCTCTTTATTTTCTTTCAGCAATGTTTTGTAGTTCTCACTGTACAAGTCCTCCACCTCCTTGAGTAAGTTAATTGCTAAGTATTTTACTCTTTTCAATGCCACTGTAAATAAAACTGTTTTCATAATTTCCCTTTCAGATTGTTCACTGTTTGTTTGTACAAATGCAACTAGTTTTTGTGTGTGCACTCTGTATCCTGCTACTTTGCTGAATTCACTTACAGTTTTTAAATTCTAACAGTTTTTTTTTTTTTTTTGCAGAGTCGTTAGGATTTTCTACATATAAGATCACATCATTTGCGGAGACCGTTTTACTCTTCCTTTCCAATTTAAATGCCTTTTATATCTTTTTCTTGCCTAACTGCTGTGGCTAGATTTTCTAGTACTATGTTGAATAGAAGTGGTGAAAGCAAGCATCCTTGCCTTGTTCCTGATCTCAGAGGATTAAAGGCTTTCTTTTAATCTTTCATTTCTTTTAAAATTAATTTTTATTGGAGTATGGTTGCTTTACAATGTTGTGTTAGCCTCCACTGCACAACAAAATGAATCAGCCATACATATACAGGTATCCCCTCCCTTTCGGACTTTAATCTTTCATTATTGAGGATGATGTTTGCTATAGGTTTTTTATATTTGTGGCTTTTATTATATGGAGGTAGTTTCCTTCTATTCCCATTTTGTTGAGTGTTTTTAATCATGAACGATGGTGAATTTTGTCAAATGCTTTTGCTGCATCAACTGAGATGCTCATGTGGTTTTTCCTTGTTGATGTGGTATGTTTTATTAATCAATTTTCATACCTTGAAACACCTTTGCATTCCAGGAATAAATCCTACTTGATCATGGTGTATAATCCTTTAAATATGCTGAATTCTGTTTGCTAGTATTTTGTTAAGGATTTCTGCATCAATGTTCATAAAGGACACTCAGTGGTCCGTCGTTTTCTTTTCTTGTAGTGTCTTTGGCTTTGGTATCAGACTTATGCTGGCCTCATAGAATGAGTTAGGA
Source organism: Neophocaena asiaeorientalis asiaeorientalis (assembly GCF_003031525.2). Classification (NCBI taxonomy): domain Eukaryota; kingdom Metazoa; phylum Chordata; class Mammalia; order Artiodactyla; family Phocoenidae; genus Neophocaena; species Neophocaena asiaeorientalis. Next base: position 18,622,191 of record NW_020173215.1, read on the forward strand.
AGTGTTCCCTCCCCTTCAGTTTTCTGGAAAAGTCTGAGAAGGATGGGTATTAATTCTTCTTTAAATGTTTGCTAGAATTCACCTTTGAAGCCATTGGGTCCTGAACTTTTCTTTGTTGGGAGATTTTTGATTACTGATTCAATCTCCTTACTAGTTGTAAGTCTATTCAGATTCTCTGTTTCTTCATGATTTAGTCTTGGCTGGCTCTTTGTTTCTAGGAATCTGTCCATTTCATCCAGGTTATCCAATTTGTTGGTGTACAATGTTCACTGCACTCTCTGGTAATTCTTTTCATTTCTGTAGGACTGGTAGTAATGCCCCTACTTCATTTCCGATTTTAGTAATTTCAGTCTTTTTTCTTTTTCTCTTAGTCCATAAGCTAAAGGTCTGCCAACTTTGCTGTTCTTCTTGAAGAACCAACTTCTGGTTTCACTGATTCTCTCTTCTGTTTTTCTATTCTCTGTCTTTGTTTACCTCTGCTCTAATCGTTATTATTTCCTTCCTCCTGCTAGCTTTGGATTTAGTTTATCTTTTTCTTCTTTCTACAAGTTGCAAAGTTCGGTTGTTGATTCAAGATCTTTCTTTTTTAATGTAAACATTTATAGCTATAAGAACAAGTATTTTTAAAGAAATAAATTCGCTTTCAGTCTTACTTTTTAAGACCGATTTTCCTTTTAGAAACAATATGTATATTGCTATTTTTACCCCCCCATTTTATCACAATAGCAGTGATAACACTGTGTATTATATCCCTAATCATTATACTCCTAGCAGCAAGGAGATTACTGCTTACCACAGTGCCTAGCACACTGCACAGCAAGTCACCATTTATCCTCTTTCTCTTCCCCTGAATTATCATTTTAGTTACACCGCTTTTCTGAAATCATCTAAATAAGACCACAAGTTATTGATTATCATCAGAAGCTTCCACTGACACAGCATGATGGAAAAGTCAGGGATAAATCGGATCCCACTCTAGTGGATGGCACCAGTCTCTGCAGCGGAAGCCCCTTCAGATCAACTCCAGACTGAAGGCTCCTCTGCGACAGACGGCGAGCCCCTGCTCGACACAAGGACCAGCGCTGCTTACATGCCCGCAGGCCTTCGTTTGCACTTGTACTCACGAATGAGCGTCTCCCCACTGCCACTATGGAACTCTGCAAACTCCCCGAGTAGCGCTCAGCATCAAACACAAAGTTCAACAAGCCCCACTGTCAGGGCCAGAGATGCAGGGGACCTCACAGGTCACCTAGTCCAGCCACATCTAAGATTCCGATGTCAGGACTCCCCTGGTGGTGCAGTGGTTAAGACGCCACGCTCCCAGTGCAGGGGGCCCGGGTTCGACCCCTGATCAGGGAACTAGATGATCCCACGTGTGTGCCGCAACTAAGAGTTTACATGCCACAACTAAGGAGCCCACATACCACAACTAAGGAGCCGGAGAGCCGCAACTAAGGAGCCCGCCTGTTGCAACTAAGACCCAGTGCAGCCAAATAAATAAATATTAAAATAAATAATTTTTAAAAAAAGACTGCTGTCAATTCACTTCTGCACGTCTCCTCTCACAGGGAGGGGGCAGCTCTGTCTTCCTGTGCTTCTCCCTGGGGTCAGACTTCAATCGCTGGGCTGGAGGCCTCTCTCTCCAGACCTCCTCACAGCACTGAGGACAGGGGCTGCCCCAAGTTCCTGAGGCTGCACTGCCATTTCCTGTTGGGGTCTGGCCTGTTCAGAGATGCCTTGAGGACAGACAGAGCAGCCCTCACATCTGGACTCCAGAACTCTGTCTAGGACCCTCCCCAGCACAAGCTTCCAAGTGACAGTCTGTTTACTGCTGCCCATCAACCTTTCAGCATCTGATCTGCCCTCCAGTTGATTTGCCAGGACCCAGCTTCTCTCTACACGTCTGTTACTACTGTAGATACTAACGGGGTGGCAGAGGGGCCACTGTTGCAACTAAGACCCAGTGCAGCCAAATAAATAAATATTAAAATAAATAATTTTTAAAAAAAGACTGCTGTCAATTCACTTCTGCACGTCTCCTCTCACAGGGAGGGGGCAGCTCTGTCTTCCTGTGCTTCTCCCTGGGGTCAGACTTCAATCGCTGGGCTGGAGGCCTCTCTCTCCAGACCTCCTCACAGCACTGAGGACAGGGGCTGCCCCAAGTTCCTGAGGCTGCACTGCCATTTCCTGTTGGGGTCTGGCCTGTTCAGAGATGCCTTGAGGACAGACAGAGCAGCCCTCACATCTGGACTCCAGAACTCTGTCTAGGACCCTCCCCAGCACAAGCTTCCAAGTGACAGTCTGTTTACTGCTGCCCATCAACCTTTCAGCATCTGATCTGCCCTCCAGTTGATTTGCCAGGACCCAGCTTCTCTCTACACGTCTGTTACTACTGTAGATACTAACGGGGTGGCAGAGGGGCCCAAAACAGAGCTGCCAATGTCACTGTCCAGGCCCACAGCAAACACTGATGGGGGCGCCGTCTGGACGGACTGTCTGCTGTTGTCCTTGCAGCAGTTTATTGCCCACATGGACCCAGAAGGTTCTCAGGGGACGCGGCACATGGCTTGTGAGGTTCTAGGGTGTCCATACAAACGGTGCCTCCCTCCTCTCCAGTCCAGGGACCCTGAAGACAAACTGAGGCCAGTGTAAGCAGCAACCCTTGGTGAGGACAGACTCATCCTCAGTCTGCTGGACAGGGGGTATTTTCTTCAGCCTAATGTTGGGGACAGGGGTTCCGTGACCTGATGTAATCCACCCTTCCTGTAAGCCGAGCCGACAGGACAGAGACTTAGCAGGTGGCGTAACCTCGTGGGTTCCCACAAAGCGGCCCAGACCAGCTCCTGTTTCTCACACGTCTCTTTCCCTGAGAAGCCTTCGCACATCACTCGTTCTTTTAAAGCAAGAATGCCTCATCAAATTTCTTCTATCATCAGCTCGGACCCCGACGACCAGAGTTTAGCCAGGGAGAGGCTGGCGTCTAGTCTTTGATTTTTTTCTGAAGGGTCCCTCCTTCACAGAGAACTGATGCCCCAACGTCCTGGGAAACCAGGGCTCCCAATTCTCCCCTCTCCTCTGTACTCTGGATAAAGCACCGCACTTAACTGACGTGGGGTTTCCTCTAAAGGTAACCCAGTAACCGGCTCGGGGCAGCTCAATTCAGAACACAGGGGACTGTTTACTGCGGTCCTGCTTTTTAGTAACCACACACACACAAAACTGATTCAGAAGTATATAATACAAAGGCTCAAACAGAACCAAAATGTCATCTAATCTGTCATTTCACAAGTGGGAGACTAAGTAAGGCCCAGGGAGGGGAAAGGCTTGAATGAGGCTCACAACCAATCTGGGGCAGGGCCTGGCGCCAAATGCCCCTCAGGGTCCTCCGCAGGACCTGAGTCCAGAACACCCCGAGGAACAGGCAACAGCCCCTGTCCCCATGCAGCAGTCTCCCCTCCGGGCTCCTGTGCCCTCTGCTACCCGGACAGCAAACGGGCTGGTGCATGCGCAGGCGGCAGGGGGGAGGGAGCTGTCTGCTCCCCTGCCTCGGAGTGACTCAGCTGCCGGCCGCCTGGCTGCACAGGCCTCAGGGGCCGAGCTGGCTGCAGGTCCAGGTGGAGGATGCACGGGTGGAGGATGCACGGCTCCCTGACCCCGTGCCTACATTTGCCAGCCTCAGGCCAGCCAAGCAACCTAGGGCCAGCCCTGCCCCCACAGCAGCCGAAGCTGAGGCGTCAGTGGTCAGCAATGAGCCACAGCTGGAGAATTCGAGTGCCCCGGGGGCCCCAGGACAGCGGGGAGCGTGGGCCAGGCACAGAGTGGCTCCCGAGGCCACGTGCTACACATGCAGCAACTGTGGAAGAGGCCAAGCGCATGGCGCCCGCGGAGCCACCTGCCCAAACAGCGCCGAGTTGTCGCGTTGCCAAGGCGCTCCTGACAGAGGGGAAGGCCAGGATCACGCGGGAGAATATGGTCGGAACCGCTCTCCTAGCTTCTGAATGAGAGACTACTTAGAGTAACGGTCCCTGAGGCTGCAGAGGGAGAACTGCCACACGAAACACGGAGCGAGGCTGGAACGAACAGTGACGTGGGCACACGCCAGTCCCTTCCTTCTTCCCAATCCCTCACCATGCTCAGGTGGCAACGCCGAGACGAAGCGTCACAGCCAGCGGCCAGGCGGCACCCAGGATCCCAGGCAGACACTGCACCAGCACCCGCCTTACGCCAGAACCAAGGTTCTGTTTTCCTACAGCCTCAAAAGTACAACACGGAGCTGTCACTGTTTCCTTATTACTCCTCACACCCTGCGGTACCCTGGAAAAGATCCATGCTGAACGCTTCCCCTGCCCAACCCTCCTGGGGGTTTTAGAAAGGCGGGCTGGCCGGCCGGGATGCCGGCTGGAAGCCCTGCCCGCGGGCCCCATCCCCACAGCAGCGCCTGCCTTCCACCCTCCTCCACCCCTGCAGACCACCTGCCCAGCAGAGCCGTGTGTGTTCGTGTCTGCGCTCCCGCTCGACATGCTTAGGGACGGAGGGAGAATGGGCTCTGAAGCTCACGTGTGGCCAGTGTTCAGTAAACGAGTCCTGACACGGCAAGGTTCAGCCATTTCCAAAGGCCTCAGAGGCCCCCGCCGGCAGCACCGAGTCTGGGCAGCAGCCTGTGCCCGTGACCGCGGCTGTACCCAGGCCGGCAGGGACCTGACCGGCAGCTGACCCTGCGGGCATGGCTGGGCGTCCCCTCCGGAGCAACAGCAGCTGGGAGCCCCCGCTCGCACCCCTCCCCTGGGCACACGGCCCCTCGCGGCGGGCTCCTTGTGGCCGTCCCAGTGGTGCGCACCCACCTGCTCGTCCACGTAGGCGTCGATCCTCTTCTGGCACTCCAGCCACTCCTCGGCCACCCCGCGCAGCTCCTCCTCGGAGCGCTGGTACCGCTGCAGCAGGGTGCTGTACGTGTCCTCGTTGCAGGTGTCGTGCGTCGTGGTCCCCAGCCTGGGGAGAGAGGCCTTTCAGCACCCTGGCCATCATCTCCCCTCCCGAGGTGGCAAATGGGGCACCACCACACACCCCACGAGGCTGCTGCGTGGGATGAGTTAAGCACACAGCCCAGGCGCCCACGACAGAGTCTGGCCTAGAGAAGACGCTCCAGGGAGCAACAGCTCCTAAGAAAAAAATGAGCGGTGAGTCACGCTGTTCTACAAAAGACCAAGGTCCAGAGGTACAGTTCACTGGATGTGGGGTCGTCAACTGTTTTTCCCTACTGAGATTCACTGACACAGAGAGAACAAAACATTTAATGAGAAACAAAATTTGGACCCGGTTTTCAAATCAAGTAAAACAGGAAATTCAGTTCAATAAAAAATATAATCATAGTTTTATTTACTCTGTGTATCTTGCTAAGAAAGATGGTAAGATGGCAGACGAGAAAATAAACAGAAAACAAAAGACACAAATAGAGGTAAACACCTGGGCTTCTCAAGAGGAGGGTGGCATGGGAGAGAAGCGGGAGAGTGGGGGAGGGGTGCAGGCTCACAGGCAGGTCATCTTCAGACACCGTTCCTTTTCCTAATACCTAAACGTGTCAACATTTGAACCAAAGCAATGGTGATAAAGACCTCATAACAAAGAATTTCAAAATCAAAGGCCACATTTATAATCGCTGAGGAGCACAAAGATGATGTGCAGGCTTAATAATCACTGCTGTTTACACGAAAGAACTGGAAGTGACCCGCTGGGATCAGTGATACCACACCAGGCACGCCTTCTAATCACACACTAAGTTACACCTACGTGCTCACACTCAAGACTCAGACACACATGCACTTACAGACACATGTTTTGAAATGGAGATGCACCCATGTTAAGTGAGGAAAGGACTACGTCACCACGTGTAAAGATGCACATGTGTGGGAGGCGTGGACACTGGAAAAAATCTGGAAGCAGCACCCAGTTGTTTATGGTACCTACCTTACCTACCTCTTCAGGGTTTCCTTTGCTTTCAGAATTGTATTGCAATGACAATCTAATAATTTTATAATGAAAATAAACAATAGCGATTTAAAAACAAGAACTTTTCCATGGGTGCAGACACCTTCCTTTCCACCCTGGTGACCACGGCATAAAGATGCACGTCGTGCGAATGGACTCATTCTTGCCGAAGCCGTCTACACCGGCTCCGTCACTTCAAGGAGGGAGCACGCGGAAAACAGGGTCACTGAAAAGCTGTGCAGGAAAGCCCAGAGCCAGGAAAGGGCACGACGCAACCCACGCGGTGATGGGGCTGGCTCAGACACCGAGGCTCTCCCCAGGAAACAGAAGTCCTCAAGACCCAGAACCCAGGGCCTCTCGAGGCCCCCCTGGCTCCACCCAGCACGTGGGTGCCCCCAGGCCTGAGAGCACGGCAGCCCACGAGGCAGCGGTCTTCTCCTCAACCCCTGCCTCTGCAACCCTGCTTGTCACAAGCTGATTTCCACTCTTCGTGCAAACCCCACCTTGCCTGTTAGGCCACCCAGAAGACGGGGGTGGAGGCGGAGAGGACTCATGCTCTCCCCCGCTCCTGCCCGAGGTGAGAACCGCTCCCCTCCTGTCCTACGCGCAGACTCTACTTAGAGCCAGTGGAGGGCAAAGCAGCCGGGGGTCCTGGGACTTCTGTGGTGGGGCACTCAGAGCACAAGCTGTAGGCACAGGGCTGGAGTCCAGAGAGGAAACAGGGAGCTGCTAGACTGCAGAAAGTGTCCTCAGGGTCAACAGCATCAATGGGTCAGCAGACAGGTTACTACCTACATATTCACTCTGCAAACACATGACAGTTAACAGCTGGTAATATCTATTATGAATATTGTCTATGTGAAACAGTAAGTGATAAGGCAAATGAGATAAAATCAGTTCAGGTACGTTTACTTACAAGCCTAATTAAACATTCCCCTAACAATGAATATATCAATATACTTAAAGACCAAATTGGGCAACAGCTACTAAAACCACCACAACACATATGGAGACACAACGGGGCTCCTGGTCTTGCCAGAGGGATGGAAGCAGAGTCTGACACAGCTTCTGGTTTCACACGAACTCTCAGGCAGCACAGACAGTGGCCTGCTGGAGGACCCAGACCCTGGCATCGCTACACGACAAACGGAGCTGGTTCCTTAATGGGTAAGTTGTGAGGGAGAGTGGATAGGGGTGGGGGCCTGCATGTTAAAGCATCTCAAAAGGCACGGAGAAAAAGGGGCCAGGAGTGGAGGTCAGTGTTTAACGGTGACACAGTCTCTATCTGGGGTGACATCCAAGTTTTGGAAATAGTGGTGACAGTTGCCCAACGTTATAAATGTAATTAATGCTGTTGAACTGCACACTTTAAACTAGTGAACTATACGGTGTGTGAATTCTATCTCAATAAAGCTGTTAAAAAACAGGGAGACGTAACTTTCCTAAATTAAGTCAGTTCCTTGAAAGAAGTCAACGTTTGGGTAGATCATCTGTATTTAAAAAAAGAGGAAAAAAACCCGACAGCAAATAAAAAAGCAGGCAAGACTATGGAAATGCACATGAGTAATAAGAGAATAAAGAAAGGGGGACTCCCTGGCGGTCCGGTGGTCTAAGACGCCACGCTTCCACTGCAGGGAGCACACGTTTGATCCCTGGTCGGGAAGCTAAGACCCCGCATGCCGGACAGTGTGGCCAAAAAAAACAAAAAGAGAGAGAATAAAGAAAGGGAATCACGGGATCGCTGTGCAAGACAACTGAGTGACAGCTCTGGGCGAGGCTCCTGGGCCCGGTGGGGCATGCAGACGGACTTGCTTCTAGGTGAGCACGCTGGGTTGGGGCTAAGGGATGTTCACCTGCTATCAATCCATTCAGCTTACATTTATTTTGTGTAGTTTTCTGTATCTGTATTTTACTTTATAATTAAGTTAAACAAAATGCAGGCCCAGAGACAAAGTGTCAGTGTTAAGATACTCAACAACTAGGGGTTTTGTGTGCCACAGACACAGTTATTACTTTAGGGGGTAGTGTTTGTATATAAGTTGTCACAAAATTTTTAGGAGTTGTTAACTAGGTATCTGTAAACTAGAAGCTCAAATCTGAATTGTTCTTGGGTCCAACAAAGGTGTCCCCTGGGGAACTCGAAGCAATGGCTCCTTCTGGCGCCCCAGACGCCTGGGGAACGCCCAGCTCCCATCCCCATCTCTATGCACCCTGTCCCTCACCCGCTCCTGGGAGCAACTCTGCAGCCTGGCCCCAGGATTAACACTGAAGACTCTAAACCACTGCTGATCTTTGGAGACTGACCACCATTTGCAACGAGCAAGATGAGAAATCCAGAGCCAGGGCACAGGAAAAAGTGGGGTTCTACAACACGTTTCAGGTTTCTGCCACCCACCCACGGTTTGATGAGAGGCCCATCAAACTCCCTGGCTCACCAGAAAAAGAAAAAACAAGGCTAAATACCCTGGAATGCTGCTATAAGGACCCCTACCCCCACCCCCCCACGCACACACAAGATGCACGTCTTTGTATAAGAAGTGCTCTTGCTGGATTTGAGCATCGTAACTGGGCACAATCTCCATGAGGGTCGCTCACGTCTCACGGAGACATGGACACTCGTACAGGACACGCATGTCTCTGTGCACCCACCATGGAACGTAACGGCGCTGTCGGAGTGGGCGGGACGCAGGCGGTGGTGCGGGAGCTGCTGGAAGCAGGGTGCGGGCCACACCAGTAACTCTTTGTCCTGACCACCTTGGCCCCAGTCCCCCTTCCCCAGCTGCTTTTAAGGTTATTCTTGCTCCGGAGGTAAGGGTGAGAAGTGGGAATAGCTAGGACCCCTCAAATAGGAGTTAGGAATACAGGAAACAAAGACTGGACTGAAACATGGATTTCAAGAGGAAAAAAGAAAAAGGTGACTACTGTGTAAGTTAACTACAACGATAATACAGTGACACACAAATGACTCCCCTTCTCTGCGAATCTGGCCCAACCGTATTTTGGTGTGGACCTTTAAACCAAGATGACGGCAGTCCGCGCTGTTCTATTATGCGTCTACAGCCTGGGAATCTGTTCACAGGTGGTAAGCAGATGAGGAACAAAATGACCCGCTGCAGGGCTGAGGTAGCTCACACCTGGCTCTCTAGCACAGGGACAGCAGATCCAAGGAGGGGCCCAATTTGTCAAGCCACCTCGGAGCAAGCACCCCCGGCTGCACTTTCCCCTTCCCCCTCACCAGGGCAAGCGACCTGAGGCTATACTTGGGACTCCGGGCTTGGCACACCTGATGAAGCCCCACGGAAGCTCTACAGCAGTAAGAAGAACCCAAGCCATGAGCCGCGATGTGGAGCGAATGCTTGAGAGACCTGACAGCGTGTCTAATACCTCCCCTAGCGCCCCAGAGCCCCTTAGCACCACCAGCCCTCCCCCGGCCCCCCAAGTGCCCCAGCACAGACCACACCACAGCCACCTGGCAAAGCCTGGGACTTGTCAAGTGAACTGCTATGTTTACCGCAGCTTTTCCTTATTCAGGAGAAATCTGTGACGCTAAACCTTAGTAGCAATGATACTGGGTTTATTATTTTAAAGTTCAATCGTATCACTCTTTGGGTTTTGAGCTTTCTACCCAAACTGTATTTTCCCCTAAGCCCGGTAATGTTCTGGCAAGAACTGCCCCTGCAGTGGCATTCAGGTGCGCACCTGCTGCACCCCAGGGACGGGAGCACGCCGTCACGCCAGCAGGACACATGCAGGTGAAGACCGAGTACCTGATCTGCGACACCAGTGCCGGCAGGCTGCTCTGGAGAAGCGGCTCCGAAAAGACCAGATCTTCAAAGAGGTGCTTATTGTGCAGCTCCCACGTCACCTGGAACTTTTGCAAGTGTTCATTTTCCTAGTTAGATAGATACACAGAAGATACATCCCATCAAAGACTGAAAAGTTCCCAGAAGGGTTTCTCCCCCCGCCCCCAAACCCACATCCCTCTGTCCAGGCCCAGAACACTCTGCTCATGAGGGGTTGCTACTCCCTGTGCATCCAGCCTCCCTTCCAAATGACTCAACACGAAACAGAGGGGTGGCAAGATGCACACAGATGAGGGGACAGAAGAGAGAGAAACCGGCGCACACGTCCAGCAGCCATTTCTCATAACCATGCCTCCCAAATGTACCGCAAGCCCTACCTCTCAAACGACTTAAGTAAACGCATACAAATCCTCCATGCCGAAGGACCATCACTTCTGAGCCTGTCTGGAGAAGTCTCCCGTTCTGACAGACACAGTAACTTCCCTGCTACTGACAATGCGTGGAAGGTCAGCTCTTTCTTTCCCTGCTGAACGTGGGCAACCTCATCAGTTACTTTCGACAACAACTTTTGAACATTTGGAAGCATTCTGGCCATCACAGCGAGTGACCTCCAGAGAGGACAGGGTGACCGGGGCAGACAGCGCCACGACCTCCCCACGTGCAGCGTTCATATTCAACAGCTCTGGCCGCAACCACGCGTGTGTGAACCCACACGTCCGTCTGTCAGTCACACGTACACTACTCGTGGTGCATCACCTCGCACCTGGGGAAACACTCCTCACCTGAGTGACGGACAGTCTGGAGAGGCTTCACTGGGCATCACACTCCAGTCCCCTCTGAACAGGTGACTCATGCCACCCCATGTACTGGTCTGTTCCTATTTACTGTGTAGCCCAACTGAGCTGAAATTATGACACCTGGAGACGTCAGGACACGATCTACACGTGGAGAGCCCATCGCTCTGTGCCCTGATCACCGGTGGACAGAGGGGCTGAAAGAGCAACTTGGGGTGAGCACACACCTGCAGGACGCTGCTGAGCACGTGTGCTCCTGCCCTGCCATGCACGCACACCTGCTCTCGAGTTGCACGCAGCCCCTCTGCCTGTACTCGAGACCTGCACAGAGACTCGGCAGGGCATCTGTGACATCTGCAGGAGGGCATCTATGGCACCTGCAGGGAGCCTCAAGCCCTCGACTCTGGCAACGTTCCCAGTGCCTGTCCTCACTGCACGTTTAACCGAAACACCAGTGCCTCCCAGGTCTAAGTTTTATCATTCTTGTTTCACACGCAGCACCTCTCGGAGCAATTACGATACAGGAAAGCTGGGTGGGGCAGAAGACCAGGGCCTGGGAACCGAAAAACTAGGCCCAAGGCCTGGAATGAGGCCTGATTACAAGCACATAATTTTAAGAACGTGCTTGTAATAATGACATAGCCACTGAGGCAGTGAGGAAAGGACATGTGTCACACACTTCAGCAGAGACCACTCTGCACAGGCGCTGTGCCAGCACGAGGACACAGAGACTAGCGCAGCAGGTCCCTGACTGCCGGGAGTCCCCAGGGGACAGAGGATTGGCGACGGTCTGATTTATGATTTGTCTCCATGACAAAGGAGCTAAGGCAGCAGCCAGACTAGGCCCTCAGCCAGATGACAGAGGGTCCAGGGAAGGCGTCCAGGAGAGCCGAGGTCCTGCCTGGTCTCCCCTGTCAATCTCTGGGACAGAGACGACAGTCCCTGCCCGCCAGCCTGTGAGCAACCCTGGGCACTGAGTTACGATACTTGCAAGGGTGGGACCACAGCTCTGGATTTGGGCTCACATTAACTGAAGGTAATAAAGACCGATTTATGAGGAAGATGTCTGACAGTTTTTATGAAATCTGAAATTATACTTCCAGGTGAGTCATGCAAGAGCAACAGCAGACCCCAGGCCCGTTTCACAACCTCAGATCAACGTGGGACAACGCCACACGCTAGTAGCGCGAGTACTTCCCGTGGGCCACCCTGAACTTGCTGCTGCCGCGCCCCAGCCACAGGCCAGAAACAGTGCCTGGGGGGACGGGGGGTGCTGGGGGTGGTGCTGCCACAGCTGCTACGAGAGACGAGACCGGGGGTCGGCGGAGACTTGGTGCTGCCCCAGCCGGAGGCCAAAGAAAAAGCTCCCGGATGACCTGAGCCTAGGCACTTCCACCCAAACCACTCTCACTTCTCACTTCACCTGCAGGGAGGTGCTTGGGGGTTGGAAGAAGAAAGAGGAAGTGTGTACAGTCAAGTCCTACAGCAGAGCTTGAGAAACAGCTGGAGATTCAAGATTCTTCTGGCCTTGTAAATGGAAGTTCAGATTTCACAATTCCTAGAGCCTGGGAAGGCATTTCCTAGGTAAATGGAGGCCGAACTTTGGTCCCAGCTTTATTTCAGGGTGTACAATCATTAGAAAACCTGTGGCCGGTTTGATGCCCGGGGGCACGAGCACATTTCCCAGGAAAGGCATGTGTTTGAAGACACCTCTCTAGGCCCTGACACGGTCCGTGGTCCTGCGGCGGCAGGAGGGCCAGAGGGGCTGTCTCCAGAGAGGCTAAGGGAGTGAGCACAGCGTGAGCTGGCAAGGTGTGCACGGCGAGGGAGCTTGCTGCTTCAAGGACAACTGACCCCACTTGTGGCCAATCCCAAAATCCGAGCTCTCAAGCAAAAATCAGAACTTTGGAAAACTTACATCTGCCACTGTGGCCTTGAAGCTTCTCCACATTTAAAGATCTTTCTGAGGAGGGTCACAGGGATGGTGACAAAGGCCATTTTTTATATTGAATATCGTGTTGCCTAACATGACACTGAATATCTTCAGCAAGATCTGTGTAGCTCACTCAGTGAACCAGTGTTTTCAAAATGACCGACGTCTGATGCTAGAAAACGACCTGAAGCGTGAGCTACACCAGTGGACTGTGACGGAACAGAGCCGGCTCAGCTCAGTGACCCGGTTTCAGGTTCTACACTGCAGCTAACCATTAAGAAGCACTGGGACTCCGGTGTATTCTCTCAAAGAAGAATTTCCACAACAAACTGGAAAGTCTATTAGACTATTCTTCCAAATACATATCTGTGGGAGGCCCAATTTTCTTCAAAAACTTCAACCAAAACAACCTATGAAGACACACGGAGCACAGAAGCAGATGTAAGAACACATATGTCCTCCGTTAAGCCAGACACTAAAGAGATGTGCAAACATGTAAACGGTGCCCCTCTTCTTACTAAACATTTTGTTTTGGAAAACAGTTTTTTTATTTAGAGATATGCTGTCTATGTTAGGCAATCCGAGCTGTTATTTTAAAAGTGATTTAATGAATATCTTTAAATTTCTCCGCTTTAATTTCACCACAGTAAATATTGATAGATAAAATCTGCACAAACAAATGCTATTTGGGACTCTCAGTTTTTAAACGGAAAGGCGTCCAAGTCCAAAAATGCTGAGACTCTGAGACACGGACTTGGAAGTTAAGCTCACCTCGGCTCTGTCAACTCCTATCCTGCTCAGATCACGGGGTAGACCTGGAAAGACGCTGTTATAAATCTGTGAACTGTTCTCAATCCGGTTTGAACACCCCAAACACAAAAAGAGATTTTTGAGATAACTGGGATTTTTCTGAGCGCACAGAAATCACCATCAGTTTTCTCAGGTGTGACAACGGTACAGTGGTTACATGGGATGAAGTGAGCTTGCAGAGAGGATCTGCGTGTTGCCCGACTCACTGACTTCTAGGTTTGGGGGTTTTCACATCACATCAACAGCCCCCCACCCCTGCCAAGGTCACCCTAGGCACAGGCCCTTGCTGTCCCTCCTGTGGGCAGGGTCTCTCCTGCCCCCTCACAGAAGCTGTGATCATCTGTGGTCCCAGCATTACGTGCTGGACCTAGGCTGTACCTCCTTTCTCCCAGGACGAGAAGAAATCTTTGGAGGGAATGCTGGCTTCTGAGCACATGACTTTCTCAGGATTCCACCAGCTTTCGATTTGTTTTTCCCTCCAAGGCTTCTTGCCTTTCATGCCAACTCAGCAATGCGATTTAAAAGGTTCTACCTTGTTTTAGCCTGTGTTATCCAGAGTTCAGCTGTCTCCCCTGGAGGAAGGAAGAGTCCAGGTTACTGGTGTGGTGTCTCACTGGAAACCAAAGTGAGTATCTCCACGTGCAAAGCAAGTGAAATAGATCACTGACCAAACAGCTGTATTCTGAGCTTAGAGCTTATGCTCAATGAACACGGTTCAAATTATTTTCCGGTAGCTGAGTAAGATGGCGTGCACTCTAACCGGCCGAGGAGGGTGAGGCTGAGCTGGCCCTGGCCGGCTGGGGGGCAGCAGCAGCTCTCCACACCGCTCTGTGCACCAGGCTCGGGCCAGTGCCGGCACAGGGGAAGCGGCAGGGCAGCTGGACTTCTGGAGGACGGGGAGACATTCAGGGAGCCAGGGGCGGGTGCTGCTTGGGACGCCCAGGAGTCAGCCCCTCAGGCTCGGTGCTGAAGAGGGCAACCGCCCGCCCATGCATTCACCCGCTCATTTTCTCACGGTGGGTGCTTCCCTCGAGGTTTTCGGGACTCACTTGTGGGAACGGCAATGCTCTACTGAAGTGATGCTGCTTGAGGAGCTCTGTGAACCCCCCGAAACTACCTGCAAAATGGTTAATTTTTCTATCGAGGTCTATCAACTTTAGAGTCACATAAAGACCTTATGCTTAAAACCTTCGGAACCACTGGTTACTGCATTTGTTTCAAAATGCAGTTTTACCACTAAGAAAGCACCCAAAACCAGCCCAATGAACTCTCACTTAATAGTAAAATTTGAGTGATGATGAGAAACTCCACAGACTATTAGTAAGTCGAGAAAGCAAAGACGGCTCGTCCCTCTGTCCAGCCGGCAGGTGCACCTGAGGCTGTCGAGGACCAGGCCCAGGAACTGAGTTTCTACCAGAGGCCTCCTTCCACCCCGCTGTGGTCATTTCCCTTCTGAGGCAGTCAGAGACCGCCCACAGGGGGTCAGCGTCTCACGTGGTTCTATGACCCTATCCTCAGTCCAGTGCTGGGCTGGTGAGTAGATCAGTAACGGCGAGCCGGGGGCCCGGACGCAGGTGCCCTGCCGCCCCCATGCTCTGCACTCCACCTGAGAACACAGCCCCCATCTGCAGAATTCACAGCACAGCTACTCCTCTGTCTCCTTCCTACTGTCACCCACTCCGGCCCTCACCTCACACGGTCCCCACACCGTGCCCCCAGGACCCAAGGTCCCCGAGCAGTATTTCGGCTTTCATCCAGCAGCCAAGTCCAGAGGGGAGAGAAAGAGGAGAGGAATCAGGCCCCCAGCCCCGCCTGCACATCTCGGAGGAGGGGAGGGGCGTGACGGGCCTCCAGACCCCCGTCCCCGCCCCCCGCCCCGGGCAGGGGACGTAGCCGACTCACCAGGGTGCCGAGGAAGGTGCTGATGGTGCGTGCCGCCTGGCACAGGGCACCGTACTCCTCGAGGAGCAGGGAGATGAACTGGTGCGCTTGCGGGGGGCCCTGCAGGGCGGACGGCGACTTCACCCTGGACGCGGCCGACAGCTGCCGCAGGAGCCGGACCTTCATCTCTAGCACGTACTCTCTGGCCTGCTGCTCCAGCCGCTGGTACAGCTGGTAGGGGTCCCGCTCGCAGAGCCTGCACAGGAGAGAGAGTCACCACTCGCCCGCAGGGGGACCCTGGGAGCCTGGGGGTGCCCACCTAACGACGACCGCCATCTTCTCACTGTCAGCCTGCTTGACAGAGAGGGAGCCCCCAGAGTCACTGGCCAAACGGCAGTGACCGGCGTCCACTGAGAGCTCGCTGTCCACCCCCGAGGCGACGCCGGGTCAGACGCGGAGCCACGTGGCTGGGCGAGTCCCCGGACTCAGGCAGCCAGCAGGTAGCAGAGCGGGCACAGCGGAGCCGCGCGGGGGCCACAGAACTGCCAAGCCCGGGAGACCCCAGCACTCATCTCTGAACGCTTATATGCGGACAGCTGAAAAGCCACGGCCCCCAGAGGTGACACCTGGGCTGCAGCACGGGAGCGGGCTGCTCTTCCTTCTTCCTAGGAATTCAGTATCTGATCCAAATGGGCTTCTTCTACTATTTTCATAATCAGAAGAAACTTTACAGACAGTGTATCTCCTTTTAAACCATCCCACCAAAAGAGAATAAAGGCGGTAAGATAAAATGTGTAAGCTGAAGATCAGAGACAACAAATCAATACACGTCCCAATCAGGCCACACAGCAATGATCATTTTCATGAATTTCTTCCCTAACTTGGAGATCATCAGCTTTTACAAACTTGTTCTATAGTAACTGGCATGACTGTGTTTCAAGTGACCACTCGTGTCAGCTATGCACTTCTGAGGAGCCTCCAGATGGAAACCTACATCGGATGAAGCGACAACTACAGCACCCGCCTGGAGCCCGTCACCAGGAGGAGCCGCTGTGACTTCCGCACCCACGCTGTACAATACATTAGGCTGTAGCTCCTGGATTTGGGTAGTGGATCCTTTCACCTCTGGGCACCACGCTGGGTCAAAAGAGAAGACTGTAAGTTGTCACCTATTCCACTTTTAAGTGACCACACTACCTAGGCTGTAAAAGACAAGAGCCGAGTGAAAATGGAACTTGTGTAGCCTTACAAAAAACGTGGCCAGAGAAACAGTAAGAACTGATGGGACTCCCACTGTGGTGAGTCTGCTTCACATAGATCTATTAATTTTTTAGCTTAGCATGACAATCATAATTTTAATTACTAGTACAGCAACTGTTCTCTGAAACAGAAGGTATTTCATCTCTTAAAGGAAAGTCACAGAAGACTCAAAATGACACAGGGACAATCGAACTTACAAGGAGACTGGATGCCTCCTTCTTGGTTCTCTTCGCCTGCTGGAATTAGACATGGGTCGCATTTTATTTCTTTGTCCATTTCTGTATCATAAATTTAATGACTTGACCACATGGTACTTTTGCAAGTAGACTTGTAAAAAGCACTATGGCCAAGGGGCAGGAAGATGAAGATGCTGTGGAAGCTCACCCAGCCGTGCGTTCAACAAACACTGGGCCCAGGCGGCTGTGTCAAAGCCACAGCAGGAAGACGCCAGGAAAACAAACTCTCAGGCCGCTGGATGCTCGGAGCACACACACATACAGAGCGTAATTCCAGGTAGTGGCAGTAACACGATAAAAAAGAAGGGAAGGGTTGATAAAGAATGATGCGGGAGGCCCCTTGGAGTTTAGGTCAGGTGGTCTCTTTGAGATGGTGACTCTGAAGTCTAAAGTGAAGGATGGAAGGGAGGGAAAAAAAACCCTCAGCAAGGAAGAACATTCCAGACCGAGCGAAGAGAAGAAACCAGCAGGTCTGTGGAGGACGGCATGAGAGCCAGTGTGGCTGAACGCAGTGATGATGTGCGAAAATGGGGGGCGGTGGGAGGGGGAAGCAGAGCGGCAGGATGCCAAGGGCCACGGAAAGGGGCAAAGGAGAATCGCCACCAGCTGTCAGGTCCTAGACACGGGCTTTACAGACGGCCCTTCCTGGTGTGTGCTGGCGTTCAGACAACAAGAGAAGGGTCCTTAGACATGGAGACCAGGAAAAGCGTAGGACGTGGAAGACACGCGACATACATATACCCGGACCTCAAATGGCGGCGTGGAATGTTTCCATTCTTAACGGTGTGTTTCGTTACTAGAATACTGCTGTTTCCCAAACCTCTCTGCCGTAACGTCCCATCTGAACAATCGTTTACTGAGCATTTCCTTCCAATTGTCTCTGATTTTACTCTGGCCTCTTCCGAAGCATTCACAAGCTGTGAAGCTCCAAGTGTGACATGCAGGTTATATGTACGTTCCTAATATTCACTAGGAAACCTAACTTCTAAAAAAGGCACACACCACCTAGAGCCATTTCACATAGTCAAACCCTAGACACACCGGCCGAACCACTAACTAGTTAATACAGCCCATAGCCAGTCACCACCCCCATCTCCAGGATGAACTCTACAGTACAGCGAACAAGAGGTTACAGAACCCCAAAGGGGCAGCATTCAAAACATGAAAAAAGGACCAAAATGAGAATCAGTTCATGGAACGTCTCGCTCAAATTTACTGCTTTTATTGGGAACATCTCCAAACAGAGGAAACAAATGGTACAAACTCTAAGGAAGAACAAAAATTACACCCACTTCAAACTCTGTGCTGTCACTGAGCACAAGGTCCCCGCCTGCGCGAGCGCCCTGCCGTGAGCCCCGCCCAGTGGGAAGCACCTGTGTGAACGGGCCTGTGACAAATGGCTCTCCATCCGCCACCGGACCTCACGGGGCCTGGGTTTCCTCATCTCCTAAGCGGCATAACTGCCTCTCCTCCGCGGGGCAATAGAGCAGGAGTGCCTGAGAAAGTGCTCAGCGCCATCGCGGGCACAGCAAGTGCCCAGAAGGAGTCTTACTGTCAGCCTCAACACTAAGGAAGGAGACAAGTACGTCCGTTCGCTTTCATCACACAGGTAATAAGCCCTCCATCAGAATGAGAATCTGGAGTTCACCCAGCCCGTCTGCTGCAGGCCGGCCACGTGCCCGGGGCCGAGCTCGCGGGACAAGCTCTCCCAACCCCGAGAGGGGAGTCCCCCCGAGCAGAGGGGAAGCCCGGGTGGGCGGCTGGTGGGGGAGGGCCGCGCCTGGGCAACACGCACCTGTCCACGAGCTCCTTCACCCCCTCCTTGTCGGGCACCAGAGACTGGTCCTGGTCGTCCGCCAGCGGGGTGCCCGCCTGCCGGTAGATGCAGCGGACCGTGTAGCGCACTTCCGACCAGTAGTTCTGCAGCTGCTGAGGTTCCCGCTCCGCCTCTGCCGAAATCTCCCTGAGGACAAACGCCCACAGGACCGGCGCCATCAGCCCCGGCACAACCCCCAGGGCCCTTGGCTGTCAAGGCTCCCATGGGCCCTGGTCCGCCTCGGCCGAGCCGGGACCCGAGACCAATCAGGACCTGCGCGTCCGGCTCCTCTTCCCAGGCCTCTGGCAGCGGCAGTGACGGCCTCCCCAGCCTCCAAGTCGGAGGCATCCATTGACCTGAGACCCTAACTATTTCGGGGAGGCTCCCGCCCTCTGTGAGGATGTGCCTCCTCCCACCAGTAGCCAAGGGCAGCGATGAAGGAGGACCCCACCCCCCGCAGGCGGAGGGCCCCCCCATACCCGTACCTGCGCTCGCTGCAGGCCTCGCAGGCGCACGCGGTGTCCGAGGGGGCGGCCGTGGGCAACGGCTGAGCGCCCAGGGTGAGCCTCCCGCCACCGGCCTCGGGCTGCGAGCTGCCGAGCGGGGAGTGAAGAAGGAAGTCTTGACCCTGCTTTAGAGAAAAGAGAACAGACTCATTATGAGTAATGCTCACGGCCCAAATTCGTTACTAAGTATTCAGGACAATGCCTCTTAGAAAAAACGTAAAACCTACACATCAAAAAGAAAATATTTCAACTGACACTACATAGGAAACTTTCTCTCTGACACCCAAGAATTTTGTCTGGAACCGATTATTCTTCTACCTTCTGATAGTCACATCATAACCACACGAGGACGGTCCATGAATCTCCTTCATACATTAAAAAAGAGCGATTCTACTCCCAGTGCCCTAACTGGTACCTGCAACCACCATCCCGGGGGACGCCGCTCAGCAGAAACCTGAGCCTCTGCCCCACAACGTCCAGGAGGAGGTGGGCTCAGACCTTGCCACCCAGCGGCCGCCATGGAGATCACAACCCCTCACCTCCCCCTGCCTAAGAACATGGCCCCACGACCCGCACAGCCGCCACCGGGTCCCTCGGGGACGTGGGCTCCAGGTTTAGGGCTGAGGACCCACACACAGTGCAGGAAGGTGCTTGCACGTCCCCCCAGGGCTCGTGAGCAGGGCAGCCAGCTCCGGCCAGCGCCCCAGTGGCCTGAAGAGAAGGGCCAAGTCACAGGAGAGGCTCCTGAAGGGAGGACAGCATTGCTCCTCCTCCCGTCACCGTCAGGTCAAGGGCAAAGGCTCTGAGACAAGCCCGGCTCAGCCCTCAGCCAGGTGCCAACGCCCCCACCTGCGGCCCCACCCCATCCACTGCTGGATGAAGTGCAAGAAAGTCCTCCAGTGGAGGGGCCGGGAGCAGGGGAGCCACTCCCAAGCCGAGGGTAGGGCTTGCGCCATCATCAAAGAACACCCCCAGCCCGAAAACGTTCCTGCTGGGTGAGCGGACCCCGGAGTTACACCGGGGGCAGAGGCAGAGTGGGGACGGGGGTGTCACACAGTCCCCAGCAGGCAGTCCAGTGCAAGGTCTCGACTGAGGCCTAGGAAAACCTCGACAGGGCCTCCTATGGGCAAGAGCCACCCGCCATGGATGACCTGTGAGGACCGCAGGGCCTGGGCACCAGAGGGGACCACAGGGAGACCAGCAAAGAACGGAAGAGTGGGGGGCGGGGGTGGCAAGGGGAAGGCCGCAGGACAGGCACCGCTGCCCTCCAGCCCCGCAACATGCCCTTGGGTGACGCCGACGTCACTCATGGAAGCTGGGGGAGAAGCTCTGAACCAGATGAGACACTTGCGTTTTCTCCAGATGAGACACTTGCGTTTTCTGCAGATGGGACATGCATTCCTGACAATGAGACAATGCGGATTCTAACTGCCTGGAGAGGCCACGGGTCTGACGGACAAGTCAGCGAGGGGCAGGAACGGGCGGTCAGACGAGACGGGTCTGAGGCGGTGGTGGAGGAAGCAGGCTGCTCCCTGAGAGCAGCGAGGCCGCGCATCCTGCCTCCACCCCCCACGCACCCACACTCCACCCCACCCACGTGTCCAGCCCAGCCGAGGCCACTGTCACCCACCCCAGGCCTGGATACCACAGTGCTACAGCTGCCTTGCACACCGAGGGTCCGTTCTCCAAGCAGCAGCCAGGGTGGTGTTTAACGCACGAATGAGACCATACAGATCCCTGCAAAGACCCTCCCACACCATCTGAACAGACTCTCATGTCTTCCCGCTGTCTTCAAGGTTGGCCAGGACCAACGTCTGCTTTTATTTCACTGCACTTGCTCCCTTCACCCAGAGGGCTAATCTACTAAGCCTTTGAATGGCTTCCGACAAAAGAAGGATTCTCTCCATCAATCACGCCTCAGCAAAAAGATACCTACTCAGGGGGGCTGGTTGAACCAGTTCTCAATTCTTGCGTCTCGGCTCCAAGCCCACCACTTTCTGCCCTGCAAACACTGCTCCTCTGCTGTGGTCGGCCTCTGGCCTCTTCGGCAGAGGCCTCCCTCCTGGTCCCCGGCTGCACTGGCCCACTCCTACCACTCGGAGGCCGAGGGACCGGGTGCAGCCCCTGCTCCGGCGAGCCCGCCAGCCGCTGCTTCAGCCTCCCAGCAGCCCCTCTGCTCCAAGTGTGTCCTCGAGCCCTCCCCTGACCCAGAGTGGCTGCTCCCTGGATGCACCACAACTGTATCCTTAGAGCTCCCTTCTCGGGTCTGGGCATGGGTCTCCTGTCACTAGCTCACCGCCCTCCACATTCAAGTGACCCTGTTCACATCAGTGGTGCGCTGCCGCCTCCTGACCTTGGTCACCCTGGCTAATCTCTGACATCACAAACTGCTACCTGAATTCCTGGGGTTTCCCTGTTTTAGACCTGTCTTCACCACAAGAAGATCAGTTCCGTGAGAGCAGGACCCGTTCTGACCCGCCTGCCACCGCACACGAGCACCAACGATGCTGCCTGGTACCCTGGGCAGACTCGGAGCAGCGGCCAAGAACCTGAAAAAGTAACCTTTCCTACTGACATGGGAGTCAGTAGGACTGAGGTCAGTTCTGACCTTTCCTTCAGACCTTTCAAAACAGGGCGCGTGGCGACCATATGGTAAATCCTTAAACGTGTCACCTCACGGTGCGCATCTTAGACAGATTTAACTTCAGCTACTGCGTTATGCCCAAGTCCAACACAGTTTAAAAGAATACAACAAAATCCAACACTTCAACAATGTGAAATATACAATGTCCAGCATCCAATAACAAAGCCAAGAGGCAGGAAAATACAACACATAACCAGGAGGGGAACCAATCCACAGAAACAGACCCCAAATAACAGAGACGATGCAACCAACAGACAAGGACCTGGAACTGGAGACTATGAATAAACTCCATATGCTCATGAAAGTAGAGGAAAACAAACATGGTGAGCTGAGAGACCAAAGATGCAAAAATACGCAAATGGAACTTCTGGAGATGAAAAATAAAAAATATCTTGAAAGAAAAGAATACATGAGATAGACTTAAGAGCAGATTACACCCAGCGGAATATCAATAAACCTGAAGACAAGTAATACAAATAAATATCCAAAATGAAGCACAGCGAGAAACAGGATTGAGAAAAACAAACAAAGCATTTGTAAGACAAAATCAAGATGTCTAACACACAGGTAATTGTGTCCCAGGAAAAAAGGGGCTAAATGATTGAAGATTTCCCAAATTTGATGAAACTGTAAACTGACATATCTTAAAAGCTCCTGCAATCCCAAGCACAGTAAACCAAAGCTAACAACCAAGGCACACAGAGCAAAACTGTTAAACACCAGTGAGAAGTACACAGCTGAGAAGCAGGCAGAGGACATCACCCCTTCGGTCTACAGGAGCAAAGAGAAGATCAACAACGCCACTGCACATGAGAAACAGGTTGGGCAGCAGAGACCCGACCTACAGCCCAGAATTCTGAACAAAAGTAACAGTTAAAAATGAGGGCAAAATAAAAGCTCTCAGTCAGACAAACAGAGGCTTCCCTGCAGGACAAGAAATGTTAAAGGCAGTTCCAGTTAAACGGCCCCAAGCGGAGATGTGGGGCTACACATGATGAAGATGTGGGCCAAAGACCCCTCTCATTTGTAAACTCTTTTAAAAAGATAACTAACCTGGGGGGATGGGGTGGGTGGGGAGAGGGATAAATTAGGAGTTTGGGATTAGTGGATACAAACTACTATATATAAAATAGATAAAAAACAAGGTCCTACTGCATAGCACAGGGAACTATATTCAATATCCTGCAATAAACCATAATGGAAAAGAATATGAAAAAAGAATATGTATGTATACCCGACTCATCTTTGCCGTACACGAGAAACTAACACAACACTGTAAATCAACTCTACCTCAAAAATAAGAGAGAGACTAAGCAAACTATGATATCAGAATGATGGAATACTCTGCAGCCATTAAAATATGTATAGAGTCCATACAGAGATATGAAAAAAGCAAGTTAACTATTTAAAGCAAAAATAATAAAAATCTATGGTAAAGTTTATAAGAGATATGCAAAAAATATATGACTACACTAACACAAAAAACGGTGGTGCTCTGAGTACAATATTGAAAGGTTCTTACACTGCATACTAAGTACATAATATTCTTTGAAAGTAGAGGCTGAAAAGTTGAAGATATATACTGTAAACTCTAGAACCATTAAAAATTATGAAACAAGGTGATATAGGTAATAAGCCAAGAGGAGGTAAAACAGGGTCATAAAAATATTCGGGGACTTTCCTGGTGGTCCAGTGGTAAAGAATGCACCTTAAGATGCAGGGGACGCGGGTTCGACCCCTGGTCAGGGAACTAAGATCTCACATGCCACGGGGCAGCTAAGGCCACGTGCCATAACTACTGAGCCCACGCACCTCCACTAGAGAACCCATGTGCCGCAACTACAGAGCCCACACGCCTTAGAGCCTGCACGCCACAACTAGAGAAGAGAAAACCTGCACACTACAACTAGAGAGAAGCCCACGTGCCTCAACCAAGATCTTGCAACTAAGACCCGATGCAGCTAAAAATAAATAAATAACAAATCTTAAAAAGAAAGAAAGAAAGAAAGAAAAATATTCAATTAGACCAAAAGAAAAGACGGAAAAGAAGAACAGCAAACAACAGATGGGAAAGATAGGGGGGGAAAAAAAAGCAAGATGGTATATTTAAATCCAAACTATCAATAATTACATTAAAAGGAAATAAATATTCCAATTGTTAGCAGAGATGGTCAGACCGGATTAAAAAGCAAGAGCCACTATGTTTTCTACAGGAGATTACAAAGACACAAATAGGTTGAAAATAAAGGTTAGGAGACAAATTCCATGCAAGCACTAACCAAAAAAAGCTGGGTGGCATTAGCATCAGCAAAAGTTGGCTTCAGAACAAGGAATATTGGCACCAGTGAAGGGGACGATGAATATGACGCTGATAACATAATAATGACAACGAGACTGAGCCAACAAGAAGCAGTAACCATGCTAAACGGTAAGCACTCTAATAACAGAGCTCAAAACAGGCGAGGCAGGATTAACAGGATACGCGTACAAGTCCACAATTACGTCTGGAAATTCCAACACTCCCTTCAGTTACTGCACTAGACGGAAACATCAGAAAGGGTGTCAACGTGACCACCACCGCCAACCAATCTGATCTAACACTCACAGTACACTCTTCCCAACAACAGCAGAACGCAAATTCTTTCAAGCGCACATGGAACACTAACCAAGACTGAACACACAACAAATGTCAGCACGTTAAAAAACATTCAATCATATTAAGTACGCTCTCTGATTACAATGATAATAGTAACAAAAAGGTCACAAGGTACAAACTTCCATTTATAAAATAAATTAAGTCAAGAGGATCTAATGTACAGCATGGTGACTATGTTAATAACGCTCTACTGCGTATCTGAAAGGTGTTAAGAGACTGTATCTTAAAAGTCCTCATCACACACAAAAACTGTTTTTGTAACTATGTATGATGATGGTCGTTAACTAGACTTACTGCAGTGATCATTTTGCAATCTATACAAATACTGAATCATTATGTTGTACACCTGCAACTAATAGAATGTTGTATGTCAATTATACCTTAATTCTGGGAACTCCCTAGTGATCCAGTGGTTAGGACTCAGCACTTTCACTGCCAGGGCCCAGGTTTGATCCCTGGTCAGGAAACTAAGATCCCGCAAGCTGTGTGGCACAGCCAAATTAAAAAATGCATATATATACATATACCTTAATTTAAAAAGATATCTAGAAAACACACCAAATTATAAGGAAGTTTAAAAACACACTTCTAAATAACCCATGGGTCAAAGGATAAATCATGCTAAGAGTAAGTATAAAACATTTTGAACAGAATGAAAAACACAACGTATCAAAATTTGTGGGATGCAGCTAAAGGAATGCTTAGATAGAATTGTCGGGAATAAAACACATATCAGAAAAGAAGAAAGGTCTCAAATCAATGATGTAAACTTCTACCTTAAGAAACCAAGAGGGCTTCCCTGGTGGCGCAGTGGTTGAGAGTCCGCCTGCCGATGCAGGGGACACGGGTTTGTGCCCCGGTCCGGGAAGATCCCACATGCCGCGGAGCGGCTGCGCCCGTGAGCCATGGCCGCTGAGCCTGCGCGTCCGGAGCCTGTGCTCCACACAACGGGAGAGGCCACAGCAGTGAGAGGCCCGTGTACCGCAAAAAAAAACAAAAAACAAACACACAAACAAAAAAAAAACACAAAAGAATAATAAATTAAGTATAAAGTAGAAAGAAAGAAAGAATAAACCTAAGAGCAGAAATTAATAAAATGGAAAATCAATTAAACCAAAATGTGGTTCTTTTCCCTTTTATTGAAAAGATCAATGAAAATGATAAACCTCGAGCCAGGCTATCAGGGAGAAAAAGAGACAAAAACAAAACCCAAACAGGAAGGAAAGGGAGGGCACACAATCACTACAGATCCTGTGATAAATTTAAAAATAACAAGGGAATATTCTGAACAACTTCACACCAATATATTTGACATAAAAAGGGCGAATTTCTTTCTCTCCCCAGTTTTACTGAGATACAATTGACATATATCACTGTATATGTTTAAAATGTACAGCAAAACGACTTGACTTGCATATACTGTGAAACGATTATGCAAATTTCTTTAAAGACAAAAATTAACAAAGCTCACTCATGAAGAAAGACAATCTTTACTAACTAAACTGGACTCACAGTTCAAAACCTTCCCAATAATGCCAATTCTAGGTCAAGAGAGCTTCACCGGTGAATTCTACCAAACATTTAAGGCAGAAGTAATACCAATTCTACGCAAACTTTTCCGGAAAATTAAAGAAGAGAGAATACGTCCCAGCTCATTCTAAAAGGCAAATATTACCCTGACACCAAAACCACACAAAGATATTGTCAGACAAGAAACTTAGAGACTAATATCCTTCAAGAACACAGATGCAATAAACTTCAGAAAAACAGTAGCAAATCCAATACAGCAATCTATAAAAAAGATAATACACCATAACCAAGCGTGGATTATCCCAGAAATGCAAGGTTCATTCAACATTTCAAAAATCACCATGATTAATTCTGTTAACAAACTAAAAAAGAAAAGCTCTATGATCATCTTAATAGATGTAGGAAGAGAATTTGTCAAAATTAAATATCCATTCATGATAACTCTCAGCAAACTAAAAACAGAAGTAAACTTTTTCAACCTGATCTACAAGATTCTTCTTCTATCCTTAATGGTGAAAAACTAAATGTTTTCCCCTTAACACTGGGAACAGGGAAGGATGTCTGCTCACACCACTTCTATTCAACATCATACTGATGGCTCCAGCCAACGGAATAAAGAAGAAAAAAAAAGACATACGGATTGGAAATGAAAAAACACATTATTTTTAGATGATGTGATCAACTACGTAGAAAACCCTACAGAGTCTACCAAAAGACCACTAGAATTAATAAATGAATCTTGGGACTTCCCTGGTGGTCCAGTGGTTAAGAATCTGCCCTCCAATGCAGGGGACACAAGTTCAATCCCTGGTTGGATAACTAAGATCCCACATGCCGCGGGGCAACGAAGCCCAGGCGCCACCAACTACTGAGCCCACGCAGCACAACTAGACAGCCCGCATGCCACAAACTACAACTCGGCAACTAAGCCCGTGCGCCATGACTACAGAGCCCACGCGCTCTGGAGCCCGCGTGACACAACTGGAGAGAAGCCCACGTGCCGCAACAAAAGATCTCGTGTGCCGCAACTAAGACCCAATGCAGTCAACAAATAAATAAATAAATAAATGATTTTAAAAATAAGTGAATCTTCACAGGATATAAGGTCAATATACAAAAAAACAGTTACACTTCTATAGACTAGCAATAAATGATTGGACACTGAAATTTTTTTAGAAGTACTATTTAAAATAGCAAGAAAAAGATGAAATGCTTTGGAAACGTTTCAATACACTGTGTGTAAAGCCTACATATTGAAGACTACAAAACCACTCTAAGAATAAACTTAAAAACTAAATAACTGAAAAGTCGTATCATGTTCCTGGACTGGGAGACTCAATGTTACTTCGATGTCATTTCTCCCCAAATCGGTCTACAGACTCAACACAGTGCCAGCTAAAATCTCAGTGGGTTTTTCTGTAGAAACTGGCAAGATGATTTTAAACATTATATGGGAATGCAAAGGACCTAGAACAGCCAAACACTTTTTAAGAAGAACAAAGCTTGAGGATCTTTACTACCTAATTTCATAACTTACTATAAAAAGCTTCAGGAATCAGGACAGTATGGTACTGGCAAAAGCATGGGTATACATGAAGAGTGGAAGTCCAGAAGTAGACCCACACATACAGCATCAACTGATTTTTGACAAAGATGCCAAGGTATTTCAATGAGGAAAAACAGCATTTTCAACAATAGTTCTTGAACAACTGCATGCCCATATACAAGGATGAACCTCAACCCTTACTTCACAAAAGATACAAAACTTCACTCAAAATGGATCAAGAATCAAACGCAGAAGCTCAAACTGTACGACATCTAGAAAAAAACACAGGGCAAAAAAATCTTTATAAACTTTGGGTAGCAAAGATTTCTTATACAGAACACAAAAAGCCCAAATCATTTAAAAATTGATGAACTGGACTTGACCAAAATTAAAATTTTTTGATGTTCAAAACACAGTGTTATTGGGACTTCCCTGGTAGTCCAGTGGGTAAGACTCCACGCTCACAATGCAGGGGGTCTGGGTTCGATCCCTGGTCAGGGAACTAGAGCCCGCATGCATGCAGCAACTAAGAAGCCCGCATGCCGCAACTAAAGGATCCCACATGCCGCAACAAAGATCCCACGTGCCACAAGTAAGACCCAGCGCACCCAAAATAAATGAATAAATAAATATTAACAACAACAACAACAGTGTTAATGTAATGAAAAGGCAAAACCGCACTGGGAGAAAATGTCTGAGAAACATACCTGATCAAAGGCCTGTATTCAGAATATATCAAGATTTCCGGCAACTCAATAGTACGACAGACCACCCAATTAAAAATATGCAAAAGGTTTGAACAGTCACTTCACTAAAGAGACAGAAAATAAGCACATGAAAAGATGCTCAACAAGTCATTAAGAAAATGCAATTTAAAACCATAATGAGAAAAAAAAAAAAAAACCATAATGAGATAACACTATGAGCCATTATCAGACTGGCCATAATTAAAGGCTATCAATATCCAACCTTGGTGAGGATGGAGACACAAAGGAGAACTCTCATACGTGGCTGGGAAACAGTATAAGCGTTTTGGAAAACAGCATGAGAGGTCCTTACAATGTTAGTCACACACTTACCCACAACCTAGCAATTCCACTCCTAGGTATTTACCAAAGAGAAATGAACTCTGTCCAAACAAAGACACGTACTCACATGTTACCAGCAGCTTTATTCATGATAGCCCAAACGAGGAAACACCACTGTCCCTCTACTGGTGAATGGATAAACTGTGGTTCATCCATACAGCGGAACACTACTCAGAAATAATTAACTACTGATACATGCGAGAACATGATAAGACTTAAAAGCATTATATTAAGCTAAAAAAGGCAAAGACTACCATTCAGATTATCTTTCTGTGAGGCTGACTCAAGTTCTGCCCTCTTGATCTGACAATTCGTGGTAGCAGTGACACATTCTATTAGCACAACCACTTTCATGAGGTTCATTACAAAGGAATTTTGTATGTCTGCATTATGAACCAAGACTCAACAGAGCAAACGTTCGAGATAAGGACGACTGTTAACAAACTCTTAAATGGTTGGTTTCAATTGGAACTACATGCCTTTGATTAGAACTGTGGTCTGGCTACTTAGTGTAAAACGCAAGACTTACATTTTAACAATATATTGGTGAACACAGACACAAATGCTAATGTCCACAACCAAAAGCCTTTATACATCAGTCAACCCTGAAAACAGGAAAGTAGAATATTAATTTGCTAAGTAGTCATCCTTGTGGCAGGATGCCTGAGGGCTACACAGGCCCCTTTAAAGAAAAAATAGGGACTTCCCTGGTGGAGCAGTGGTTAATAATCCACCTCCCAATGCAGGGGACAGGGGTTCGATCCCTGGTCCGGGAAGATCCCACATGCCATGCAGCAACTAAGCCCGTGTGCCACAACTACTGAGCCTGCGCTCTAGAGTCCACGAGCCACAACTACTGAGCCCGCGTGCCTAGAGCCCGTGCTCCACAACAAGAGAAGCCACCCCAATGGGAAGCCCACACACCGCAACAAAGAGTAGCCCCCGCTCGCTGCAACTAGAGAAAGCCCATGCACAGCAACAAAGACCCAACGCAGCCATAAATAAATAAACAAATAAATAAATAAAATAATAAATAAATGAAAGAAAAAATAATTCTCCAGAGTACCATCTCCCACTCCCCCACACCAGACTTAAAACTATTTTTGTTACTTAAACAAACACAAATGTAAAATGCAACATAATTTATGTTTTTAAGGCCTTTTTACAACTATGAAAAACCAAGCTGGTCTACAACTTAAATACAAACCCCCCTGAAAATCATTAAAATTCAAATTAACATTATTTTAAAGATACAGATGGGGGAATTCCCTGGCGGTGGTCCAATGGTTAGCACTCAGCACTCTCACTGCTGAGAGCTGGTTCAATCCCTGGTTGGGGAAATTAAGATCCCACAAGCCTCACAGCAGGGCCAAAAAAGAAAGAAAGAAAAAAAGGATGATTCGTTGAAAGCAAACTGTTAAATTCAACACAGCCTGGTTCTGACAACTAAGCGCAGGCAGGCTCTCCTGAGTCAGGCCACACCCCGTGGGTCTCGGCACAGCGTTCCAACCATCCCACCTCTTTGCCTGCCTGAATTTCTCCTGCACAGAGAGGGTCACACCTTTGATGGGTCTTTGCTTGGCTTCAGCAGAGAATGTGAATATCAAGACAACTTCTGCTGCTGCCTCAGTAACCCTGAAAAGCAGTGCACCCAGGCCCACAGAAGTCAGGGGCAAAGCCCTCCACACGATCTGAGCATGCCCTGCCCCATTATCAGAATACAAGCCGTCAGAGAACTCACAGATCAGGAACACACGTCCACAGCCCCAACAAGGTGTGAACTCTACTGTACAGGATGCATACTGTAAACATTCTTAAGTCCTGAAACATTACCTGTGGATACAAATCAAAGGAAGCCTCGGTCTTTCATTCAAAGATCATTCCCAGGTACCTGCTCTGTGCCAGGCCTGTGTAGACACCCTGAGATGGGTGAGACAGGAACCAGGGCAAAGGAGTTGCAGTAGAAATTCGGCGTGGGGTTAGGGAGTGCCAGCAGGTCGGAAGGGCTGAGGTGCATGCTGGCGGTAAAGGGTAAGCGACTCTGCTCTCAGTTACCCTGAGGCCAGGCCTCTGCTGAGCCTGTTCAGCCAAGCCGCCCTGCCTGGCTCTCTCTCCAACACCGGATGCTGCTGAGGGGGAAGGTCCTTGCCGATGGGCAGGTCGGGGCCACTGCTCAGTGATGTCTCCACCTTCAACAAGCACCTCAGGCTGTCCAGCAACCCGGATGCCCCGCCAGCTCACTGTTCTCACTGAAACCGTACCCACTCCCTTGCTCCTTCCCAGTCCCCTCAATCCACTCTCGCTCTCAAAAACAAGTTTATAAAAAAATCCTGGCAGCAAGTTTCTCAACTTCTACACTCCTCACCCGACCTTACTTGCATCCTCTACAGGCTTGCCTGCAAATCTGTCTCTTCCAGAAACAGACACTGGCTCTCCTGTCTTAGTGGGACCTCATGAGGGCACCACCTGCCTACCTTACTGCTCCCCCACCCCAGCCTCAAGCTCTGCCTCCCTGATGCCAAGCCAGGTGAGAACACAGGCGACCGGGGCTCAAGGGCCGCTGGCGCTCACTCCAGAAGCTGGGGCTGCCTTACGAATGTGTCTGAATTACCTGTAATCCAGCAACTCCACTCCACAGATGAACACTCTGTGATGCCTGGGCTCAGGGATGCCCGGAGAGCTGGTAAAACAGCACTTCTGGGGGTGTTTGTGAGGTGTCTCCGGAGAGACCAGCACTGGAATGGGCAGGCTGAATACCGAAGCCGGCCCTCCCCAGTGAAGATGGATAGCGTCCACTCCTCCGAGGGTCTGAACGGAGTGGCAGAGAGATGTCCACCTTCTGCCCTCGGACACCAGCGCTTCCGGCCCTCCGGCTTTGCAGAATGTGCAGTGAGACTTCTGGCCTCCATAACCACTTGAGCCAGTCGCTACGATAAACATCTTCTTTTCTTTTCCCTATCTATCTAACTATCCATCCATCCATCCACCCACCCATCTCCTGTTGGTTCTGTTTCTCTGGAGAATCCCGACCAAAACACACCCTAACAAAACTCTTACAAACGAGTACCAAGAGATGGATATATAGATGCCCGATGGCATTTTTTTTTTAAATAACTGCAAAACCCAGAAAACAACTCTGTATCTTCCAAAAAAATTTGTTTAAGTAGTATTTTTCAATGGGCATTTTGTTTTCGATACCGGGCTTTAATTTTCCCCCTGTTTTATGGAATAATTGATGTACGTCACTGTAAACTTTAAGG
The DNA here is from genome assembly GCF_003031525.2 of Neophocaena asiaeorientalis asiaeorientalis. Lineage (NCBI taxonomy): Eukaryota > Metazoa > Chordata > Mammalia > Artiodactyla > Phocoenidae > Neophocaena > Neophocaena asiaeorientalis. Next base: position 18,653,939 of record NW_020173215.1, read on the forward strand.
CACACGGCATGATGGTCTGATTTACCTATACTGTGAAATTACCACACTGGGTCCAGCTGACACCCACCTTCTCACACAGACAGAGCACAACCTTTTTCCTTGTGATGAGAGCTGTTATCACTCACTCTCTCAGCAACCGGCCTACGAGCCATACAGCACCGTTGGCTACAGTCACCATGTTGTACATCATTCACTCTCTCAGCAACCGGCCTACGAGCCATACAGCACCGTTGGCTACAGTCACCATGTTGTACATCACAGCCCGGGGACATGCTTATCTTGTAACTGGAAGTTTGCACCTGGTGACCACCTTCTTCAATTCCCCATTCTGTCACCCTCTGCCTTTGGTAACCACAAGTCCGATTTCTTTTTCTCCAAGTCTGGCTTTGGGTTTGTTTCTTGTGTTTTTAGATTTCACATGTAAGTGAGATCATACAGTATTTGTCTTTCTCTGTCTGACTTACTTCACTGAGCTTAATGCCTTCAAAGTCCATGTCTATCCATGTTGTCCTAATGGGAAGGCTTCCTCATTTTTTATGGCCAAATAACATCCCATTGTTTTTATATATGTGTGTGTATACAAACACACACACCCCCCACATCTTCTTTATCCATTCATCCAACAATGAGCACTCAGACTGCTTCCATGACTCGGCTATTGTACGTGATGCTGCAGGCACCTTTTCAAGTTAGTATTTCACTTCCTTTGTATATGTTCCCAGAAGTGGAACTGCCGATGCATATGATAATTCTATTGTTAACTCTTTGAGGATCCTCCATACTGTTCTCCACCGTGGCTCCACCATTTTACGGTCCCACCAACAGTGCACGAGGGTTGCTTTTCTCCACATTCATGCCAGCATTTGTCATCTCCTGTCTTGCTGATGATACGCCCCTTCTAACAGGCCTGAGATGATATTTCACTGTGGTTCTGATTTGCATTTTCCTAATGACAAGTGATGTTGAGCATCTTTTCATGTACCTGTTGGCCTTTTACGTATATTATTTAGAGAAATATCTATGGGTCCTTTGCCCATTTTTTCCCTGGCTTATTTGTTTTTTTGCTGCTGAGTTGTATAGAGCTTGTGAAACATTTTGGATATTATCCTCTTATCAGATATATGGTTTGCAAATATTTTTTCCCATTCTGTAGATTTTCTTCTTTTTTTTTTTTTTTGTTTTTGCGATACGCGGGCCTCTCACTGCTGTGGCCTCTCCCGTTGCGGAGCACAGGCTCCGGACGCACAGGCTCAGCGGCCATGGCTCACGGGCCCAGCCGCTCCGCGGCATGTGGGATCTTCCCGGACCGGAGCACGAACCCGCGTCCCGCTTATCGGCAGGCGGACTCTCAACCACTGCGCCACCAGGGAAGCCCTGTAGATTTTCTTTTTCACTTTGTTGATGGTTTCTTTTGCTGTCAGAAGCTTTTTAATTTGATGTAGTCCCAGTTGTTTGTTTTTTATTTTGTTGCTTGTGCTTTAGGTGTCAAATCCAAAAAGTCACTACTAAGACCCATGTCAAGGAGCTTTATTCCTATATTAAGTCTGTAATCCATTTTGAGTTAATGTTTTTGAGTGGTCTAAGATATGGGTCAAGGTTCATTCTTTTACACGTGAATATCCAATTATCTCAGAACAATTTATTGAAAAGATTGTCTTTTCTCCACTATTCAACAAAATTTATTGATGAATAAATTACAGTATAGCAACATATTGGATTATATGTGAATTGTATTATGTGAAAGATGAATGAATTATATTAGGGAAAATGCACAAACCGCAGCTACCCAGACAGCATGAGGGATTGTAACCAGAGAAGACAGCATAAACACACACTTCCATAAAGGTCAAAAACAAACAAAACAAGTAATTTATTATTTAGAGATACACATATAGGCAGTGTAACTTTTTTTTAAAGGGTTTAATAAAGTAAGGGAATGATCAATACAAAAGGACAGCATTTACCTTGGAAGGGGAGAAACAAAGATGGAGAAGGGAAGGGCACACAGGCACACAGGTGTTAGGGATGGCCTGATTTTTAATGCTGACTGGTGTTCATTTTATCATCCCTCATAACATGTATACTGTAGACATAATTCATATATATATCAAATATCACATAGTAAAAAAAATAAAATTTAAATGGGAGGAAAAACCTCTCCCCACTACCAGCTCTTTTCTTCATTATTTCAACATTTCCAAGTCCCTCCTGCAGCTGGGTCTGTCCTCGCCTCCCCTCACAGTCAAGCATCTGAAAGATCAGCCCCTTAATAATGGACTTGCTCAGCTTCCTCTCCACTGAGTTATTCTCCACACAGTTCAGCCGGGCTTGTGCTCCAACGGAACACAGACCTATCTAAGGTCAGATACCACTTCTCTGCGGCCATACCAACACTCTGTGTCCTCTCGCAGCTAGCTTTTCTCAGTGTCTGTCAAGACTGCTGGCACAGTGTCCTCCAGGGACCTCCCAGGCTCTCCTCATCCTGCTGATGTACCAAAGCTACAAGGCTCTGTCTCCCCTGCCCACTCCCCACGGGCCACTTCTCAGGGCTGTTTATGCAGCTGAGGACCCTGAGACAAAAGGCAGGCTTGCTTACTGCTTACAATAACAGGGCCAGATCCCCGCCCGCACCACCACCCCCGGTACCCCCCGCACCGATGTGGGCCTTGAGGAGGGGAGGGGGTGAGGAGAACGGGAGGTTTCTGCTGTGCCGAGTAACAAAGTCCTTCACCTCTGACTCAGGACTGTCAAGTCTTCTGCCAGCACCCATGCAGCAGGAACAGGCCAGCTTATTACCTTCAGGTAGGGTTAAAAGAACTAACCCCAGGCCCGACGACGACGACCGTGCTTGTCACACTCCCTTGCCTTTCGTTCTTCGCCGCCGCCGTCTGTTCAGTCATCTCTACCTCCACTGTCAGGTGTGCTCTAGAACGCCTCCTCAGGATTCCACTGCTCCCTCCACCCGCTGACTTGGGTATCGTGCCAGGGACCAAGGTGGAGAAGAGGAGTAAAAGCCATCTGCTTGCTTGTTTTTTAAACTGAAGTATATAGTTTTGATTTACAATGTTGTGTTAGTTTCAGGTGTCCAGCAAAGTGATTCAGTTACACACACACACACACACATATTCCTTTTCAGATTCTTTTCCATTATAGCTTATTACAAGATACTGAATGTAGTTCCCTGTGTTATCCAGTAGTTCCCAAAGCCGCCTGTTTTAACGACTGTTGCATGAATGACAGCAAAGGACATCTGAGACAAACAGCCTGTAACCTAAAACTGCAGATCTTGAAAACATTTTGGAATTCCACTGACAGAAGTAAAGTCAAAAGGCCTGTTTAACGTATATTCAGATGGGGGGTGTCTAGCAATGTCCCATTAACAACTTAAAAAGAGAAGTCAATTACACCTATACCAATAAAGTTAGAGGAAGAAAAATTAAAAGATATCATTTAAATAGTATAAATAAGGGACTTCCCTGGTGGCGCAGTGGTTAAGAATCCGCCTGCTAATGCAGGAGACATGGGTTCGAGCCCTGGTCCAGGAAGATCCCACATGTCGCGTAGCAACAAAGCCCGTGAGCCACAGCTACTGAGCCTGCGCTCTAGAGCCCGCGGGCCACAACTACTGAGCCTGTGTGCCACAACTACTGAAGCCCGCACTCCTAGAGCCTGTGCTCTGCAACAAGAGAAGCCACCGCAATGAGAAGCCTGCTCACCGCAACGAAGAGTTGCCCCCACTCACCACAGCTAGAGAAAGCCCACACACAGCAATGAAGACCCAACGCAACCAAAAATAAATATAATAAATAAATTAAAAATAAATAAATAGTATAAATAAAAGTATCTATGGGTAAATGATTTTTTTAAAAAGGTGCAATGGGGGACCTCCCTGGTGGTCCAGTAGCTAGGACTCTGTGCTCCCAATGCAGGGGGCCTGGGTTTGATCCCTGGTCAGGGAACTAGATCCCACATGCCGCAAAGAAGATCCTGCAGGTGGCAACTAAGACCTGGTGTAGCCAAATAAACAAATAAATAAAAGGTGCAATGGCATAATACAGAAAAATATGAAACGCTTATAAATGGAGAAAGACCCCATACTTACGGGATTAGAAAACTCAGTATTCAAGAGAAGTTAATTCTTCTCCTACTGACTTACAGTCAGTGCAATCCTGGTCAAATCTCAACAGGGTTTTTTTTTGGGGGGGGGAATTCATAAGATAATTATCATTTACACAGAAATGTAAGGAACCAAGAATAACCAAGGCATTTTTGACGAGTACAAGGTAAGAGGGCTCTCTGAATACATCTGTTACAGAGTTACAGGAGTTCCCACAATACACACAGCAAAGTAGACTTAGTAACCACTGTGTTCTTCACCACCACGTGCTTAGTTACAAAAGGCCAGTGCCACTGAAGAGTGTCCTAGATGCTGCAAAATCATTAATTGTATTAAATCTCAACCTTTAAGCACATGGCTTTTGAATATTGAATGTGATGAAACGCGAAGTCTGCATAAAGCATTTCTGCAATATTCCAGAGCAAAGCACTGTGCACCGCGAGCTGAACGAGCCACTCCGTCCACGAAACATCAATCTTACTTGAAAGAATGCCTGACAGACCAATCTACGTTTATTCAGACTTGGATACTGTCAGACATCTTCTCAAAAATGAATGAAATAAGCCTGTCCCTTCAAGGAAAACAGCTGATGCTACTTGTGGCCAATCATAAAATCTGAGCTTTCAAGCAAAAATTGGAAGTTTGGAAAACTTGTATCCATCACTGTGGACTTGAACACTTATCCACATTTAGAGACCTTTCTGATGAGATCGGTGGTGGCAGTGACAACCGTGACTTTAATAAAACAACAACCTGAATAATGAAAGGTGTCACTATCTCAAAGACCTCCCTTACTCAGTAAATGGCTATTTTACAAACGACCAATGTGTGGTGCAGAATCATGTGTGGGTAAGAGGTTCATGGAGAGTGCAAGATAGACAATGGATCTCAGTTTAACAGTGTAGGAAAAATTCTCTGCTATCATTTCAGATTCTACATTACAGCTAACCATTAGGAAACTATTACCTGTCATGGTTTGGTGTGGTATCAAAGAATATCCACAGTTATCTGAAAAAGCCATTAAAATATTTTCTTCATATAACTTCAGTCAAAACAACCTATCACCCAGAATGAACACAGAAGCAGGTATGAGAATTCAGCTGTCTTCTATTACCCAAACATTAAGAAGATTTGCAAAACAGTGCTATTCTACTTACTATTTTTGTTTTGGAAAATAGTTTTCATTAAAAAGTATGCTATTAATCTTAACCCCATGACTCCGCAATTCCTTTCCTACATGTATACACAACAGAATGTGTGAACGTGTGCTCCAAGAGCATCATTCGTGATAGCAAAATTTGGAAAACAACCAAAATGTAGTATAAGTTCACAAAGGTGAATAGTATATAGTAACGAAAATACTACAACATTTATGAATCTCAAACATAATGCTGAACAAAATAAATCAGACACAAAATAATGCATACTGCATGATACCTGTATAAAGTTCAGAACACCAGAAGAACAGGACAACACTGCTTAGGGACGGAGGTGTGGGTGCTGTAACTAAGAAAGAGGAGCTGGAAAGACTGCGAACTCTGCGGAGAGGTGGGGGGGGGGGGCAGGAGAGACACAGAGGGGATCTAGGTGAAGGGCAGTGCTTGACTTGTGACCTGCACCGTAGCAGAAATAAACCCAAACAGATCAGCAATCACAGGAAGTGACAAAGATTAATTTCACCATTAAGAAGTAGCTTCTCGGGGCTTCCCTGGTGGCGCAGTGGTTGAGAGTCCGCCTGCCGATGCAGGGGACACAGGTTCGTGCCCCGGTTCGGGAAGATCCCACATGCCGCGGAGCGGCTGGGCCCGTGAGCCACGGCCGCTGAGCCTGCGTGTCCGGAGCCTGTGCTCCGTGACGGGAGAGGCCGGCGTACTGCAAAAACAAAAAGAGAAGTAGCTTCGTGCCGCGCACTAAAGATACCACACATGGCAACGAAAATCCAGCGCAGCCAAATAAATAAATAAATAATTTAAATTAAAAAAAAAAAAAAGAATCAGAAGAAGAAGTAGCTTCTCAAATGCAAATCAAAACTACAATGAGGTATCACGTCACACCTGTCAGAATGGCTATTCTCAAAAAGGCCACAAATAACAACCACTGGTGAGGCTGTGGAGAAAAGGGAAGCCTTGTGCACTGCTGGTGGGAATGCAAACTGGTGCAGTCTCCGTGGGAAACAATGTGGAGGTTCCTCAAAAAACAAAAAATAGAACTACCATACAATCCAGCAATCCCACTCCTGGGTAGATAGCTGAAGAAAATGAAAACACTAATTTGAAAAGACACATGCACCCCAATGTTCACTGCAGCACTATTTACAATAGCCAAGACAAGGAAGCAGCCTACGTGTCCATCGAGAGATACTGGATAAACAGCGTGCGGTATATAGATATACACGTATACGATGGAATACTACCCAGCCGTTAAAAAAAAAAGAAATTTTGCATTTGCAACAACATGGATGGACTTGGAGGGCATTACGCTGAGGGAAATAAGTCAGAGAATGACAAATGCTGCATGCTATCACTTACACGTGGAACTGAAAAATAAAACTACCGAATATAACAGAACAGAGAAACAGACGCGCATATACAGAACAAACTAGTAGCTGTCAGTGCGGAGAGGGAAGGGGGAGGGGCAAGGTAGGGGCAGGGATTTAAAAGATACAAACTACTATGTATAAAATAGATAAGCAACAGGGATATAACGATATACTGTATAGCACAGGGAATATAGCCAATATTTTATACTAACTATAAATGGAGTATAAACTTTAGGAATTGTGAGTCACTGTCGTACACCTGAAACTTACTGTGTATCAACTTTACCTCAATAAAAAAATAAATAAGTGGCTTCTCAAAGGAGACCAAATTGAGTATACTTCTATGCTGACTGCACAAGGACACTTACAAGATGCAACACAGAGCAAATGAGAACAACAGGCTACGAAAAGGAGAGGAAGGAAGGGAGGGAGAGAGCTCAGCGACCTGCACAAACAGTAAACAAAAAGCCCTGAGGAGGGACCACCACAACCAAATGAACAACGTACTGAGATTTAATCAATCAACCTGTATTCATCCAGCACAGCCTTAAAACCTAGAGAGCAAAAATGGAAACATTTACAAGAAAAAAGGACAAATACACACGCACAGTGGGAGGTGTTAACTGACCTCACTCAGAAATCAACAGATTAAGCACAACGAAATTAGTTAAGAACACAAAAGGATCCAAGAACACAATTAACAAGGGGCTGACCTACTGGTAAGTACACAGAGTCCTCTATCTAAACCTGAGAAAACATGTTCAAGCACACATGGAACTTTTATAAAAACCTAACCACATATTAGTGTAACCGACTGATAAGGGGTCACTGTAATACATGCCATGATCTCCAACTGTAACAGCATTAAATTAAAAGTCAGTGTGATTAAAGGTGATCCGAGAGATATATGTTTGGATATTTACAGATACTTCAAAACAATTTATGGTTAAAAACAGAAATAATCAAAATTGGATAACACTTAAAATTGAGCCAATACAACTAGCAATTCAAAATCTAGAGCAGTAATTAGAGGTTTCCAGCACACATCAGGGCAGAGTAAGAAAAACTGATGAGAAGAACTGCAGGTAGAGAGACAGAAGAGTGGCCGGAGAGAAAGAAGAGACGAGACCTGTGGTGGCCTCAGCAGGGCCGCGTGGTGAAGGTCGCCTGGCAATCAGTGAGTGGCACTGGGCTGTCTCCCATTCTCCCCCCAGCAGGCGGGCTGAGCAAGGCCAGGTTCCCGCCAGGTCTCTGGGGTGAGATAAGCACAGGAATGCAGCTCCCAAGGCAGCTGGTACCAAGCTCAGGCTCCCCAGACACTTGTCAGCAGCCCTGAGAAGAGGCCTAGAAAATGGAGAGCCCCCCACACTGACACGCACCCCACCTTGTCACTGCATCTGTACCCCGCTCCCAAGAACAAGAAACTGGGAGAACCACATGTCTCAACTTACTGACAGCGTCTGTCTGTAATTCGGACCCTGTGGTGCTTGCCATCACTACCTTTCAGCACACTGAACAGAACAGAACATCTGTGGAGGGATAAACAAGAATCTGCCCACAAGCGAGCCTCTGGGAAGACAGAGAGGATGGTGAGGAGACAAGGTAGAGGGATGGACTCTGCACCACTCTCTCTGTGCCCCGGAACTTCTATCAGAGGCACCACAGCGTTAACCAATCAAATACTGCCGTGCGCACGCGCACACACGCGCACACACGCGCACACACGCGCGCACACACGCGCACACACACAGCAGTAATTCATGAAATAGACAAAGTGAAAGAGATTTTAAAAATTAAAAAAAAGTTCTTTGAAAAGACGAAATCAACACACTTCTAGAAAGAGTGGTTAAAAAAAGAGAAAGAAAAAGCACAAATATGAGGAATGAAAAGAGCTGTATCTACAGGTACGGCAGGAACTGAAAACAGACCACCCACACACAACTTCATACCCCAAACTGACAATTTCTAAGAATACAATTTACCACGAGTAACTCGAATAGAAATGGAAAATCTCTTATCACTTAAAGAAACTGAACCAAAAGCTTAAAAGTTACCCAGAGACATGCCTGTCTGTGAAGGGAACAGGAGGAGGCTGACAGCAGGAGGGGCGAGGCCACAGGCAGATGACGCTAGAGCATCTGCACTCTGCTGGGCGCGAGCCGGACAGGAGCAAAGAGGGGAATGAACAGCAAAAGCAACAAGGCCCTGCAGAGGATGGACAGGGGTGGGCACCTGGGAGGAGACTCCCCTCGGCCACAGGGGTGGGAGACCAGCCCAGCAGGGCCAAGTGGGTGGGGGGTGTTTGGGAAGAGAGAAGAAGGAAGGGTGTGCTCCATCTCTGCATCTGGGGGCGCAGTGACAAAGCCAGGGCGACACGACCTGGCACCTCGCAGTCGGGAAGCAGGACCCCAGCGGTGCTTTTCTCCAGTCACGTTCTGCCAGCCAGGGGCAGCACTGAACCAGGCCCCAGGCAGACGAGTTAGCGGCTTTCCAAGAGAGAAACGACAGTGAGCTCAGAGGGACCTGACAGTGGGAAAGGGACCGAGGAGGTCCAAGAACTATGGCAACAGAGGACACTCAGGCAAGTGACCTAGAAAGACAGGATCCAGTCGGATGTGATGTGTGAACCGAAGTCCTCATAGGTGTGTGGGCAGGACAAAGGTCTAGGCACAGAAGAGGAGGTCTCTGGAGAAATGGACAACGTGGAGCTGGGAGGCACAGAGCAGGGAGAAACGTCAGTGCCCCACCACGACTTCCGGTAACAGAATGTGTATCTGCAAGAGAGCAGCTCAGCTCCGGGTCCACTGTCCGTGCTCAGAGCCCTTACCCTGAAGATCAGAGACAGCGGGACAACACACAAACTCGTAACTCTGGGCCCACCAGAGAGCACAAAGGACCGGCTGAATGGGACAAGTGTGACAGGCCACCTGGGGACAAGGCGAGGAAGGCAGGCAGCCATGAGTGGGTCGGAGGCCACAGCGCAGCATGTGACAAGTCCTTAAAGGTTGGGTGTGGCCGGTGGGACTTGCCAGGCCGGGCCCTTCTCTGGGAGCCAGCAGAAGCCTTCACTGCTGGGGTGGTGGGCGGTCTCCACCCGAGGCCCAGGCTGATCCTCCGAGAAGAGGGGACCGAGCCCTCCAGGAGACAGGCCCAGGACCCACACGGACACGAGCACAGGCCACACCCCGAGGCCTCTACAGATGCAGGCGGAGTCTGGCTGCCACGCGGCAGGGGCAGGATCACCAGGAAAGCTGCACCCCGAAGCCCGGGCACAGGACTGTCCAAGGCTCAGGCCGGACAGGGGAACCGAGGAAGCACCAGGCAGGAGGCTCTCGCCGCCGGCAGCCGGCGCAGGCAGAGTGTGGAGAGATACCCCGCGGCCCGCACAAGCACAGGGGGCAGCCGCCGCCAGGGGGACGAGCCACAGCAGCCCCAGGGCCCGTCAGACTGGCTGAGCGGGCCCCCTGCGTCTGCACGTGCTGCCTGGCACTGCCCCCAGCGAGAGCGAGGAGCAACAACACTGAAGGGAGAAGCAACACCAACACTACACAAACTCTTCCAGAAAAGAGGAGCAGGAACACATCTCAACTCACTTTACGAGGCCCTGAAAGACACAAAAGACAAGAAGACTTTAATGAGCCTCCATGGGCAGACCCTCTTCACAAGCACAGACGCGCAGTTCTCAACCAAACGCGACACGGACAAAGCATGTCCACGGAAAGACATGTGCAAGGACGTTCACAACAGCTTGACGCAAAAAACAGTCCAAATCTGGAAACAACAGAAACGTCCATCAACGGTGAACAGGTAAACAAACTGTGGTATATCTCTACAAGTTATTCAGCAATAAAAAGGAACAAACAACTGATGCACAGCTCTCAAAGCACAACACCAAGAAGTCTACGGGACACTCCAGAAAGAGCAAATCCACGGGGACAAAAATCACATCCGCGGTTATTACGAGGGGTTGGGAGGAGGGGAAGGGCTGCCTACCGAGGTGAACAAGGGAACTCCTGGGGGTTCTGTATCTTAGCCGTGGTAGTGGTGTTTACACAACTGTATAAATCTGTCAAAACTCAGTGAACTATATACACTTTAAAATGAGTGAGTTTTACCAGGTATAAATTACATCTCATTAGTTTAAAAAGTTCAGCAATTTTAACCAGCTTGAGCAAAGAAGCTAACTGTACAAAAGCAACAGAAGGTTTACGTCTACAAACATAGGTCAACATTATACCTCTGTGGTCCCTGGGGTCACTTTTTTGATGAGGAGAGAAAGCCTCGTGTGTTGATCCATTATCCAGGACAAACTGGGAGTCAGGAAATGAGACTCCCCTCGTGGCAAGACTAGTTATGGGAAATGACAGGCATTTTCGCTTTTGCCTCCAAAACCAGGATAAGCAACAGCAACCCTTCTCCCAAAGGCACAGTCAGGCCAAAACACAAGAGCAGGACTGGAAACAGGAAGAAGAGACGGCAAGCTTCAGGAAGCAAAGAGAATGCGCTAGCCGGGGGAGACTCAAGAATGCTGACTGGAAGTGAGCAGGGAACAAATGGGTATCAGTAAGCTAAACAGCCTTCCATTAGAAAATGGAAAAAAGACCAAATACTTTAAGTGGACAGAAGAAGCAAACAAAAGTAAAATAAAATGATAAAAGCACAAAGATCTGAGGGTGAAAAAACTTCAGACCGACTATGCCATCTTTTTAATCCCTAATTCCAGATTTATCCATTGCTTTGTTCATTCATTTATTTATTCATCAATTCAAATACTTTGGATACCTAAAATATGCCAGGCTAGCACTGTTCTTGGTAAGAAAATACACAAAAAGAGCTGCCCTCTTGGAGTGTGTAGTCCAATGAAGGAAAAAGACAAACAAAATGAGTAAGTAAAACGCACAGTGTATTAGAAAGAAGTGCTAAGGAGGAGAACAGAGCAGGAAAAGGGGTGTGTGGGAAGAGGCGGAGTGAGAAGTAAATTTCTATTTTGATAAACAACAGATTTTGAGTTTTAGCTACTAAAGCACTACTATAGAAACTGGCACGTGAGCTGGGGTGCTGCCTTCAAGGAAACCCTAAAACAGAAGCCACTGGCTCAGCGGCGGGCAGCAAGGGGGCTCAGGCGAAGGGGCAGCAAACTGTCGGCGACCAATGTGGAAAGCAGTCCCAGGTCAGGAAACAGAATGTGGTGCTGGGTGCTGCTGTCATCGGCCACGTGCAGAGTGGCATTAGCAGAAAGACAACAGCTCAGAAAACAATCATCAAGCAGAAATCAAAGGAACAGAAGAGCCCTAGAACGCGGGGCCTCAAATGGCTGCAAAAGCCAACTCCTTCCAGAACCCAAAGAGCAGGTTTGCAAGCCCTTTCAGAACCAGGGCCCATGAAGACACCGTCTGGGCTAAAGACCCTGATGTTCTCAAGAAGGCCTCATTTAGCCGAGGCAGGAAATCAATGGAAAAGGGCGGGGGGGGTGGAGTCCGACTTGAGAATTGCATCTGGGAAAGAATTTCAGGCGAGTTACCAGCGCACAGAATTGTCTAGCACCAATAAGCACACGAACGCTTCTAGCTTTTCACCAAGCTACACTGCGAGAGCAGACTTAGAAAGCCAAAACCCACCCTGCGGGCCCCCCAGGCTTGCTGACGGGGCTGTCTGACCAAGGAGGGCAGGGCCCTTCCTACTGACTGCAGGTGTCATCAGGAAGAGGGGCGGGGACCCCAGCCTCTGGAGCCAGGGACAAGGAGATGGCGCGGGAGGGAGTTCCTCCAGAAAGCAGACCCAAATGAGCCATCTCGCGCGCCGTTCCGCCCCGCCGGGCCGGGCACTCACCGCCGGCGGGTCGAGGCTGCCGCGCCGCTCCTCGTTCTCCACGGTGCGCCGGCAGTCCGGGCACACCCACAGAGGCAGGTGCAGCACACTGTTGCCCTTGGGCGCCATGGACAGGGCCAGCTTGCTTGCAGTCTTTACTCCACTCTCTAAGAACGAAGAGTCTTTCCGCTCGCTTCTGCACAGAAGACAGTAATCCCCAGCGGGGTAGGGTGGTGTTCTATGATTCATGCCAAAATTAAAAGGAGTCTGGAACAGAAAAAAAATTTGTATTTTCAAAACATGAGCCCGAGAAGGGTCGTCTGCACTGTAGAGAAATCATCCTGAAAATCCTGAAGATAGGTTCGAGAGAGGGACACCTGGGCAACAGGTGAGCAGGGAAGCCAGAGTACACGTGGGATGGAGCTGTCAGGACCCCCAGGCCTCTCTCCCATCTGGAGTGCCCCTACCGTGAACCCATCAGGTGGGAAAGTGCACCAGGACCCATGCCAAGCCTATTCTGGCTGGAACGTTGCCCATATGCTCCCCCAGCCCTGCCCAGCCAGCAGCCCAGCTCTTCCCTCAGCCCATGGCTCTCTCCCTGTCTTCCCGCACCCAGGCTCGCACAGGCCATTGGCTGTGCTTGTTACCTGGACTACGTATAAGCATGTACGCGACTGGTGCCACAGCTGACAGAGTGCTCTCAAATGGGCCCCAGGTTCCATTATCAAAGCCTTGAATGAGCAGGTATCAGGTGCTTAAACAAGGGGGCTGAATGGATAAATGAACAAATGAGTGATTCAAAGAATGAATAACGGGACTTCCCTGGTGGCGCAGTGCTTAGAAATCTGCCTGCCAGTGCAGGGGACACAGGTTCGAACCCTGCTCCAGGAAGATCCCACATGCCACGGAGCAACTGAGCCCGTGCGTGCCACAACTACTGAGCCTGAGCTCTACAGCCCGCGAGCCACAACTACTGAAGCCTGCATGCCCTAGAGCCCACGTGCCGCAACTACTGAACCCGTGTGCTGCAACTACTGAGGCCTGCGCGCCTGGAGCCCGTGCTCCGCAACAAGAGAAGCCACTGCAATGAGAAGCCCGCGCACTGCAATGAGGAGTGGCCCCCACTTACTGCAACTAGAGAGAGCCCACGCATAGCAATGAAGACCCAACACAGCCAAAAATAAATAAAATTAAAAAAAAAAAAAAGAAGAATGAGTGACAGCACCACTAAGACGCCAAAGACTTGCACGTATATTCTTACCTGCTTTCATAAACCAGTGATCAAAACAGGCCCCCGCTTACTGCAACTAGAGAGAGCCCACGCATAGCAATGAAGACCCAACACAGCCAAAAATAAATAAAATTAAAAAAAAAAAAAAGAAGAATGAGTGACAGCACCACTAAGACGCCAAAGACTTGCACGTATATTCTTACCTGCTTTCATAAACCAGTGATCAAAACTGCTTACACCTGTCACATCCACAGGGTTCCCTGGATTTAATCAAACCCAGCTCAGCAGCCATCTGAATGTCTGGGGTGCAAGGGGAGAGAACTATGTACTATCTCCCATGGAAGTAGCTGTCTTTCTCTGTCCCAACAAATCCAAGCAGCCTGTCCCCGAGAGAACAGCCACAGCCTTCAAACCTCTCTAGGCCGCCTTGCTTACCCAGAGCAGAAGATGATGGGCCCCAAGGTTAGAAAGGTCCCTGAGCAGAAATCATAATGCTAAGAGCCAGAACTGTCTTGCGAGCACCCAGTTCATTATCCACTCATCTGTCTGTCTGTCCATCCGTCCATCCATCCAGTGTTTACCGGAAGCCCACCGAGTGCCAAGGCACCAGCCCAGGCACTGGCGACACAGTGGTGAATAAAACAAAAATCTCTGCCGTTAGGGAGGTAATTCTTGTCAAAGACAAAGTAAAAAATACAGAACATTAGATAGTGGTAACTGAGAAGGAGAGAAGAGCAAGAGAAAGTGTCTGGGGCCGGGGACGATGCCCTTCATTCACCGTGGCCATCAGGGCCTCCCTGAGGAGACATCTGAAGTGCGGGGCTGCTGGAAGCCGCACGGACACCTGAGAGCAAGCGCACAGGCCCCGGGGCAGAGATGGAGGGGAAAGGAAGCAGGGAGCCAGGCATGGCCTGGCCCCACTCGTGTCCTAATGGGGAGACAGGATGTGCGTGGAGAAGAGATGCGATGGCAGAAAGGAAGGAGACCGGGGTGAAGCCGCTGTGAAGGCAGAGCCCACAGGACGGCCGAGGAGCCCGACGTCAGGGGAGAGGAGAGAGGCCAGACAGCTCCCCCGACTGTGGACTGTGCATGTGGAACAGCTCCGAGGTGAGGAGGACCTCGGCCGTAGGCATCTGGAACACACTGCATGTCAGGCATCCTTACAGGCCAGGTGACTGGGTCCTGCTGGTCCCAGAGGGACACCAGACAAGCACAGACAGAACCAGCCGGCGCCCCATGGCAGTAAGAGCTCCTCCGCCAAGAGGAAGAAATGAAGCCTCCAAGGGTGCAGAGTGGGACCAGCAGGAGAGCATGGCTTCAGCGAGAGCAAAGCTAAGCTGAGACCCAAGTGCTAAGGAAAAACAAGCGGAAAAGAGCCGCGTGAAGATCCTGGAGAGGAGCGCTGGCGCAGGAGAACCGCTGCGAACGCGGGCCTGTCTGGGGCAGGACGAAGGCCGGAGGCTGAAGCTCGTGCCCTGTGAGGGGCTGAAGATTGCTCAGAAGGGGATGGCGTGACCCAATTTTCATCTTACAGGGAAAACCTGTTGTGTGAACAATGGACTCTGAGGAGGTGACCACGCGTGAGGCAGTTCCAGGTGCAGGCGGCCCTGGAGGAGCAGAGCGGTCAGGCTCGGGGGCTCGCCCGCCCGGGCAGCAGACCCACCAGCAACGGGGGACAGGCTGCAGCGGTGGAAGGAGCAAGGGTTGGTTTTGGCCGCTGTGCGGTCAAAGTGTGCGTCAGCCACCCAGAAAACGTGGAGCACGACACCTGCTGGAGCAGCGACCGGAGGGGTGCAGCCAGATATGCAATTTGGGGTCTGTAAAGCCAGAGCCAGATGGGATGATCCGCGGAGGGCATGCAGCCAGTGTCCTGAACGGAGGTCCAACTTCTCGAGGCTTGACCGCTATGCTCAAGAAGCAAGCGAGTCCTCTTAGGGAGGTGAAGCTCTACTCTGCGAACCTCTTTCAGACAAAGCAAGAGACACTCACACAACAGCAAAGCTTGACTAAACCTCAAGCTAACCACATACTAGGGCTTGCCACACGGTCACCCGCCCGTGACTAAACGTGAGGGACAAATGTAAGTCCCACTGGTTCTCGTAAAAACATTTTGCAGCTGCACTGAAGTATAACTGAGGAACAATAAGCTGAAAAGATCTAAAGTATGGGACGTTAATAGTTCGGACATGTGAACACGCATGAAACCATGCGACAACCGAGATAACAGACATCGTCCTAACCACCAAGGTTCCAGGAGGCCCTCTGCTCCCTCTTTCTCCCCGCTGCCTCTTCCCTCCACCCTTCAGAGGCCACCACTGGACTGAGTTCTGTCTCTGCAGACCACTGGGCAACTTCTACAACTGTTTATAAATGATGTCACATAACAATATTCTCCTCTGTCTGGCTTCTTTCACTGAGTGTCATTACCTGGAGATGATGCCATTCACAAGTCTCTTCTAGTCCTGAGTGTAGTCCGTTGTGTGGGTGAGCCACAACTTGTTCATCCATTCTTCCCCCCACCCGCCTTAATTTTTATTTATTTATTTATTTTGCTTACCCATTCTGCTGCTTGGAAGCATTCAGGTTATTTCCAGTTTTCAGCTATTACAAATAATAGTGGCTATGAACATTCATGTATAAATCTTGCTGTGAACACATGTTTTTGTTTCTCCTGCATAAATACCAAGGAATAGAATGACTGGGTTGTCTAACTTTTAAGAAAATGCCAGGACTTCCCTGGCGGTTCAGTGGTTAGGACTCCATGCTTTCACTGCCAAGGGCCTGGGTTCAATCCCTGCTCGGAGAATTGAGATCCCACATGCCACATGGCACAGCCAAACTTCTCCCAAAGAGCAGTGTTAAAGAGTCCCGGCTGACCTATATCCTCATCAGTAAGTTTTTAAATTGTAGCCACTGTAATGGGTGTATAGTATTGTCTCAATGTGGTTTCCCTAATAATACGTTAAATATCTTTTCACAGGCTTATGCAGTATCTATTCAAACTTTTGGCCTGGCTCAAGGTTTATCAATTTTATTATTCTTAAAATAATCAGCTTTTGGTTTCATGGATTTTTCCTTATTAAAAATCTTTCTTTCACTGACTTTTGCTTTTATGTTATTATTTCATTTCTTTGAGTTACTTTGGGTATAAGTGGCTTCTTCATCTTCTATTTTCTTAAGGTGGAAGCATGGGTCATCAAGCCCTTTCTCTTGCATAAAAAGGTGGTTAATGCTGTAAATTTCCCTAGTAAGCACTGCTTTGGCAGCATTTTCCAAGTTCTGATGTGTTGTGTTCTCATTCTCATTCAGTTCAAAATACTTTCTAATTTCCGTCTTGATTTCTTCTTTGACTCATGAGTTGTTTAAAGTGTGGTTTAGTTTCCAAATATTCGTAGTTTTCTAAATATCTTTCTGTTACTGATTTTTTATTTATTTATTATTTTTTTTGTGGTACGCGGGCCTCTCACTGCCGCAGCCTCTCCCGTTGCGGAGCACAGGCTCCGGACGCGCAGGCTCAGCGGCCATGGCTCACGGGCCCAGCCGCTCCGCGGCATGTGGGATCTTCCCGGACCGGGGCACGAACCCGTGTGCCCTGCATCGGCAGGCGGGCTCTCAACCACTGTGCCACCAGGGAAGCCCTGTGTTACTGATTTTTTAAAATATAATTCCACTGCAGTCAGAGAGGATATTCTGTACTATTTTAATTATACCAAGTTTATCAATACTTTTTTATGGCCCAGAATATGGTCTATTTTAGTAAATGTTCAATGTTTACTTAAAAGAATGTGTATGTATGCTGCTGTTGTTGGGTGAAGTATACTATAAATGTCTGTTCGGTCACGTTGGTCAATGGTGTCATTCAAGTCTTCTTTAACTTCACTGATTTCCTATTTACCTTTTCTATCAATTATTGAGAGAGATATTAAAACCTCCAAACACAACTATGATTTGTCTATTTTTCCTTGAAGTTTTATCAATTTTTCCTCCATATATTGTGAAG
Organism: Neophocaena asiaeorientalis asiaeorientalis; assembly: GCF_003031525.2. NCBI lineage: Eukaryota > Metazoa > Chordata > Mammalia > Artiodactyla > Phocoenidae > Neophocaena > Neophocaena asiaeorientalis. The sequence continues at coordinate 18,671,634 of NW_020173215.1, forward strand.
CTTCGTTGTTAGGTTCAAAAATGTTCAGGACTGTTATGTCCTCTTGATGAACTGACCCCTGTACCAGTATGACGTGACTGTTTTTACCCTGGTAACATTCTTTATTCTTTGCTCCTGTATTGATTTGTCTGACACTAGTACAGCCACTCCAGCTTTCTTTTCACATAAGCAATGCATATCTTTCTTTATAACTTTTTTTTTTTTTTGGCTGCACCACAGGCCATGTGGGATCTTAGTTCCCCGACCAGGGATCAAACCCGTGTCCCCTGCAATGGAAGCCTGGAGTCTTAGCCACTGGACCACCAGGGAAGTCTATCTATGACTTAACTGTTAGCTTGCCTGAGTCTTTATATTTAAAGCAAGTTACCTGCAGAAAGCATACAGTTATGTCTTTGTTTTTGTTCCAATCTCACAATCTTTTAAAACTGGGATATTCAAACCATTTACATTAAATACAATTACTGATATGATTGGGTTTTTTAAATCTACCATCTTATTCTTTATTTTCCTACTGATTCATTTTTTTGTTTCCTTTTGCTTCTTTTTCAGCCTTAAAAATTTGAATAATTTTTTGTGATCCTATTTTATCTCTTCTGTTGGCTTGTGAGCTATACCTCTTTTCTTTTTGAATTGGCTGCTTTACTGTGTACAGTATACATTTTACCTTGTCACAATCAGCGATCAAATAAAACTTTATCACCTTATGTTTCCCATCTCCTGGTCTTCTTTATGCTATTGTCGTCATACCTTTTACCTCTACCTAAAAGCCCCATAACTCATTGTTATTTTTGCTCCAGACAGGAAATTATATTTTAAAGTAATTAAAAAAAAACACATTTACCCATATATTTACAATTTCCAGTGCTCTTCATTTGTTTGTAAAGATTCAGATTTCCATCTGGTGTCATTTTTCTTCTGCCTGAGGACTTCCTTTAACATTTCCTGTGATGAAGAACCCCTGGTCATGAATTCTTTCACCTATTTATGTATGAAAAATCTTGATCTCATTTTTTTTTTCATTTTCATTTTTGAAACATTTTTACTGGTTTAGAATTCTAGGTTACGTTCTTCTTCCTTTTACTATGTTAAAGCTGTCTTCCTTCTATCCTCTGGCTTGTACTATCTGCCATGAGAAGTCTGCTATTAGTCTTATCACTGAAGTTTTCTTTTAATCACTATTTTCAGCATTATAAAATTATGATGTGACTGGGTGCAGTTTTCTTCATGTTTCTTGTGCTTGAGGCTTTTTGAACTTCTTGGATTTGTGGCTTAGAGTTTTCATCAAACTTGAAAAATTGTCAGCCATTATTCCTTTAAATATATAAATTTTTATTCCTCATCCCCACTCTTTCTTTCTTTCTTTCAACATACATATAGTGTGCTGTTTGAAGTTGTTTCACAACTCACTGATGCTCTGTTCTTTTTATTTTTTTTTTATTGCAGTACGTGGGCCTCTCACTGTTTGTTGTGGCCTCTCCCGTTGCGGAGCACAGGCTCCGGACGCGCAGGCTCAGTGGCCATGGCTCACGGGCCCAGCCGCTCCGCGGCATGTGGGATCTTCCTGGACCGGGGCACGAACACGTGTCCCCTGCATCGGCAGGCGGACTCTCAACCACTGCGCCACCAGGGAAGCCCTGGTCTTTTTAATTTTTTAAAAATTTCAATCTTCAACTCCCTCATGGTTCTTTTTGGGTAGTTTCTATTGCTAGCTCTTCAAATTCACTAATCTTTTCTTCTACAGTGTCTAATCCGTTGCTAATCTTCACATAATGTATTTTTTATCACAGACTGTAGTTTGCAACTCAAGATGTTCATCTGGGTTTTCTTATATTCTGTTTCTTCTTAACACACTCATGCTTTCCTTATCTTCTTGAATGTGGAGAACATTCAATAGCAATAACAACTGTCCTTATCTAGTAATTCTATCGTATGTGTCATTTCTGAGTCTGTTTCTATTCATTGATTTTGCTCCTCATTGTGGACGGTATTTGCTTGCTTCTTTCTCTGCCTGGTAATTTTTGACTAGATTACAGTTTTATCCTGTTAGGTACTATTTTATTCCTTCAAATATTTCTGAGCTTTGTTGTGGGCCATGGTTAGGTTATTTGGGAAGAGTCTGGTTCTTTGAAGGCTCACTTGTAAGCTTTGGGAGGCAGGATCAGAGCACCTTTAATCTTCCCCACTACTGAGGCAATACACTGGGAGCACACACTGACTGCTGGGAACACTAACTACTTGGGGCCCTATATGAGCTCCAAGGATTGTTCTACTACTCACTTCCAGGGTTCTTTTCCTGTGCTCAGAGTTTCCACATATGCACGTGCTCATCAGTACCCACATGAAGATTTGAGGGGAACCCCGTGTGTCTCCAGAGCTCTATTTTTCTCTTTGCAGCTCTCTCTCTTCTCTGGTATTCTGCCCTGCAGATTCACTGTGGCCTCCCCAAATTCTCAACTCGGTCTCCCCACCCTGTTTGGGCTACTCCTCCTTCCTCCTCGAACCATGGCCTGCAAGCTCTTTCCAGGTAGTAAGTTTGGCCAATCCTAGGGCTCACCTAGCTTATCTTCACTCAGGGATCACGGTCCTGCACTGTCTACTGTCCAATGTTGGAAAACTGGGATGTTTATGTCCTTCATTTAGTTAAGGTAGGAGGATAAATCCAATCCAATTACACTGATCAAAATATCAATTTAAAAAAATGTACCAGAATGAACATAACCAAACAAGCGCTTTCTCCCAAATCCTATACACACAGAGAAAAGATATTTATACAAATATATAAAATGTATATATATTAAAGTAAGGGAGTAAGGTAACCAAGAAATTTTTCCCTAAGAGCATGTACATACTCCTAAAATGGTCATACTGCTGAAAAAACTTGAAAATGCACTACAACTGAGTCCCTACACCTACGATGTAAAATATTTTACCCTTTCTTAGTAAACGGATTTTCTACTCTGAGGTAAACGCTACCATTTGTGGCCAGCATTTGTGTGTAACAAATCACAAGTATTCACTTTCTTACTAAGCTTATACTCTAACTCTGAAAGTAATTTCCAAAAGAAATTCCAAATTCAACATGAAAAACTCAAACTTACTCTTTAAAGACCTTACAGGTAAACCTCTTACAGACAAAAAGAAAACATGGCATTTTAGGGCATTAAAGACACTAAAAAGCCACAGCTTCGCAGGTGATAACGGCACATCTCAGATCACACAGCCAGTGAGGGCTAAAGCCAGGACTCTCCTGTACACAACACACAAATGTGTCTGTTTTCATTGCATTATCATCTCCTGCCCAGAACACGACACGATTATCTCCTCCTGACTGGTCCCCAGCCTGCAGGTCTGTACTGTCTGCCTTCCACACATCCTTTGCCACATCCTTTGCCCCTTGCAGAGTGACCTTACACACTGCACATGTGACCAGAACATTCCTCTGCTTTGAACCCTCCAGCAGCTCCTACCGCCGAAAAGGATCAAGTATGATCACTGAGTCTCTGCCTCATTACCCAGATGAAATTCCTTCCAATTCCACTGGGTGGGCCAAAAGGTTCCTTCAGTTTTTTCCATAAGATGTGGCTCTAGTAGCACTTAGTTGTCTTTAACTTCATTCGAAACGTTGTTAGACTCTATGTGACAGCTGTCATATCAGCATGCATTTAAAAAAAAAAGACCTATCAAAACTGGTGAATTTTTGTGTAGCTGTTTTAATACTGAAGATGAAAGAAAAAAGCAACATTTTTGGCATATTATGCTTTATTATTTCAAGAAAGGTAAAAACGCCAACTGAAACGCAAAAAAAGATTTGTGCGGTGTATGGAGAAGGTGCTGTGACTGATCGAACGTGTCAAAAGTGGTCTGTGAAGTTTCGTGCTGGAGATTTCTCGCTGGACGATGCTCCACAGTCAGGCAGACCAGCTGAAGTTGATAGCGATCAAATCGAAACATTAACTGAGAACAATCAACATTATACCATGTGGGTGACAGCCGACATACTCAAAATATCCAAATAAAGCACCAAAAATCATCTGCACCAGGTTGGTTATGTTCATCGCTTTGACGTTTGGGTTCCATGTAAGTTAAGCAAAAAAAAAACCTTTCTTGACAGTATTTCCACATGCGATTCTCTACTTAAACATAATGGAAATGTTCCATTTTTAAAACAAATTGTGACAAGTGATGAAAAGTGGATACTGTACAATAATGTGGAATGGAAGAGATCGTGGGGCAAGCGAAATGAATCACCACCAACCACACCAAAGGCCGGTCTTCATCCAAAGATGGTGATGTTGTGTATATGGTGGAATTGCAAGCGAGTCCTCTATTATGAGCTCCTTCTGGAAAACCAAGCGATTAATTCCAAAGAGTTCTGCTCCCAACTGAAAACAGCACTCGACGAAAAGCATCCAGAATTAGTCAACAGAAACGCATAATCTGCCATCAGGGTAACGCACGACCACGTGTTCCTTTGATGACCAGGCAAAAACTGTTATAGCCCGGCTGGGAAGTTCTGACTCATCCGCCTTATTCACCAGAGATTGCACCTTCAGATTTCCATTTATTTTGGTCTCTACAAAATTCTCTTAATGGAAAAAATTTCAATTCCCTGGAAGACCGTAAAAGGTACCTGGAACAGTTCTTTGCTCAAAATGATAAAAAGTTTTGGGAAGACGGAATTATGAAGTTGCCTGAAAAATGGCAGAAGGTAGTGGAACAAAATGGTGAATACGTTGTTCAATAAAGTTCTTGGTGAAAATGAAAAATGTGTCTCTTGTTTTTACTAAAAAACCAAAGGCACTTTTTGGCCAACCCAATACACCCCTGCCCCATTCAGCTATGGGGCTTTAGTACATGCCATTTCCCACCCCAAAACACCAATCCCCCCTCCTTTAACCAGGCAACTGTTAGGCATCCTTTAGAACCCCACTGTGGTATCCCTTCTTTTTCTGTGAATCCCAGTCTCCTCCAACATGCTCTCCTCAGCCAATACAAGCCACCACATAGCTAATCACTCCAACTCCTGTAAACCTTTATGCTTACAGAGGTTTTCTTATACTTTCACATGTCCATCTTCTCATTAGACATTAAGTCCCATAAAGCACCCAGAATACAGAAGGCATCTAATAGATACTCACTGAAGGAACTGAAACTACTCCAAATCAGTAATTCACATTTTGTCTTCCCTATTTCAACTACAATTTTTCTTTCCTTATTTCACACACAATCTTTTATTAGCTGCCTGTGCTGAAGTCCAGGGATGACTCCATGTGTGGTCAATCCTTTCTGCTGCTTTCCTGAACTCAGCTCTCCCAAAGCACATGCAAATGCCTTGAGCAAGTGGCACTGCTTGGGAATAATTACTAACATTAAGACTTAAGTTCCCTTCTAACTGGTTACAAAAAAACTGTTAACAGAATCATACCATGAGTTAGGTGCAAAATTACCTTAAGTATTTAATGCTTTGTAATTTATAATTTATGCAATCTTACAGAGTAAATATTTAGCAATTTATAGATTTCAAAGTTGTTCCATTTAAATTCAATAAAATTCAATAAACATTAATTATTGATTCCATATTATTACATTATTATAGCATCCTTCTTATGGTTAATGTAAAAATGAGTTTTCTTTAGGATTTTTCATTTCAGTTTTTATGTTAAAAAAAAAAAATACAGAAAGCCTAGAGAAAACTGCAACCATTTTTTCTTACTGCTGCAAGTTAACTTCCTGAATTGGCCCAGCTAGTAACCACTAGTGGGCGTACAGAAGTAAATAGGGTGGATCTGTGAACTAATGAGGCAAAGTGGTATTTGCTATCTGCCACAACCATGGTTATAGAAAATGATTTTATGCATGTAACTGTTATTAACATGGCTTTCCTTTACAAATGTAGTTATGTTTAAAGTCTAGTAAACAATGTAATTACTGTTACTTTTTTTTTTTTTTAAAGAATGGATCATTTTTATTTTATTTTTTGGCTGCGGGGCATGTGGGATCTTAGTTCCCTGACCTGCACCCACTGCATTGGAAGCACGGAGTTTTCACCACTGGACCACCAGGGAAGTCCCTACTGGATGTTTTGATGCTACTTATCTGGAAGAAAGTAAATGTCTAAGTAAGCCTCAGGATGCCAGGACAAGTTTAGTATCACTCACTGCTCCTTCATCTGACGGCCCAGCAATTCACCCGTTCAAATATTTACAAAACACTTCAGGTCTCTGCATTCAAGCTCCACACGGCAAAAGAGAAACATAACTTGAATTTATTAATAGCAGCAAATCAGACAGTTAAGAGACTTACAGCTCTGGAAATATGTATTTCTGACACTTCTCTTTACCAATCTTTAAAATACAACTAATCTACTACAGTTAAATGAAAAACTGATTATCAGAGTACTACTAACTTCTCAGACTGCAGTCTGCATCCCCTTGTAAATCTGAAGGTACCTGAAAATCACAGCAGCCAGTCATTTTGTATAGGATGTTAACAGTGTTTACAACAATACATCAGAAGGGAGGGGGAAAAAAAACACATAAATAGAACAGAGACTGGGGAAGGCTTTTGGTCAGTCCCTAAATGGGTCATCCACGTTTGAAAACTGAGTGACCTGGAGTAATTCCAAAGGTAGCCACTCACATGTTGGTGAACCCCAAGTCATCAACATGGCCCTGCTGACACGAGCAGAGAGGCCAGGGCCGGAACCCTTCATCCACCCCTCCCCCCCACCATCACCACCACTCACTTGGCCACAGGGAGGCAGCTGGCTCAAGGACAACCAAACCAAAGGCTGGCCAGGGACCTTAAGTACTGATGCCCACAGATGGTGCCTGCTTTTTGCAGGACCCTCTGCTCCTGTAATACAGAATTGATAATGCTGAGTCAGCCTCCAGGGGGGTTGTTACTAAAATTGTTATGGTCCAGGGACTTTCCTGGTGGCACAGTGGTTAAGACTCTGCACTCCCAAGGCAGGGGGCCCGGGTTCAATCCCTAGTCAGGGAACTAGATCCCACATGCCGCAACTAAAGATCCCGCATACTACAACGAAGATCCCGAATGCCACAACTAAGACCCAGAGCAGCCAAATAAATAAATACATTCAAAAAACTGTTACGGTCCAAAAAATTCACAAGGCTGGGAGATGAGTTAGGGCGAGGGGCACAGGAACTGCCATCAGAGGGTTAAGAGTGTTAAGGGAACAGGGAGGGGTGCCTTTGGGCAGGAGCTGGAGAGAATGGGGAGCAAAGATGCAGACACCCAGCTCGGGGAAGGTGGAGCAGAGACTTACACATGAACCACGAGCAGGGCGCACACGTGGGCAGCAAGAGTAGGTGGGCTGGGCTCTGGGCCCCCATACAGACTGGGTGTGTCTGCTTCAACAGGGGATCCTGGCCAGGTGAGTAGGCGCCCGCCAAAACATTTGGTCTCCTCCAGTTTCGGAACAAGGGGAAACTCTGAAAACATGTACTGAAGGTTACAAGGGCTCTTCGTGCTAGAGAGGGTGAAGGAAGATGGGTGTACTCCCTAGAGCTGATGGTGGCATGAAGGTGCAACAACCTTTCTGGAAAAACCACTTGGCAGTATGTTTCCACAGGCTCCCAGCCACCTACCTGCACCTGTGCCCTCAGGCATGCCTACGCTACACGTGCGTCCTCACTTAGGTGAAGCCTTCTGCTCAGGTACCAGACCCTGCCAGCTGCCTGAGGACTCTGTTCCACTGATCGTCCCCTCTCTTTTTTAAATCATCGATTTTTCCTTCTTCCCTGCATCGTTTCCATTAGGATAAACAAAACACCCTCCTCTTAACCTCACTTCCACCTCCAGCTACTAAGCGCCTATCTTTTCCTTCCTTTTCAGGAACACTCCTTCAGAGCTCTCCACTCCAGCTCTGTCTAAAAGAAGTATGATGCAAGTCACAAACACAAGCCATGTAATAAGTTAAAAACAACAGCACAGGTAAAAACAACAAGATGATAACACTCCACACTGGTCAGTATGGCCAAAATCCAGGACACTGACAACACCGAATGCTGGCTGCCGAGGGTGTGGAGCAGCAGGGACCCTCGTCACTGACGGTGGGAACCAGAATGGTGCAGCCACGCTGGAGGACAGGTTGGTGGTTTCTTACAAAATTCAACATACTCTCACCATACAACCCTGCAATGTGCCCCTCAGAATTTACCCAAATGAAATGAAAACTTGCATCCACACAAAAACCTACACACAGATGTTTATAACAGTTTTATTCATAGTTGCCAGAACTTGGAAGCCACCAAGGTGTCCTTCAGAAGGTGAATGGATACATAAACTGTGGTACCTCCAGATAACGGAATAGTACTCAGTGCTAAAGAGAAATGAGCTATCAAGCCATGAAAAGACATGGAGGAACCTTCAATGCATATCACGAAGTGAAAGAAGCCAATCTGAAAAGGCTACAGACTGTATGATTCCAACTATACGACATTCTGGAAAAGGCAAAACTATGGAGACTGTGAAAAGATAAGCGCGGGGGAGAGAGGGTGCATAGGCAGAACACAGAGGATTTTTAGGGCAGTGAAACAACTCTGTGCGATACTACAAAGATGGACACACGGAAAACCCGGACTGTGGGTGATGATGATGTGCCGGTGTAGGTTCACTGACTGTGACAAACCATGGTGGGGACACTGACACTGAGAGGCTGTGCACGTGTGAGGATATATGGGAACTTTCTGTACTTCCTGCTCAATTTTTCTGTGAACCTGAAACTGCTCTAAAAAAAAAAAAAAAAAAGTCTATTAAACAACCCCCAAGCACACAGGTGGATTCTAGTAAGATTTTATTTAACTCAATGTACGCACAACATTACCACATCAAAGGTAACCACGCCCACTCTCCAGCCGCCTCCCTCCAGTAGGGCTCTCGCTCCCCACCAATCTTCCAGCACCACACTGCTCTCCATGGACAGACGACACACAGCTCACCTCCTCCTATCTGATATTCTTTCTTCGACTGGCCTCCCAGCTGTCACACCCTCCTGGTTTTTCTGAGAACCCACTCCAACCCCAAAGGCTGTGCCCTAAGCAGAGACGGCAGATGCGCTTCTCCAGACGGGATTCCTAACTGCAGGGTCAGTCCCAGCCCAGCTCCTCGCTCTCTCTTCAGAGTTTGTGCCTCGTTTCCCTTCCCTCCCTGGTAACTTTCAAGCGAGAAGAGAGAAGAGAAGCCTTCCCCTCAAGTCCTCGGGGGTCTACAAATGGTGCCGTGGATCGGGAGGTGCAGGACGGGGGCCCACAGAACGCCCGCTTCAAGTCCCAGCTACATCTCAATGAGCGTCAGACAAAAAGCAAACTATCCCCAAAAGGGGAGTTCTAGAAGCTGAAAGGGCTAGCCAGCTGGTGACCTGACGAGTCCTGAGCTCGATGCCCTCCTGCCAGGAGGCGGCCACCTCCCCCGTTCAGTCAGGATCAAGACACCAGCTCCTGTGAGGAGGCGCCGGAGGGGACGGGGGCCAGGGGCCAGGGGCAGGTCTCCAGAGGACAGCGTCGCGCGGACAGCAACACACCTGCACCCGGCAGGCCCTGACCTCGGCCTGCGAGTCCCCCCCGCGTGGACCCCAAGCCCACAGAGAACGACGTCTCCCATTGCCGACAGGGCACACAGGCCACCTGCACCTGTGGCTCCCAGGCTCAGGGAACAAACTCCACGGATTGACAAGCAGTGACAACCAGTAAGGGCCATCAGGTGAGGAATGCGAAACCAACCTTCCCACAGGCAAGAAGGGTCACCACACCCTTTGAAGCCTGAGGCACAGACATTGTTGCAGGTAGAGTGAAAAGCTAGTATATCAGAATTTCTAGAAAGGTACCGTATGTCATTTTCAGTATTTTCCTAACTGTAATCTCATATTTTGATTGAAAAACACAGACTGTATTTCCTTTAACTATATGCGTAAGCATTGTTTCTGGCATTAAGTATGAGATCCACAAGGTTACACATAAAATTGTACCTACGACACACAGTGCTCACTATTATATCTAAAACAATAAAACGTTTAACAAGAATCTACTCCAAAGAACTTGAAATCTGTTTTTAACCCTAATGATCTCATCTCAGTTACCAGTAACAGCTTATTTCGAAAAGAGCAGAGTTATCATCTCACACCCGTCAGAATGGTCATCACCAAAAGACAAGAAATAGCCAGTGCTGGCGAGGCTGTGGAGGAAGGGGAGCCCTCCCTCCTGCACCGTTGGTGGGAGTGTAAACTGGCGCCGCCACTACAGAAAACAGTACGGAAGGTCCTCAGAAAACTAAAAATAGAGCTACCATACGATCCAGCAATCCCATTTTCTGGGTATTCATCAGAAGAAAACGAAAACGCTAACTCAAAAAGATATATACATCCCCATGTTCACTGCGTTATTATTTACAATAGCCAAGGAAGTTATGGAACAACCTAAGTGTCCACCAATAGATGAATAAAAAAGATGTGTATATACATACATATCTGTATCCACACAATGAAATATTACTCAGCCATAAAAAAAAAATGAAACCTTTGCCATTAGAGACAACATGGATGGACCCTGAGGGCATTATGCTAAATGAAGATTACATCAGACAGAGAAGGACCAATAATGTATGATCTCATTCATATGTGGAATCTAAAACAAACAGACAAAATTGAGCTCATTCATACAGAGAACGTATTGGTGGTTGCCAGAGGTGGGGGGGTTAGAGGATGGACAAAATGAGTGAAGGGAATACAAACTTCCAGGTGTAAAATAAGCAAGTCATGGGGATGTAATGCACAGCACAGCAACTAGTTAATACTACCTGCATATTCAAAAGTTACTAGAGTACACAGGAAAAGTGCTCATCACAGGAAAAACATTCGGTAACTGTGTGAGGTGATGGGTGTCAACCCGACTTACTGTGGTGATCGCTTTGCAACATACACAAATATCCAGTCATTACATTGTACACATGAAACTAACAATGTTGTGTCATTATACCTCAAAAAAAATTTTAAGAGCAAAATCAAAAGAAATATTAGATAGCTTTAAGATAATCGCCAAACTAACACAAGACTAGAGATGCGCATCCAACTTAGTAGCCACCGGCCACAGCTGGCTACGGAGCACTTGCAACGTGACAGGTTCAAACTGAGACATGCCGAAGTATAAAATGCACGCCAGGTTTCACAGACTTAGCATGAAGAAAGGAATCAATTCTTTAGTAATCATTTTTATACTGATTCCATGTTGAAATAATCTTGTGGCTACTTGGGCCACAAGTAATAGATACTAATAAAATTGATTATACCCGTTCCTTTTTACTTTTGTAATATGGTTACTGACAAATTTCCAATTACATACGTGGCTTACGTTCCATTTCTATCGGGCAGTACCGGGTTGGAGTGTCACTACTCTCTTTTCCCATCTTCTGTGAGTGCTATCCAACACTGGGCACAGAAGGGAAGGAAGCCACAAGGAATAATTAATTTACAAACAGGAAGAACAGCTAGAAAATCAGGAGTTGACTACAGCCGACAATAACTCTATACACCGTGTTGGTTTAAACCCCAAAGTCTTCTAACACAGAACCGTAAAACTTCTGTAAAACAAAGTTTTTTTCATAAATACCAAACTTAGACAAAATATCTGCAACACAGAGGCAACAGGCCAATTTCCTAAATATGTACAGCAGCTTCCAATCACCCCAACAGCCCTACACTGTTAGCGTAATTATCATCCTCATTTCACTGAGAAGGAGACTAAGGCATGGAGTTTATGAGCCTTGTTCAAGCTAGTAAGTATCAGAGCAAGGATTCAAACCCGGGCAAACTGGCTCCAGACCACTGGCGGGTGTGCTGGGGTCACCTCCTGGGCGACGCAGCTTATTGGATGAAGGTCACCTTCCCAGAGAGAATGCAGCTGTGAACCCTAAAGCTCTTGTGAGCTGGGACACAGGCACCGCAACCAGGTAAAGGAGGCTAAGCCTAAGCGAGCACCAAAGTCAGACACACATACGTTAGAGAAGGTGAACAAAGCCAAAAGCTGCTTCTCTGAAAAGACCAATAAAATGGACAAATACTGCTAAGAATCATTAAGGGAGAAAGTACAAAACACCAAAGTCAAAAATGAAAAAGACATCACTACAGACCAAACGAACACTTAAAATAATAATAAGGATATTACCAGCATCTTTAGGTCAAACGTTAGGTGAGAGTTTGATGAAGTGCTCAAAGAATTCCTAGAAAATATAACTTTCCAAAATAAATAAATAGAAACTAGAGCGATACTATAATTATTAAATAAATTCAAACATATGTAACTCCAAGCCTAGATGGCTTACACAAAAAATTGAGTAAGAAAGAAATCTAATTTTAGACAAACTATTGCAAATGATAGAAAAGAGTACACACTAAAAATTAACCATAATCTGTATACCAGAATCTGACAAAGAGAAAGGAAAATCCCAGCTTACTCTCACTCATGAAAATAGATGAAAAATTCTAAAGGAATTTATGAGCAAACCAAATCTAGTAATATGCAGAAAAGGATATTACTATTACCAAATGGGTTTACCCAAGAATGCAAAGTTAGTTTAACACTGAGCTGATTTTCTAATTACTGTCATATTACAGAATAAAAGACAAGTTATCATGTAATTAAAACAGATGCAAAAAAGGCTTTTGAAAATATCGAACATCCATTCATTAGTAAAGAGCATTCTAGGAAATCAAGAATATAAGGTAACTTTCTTAAACTGATAAAGGCTGTCTTAAAAAAAAAAACCCTATTAACACTAAACACAGTTAAAGATGAAACAATGAAAGTTTTCCTCTTGAGATCAGGAATGAGATGACGGTACCTACGATCGTCATTTCTATTCAGCATTATAACAGAGATCCCAGCCAGTATAGTAAGGTAAGAAAAAAAATAAAAGGACTAATGATTAGAAAGGGGGAAAAGAAGTGCCATTATTTGTAGATGATACTATTGTACACACAGAAAATCCAAAAGGATGTAAAGATAAATAAGGAGAAGTAATAGTTTTCAAAGGTTGACTTTAAAAAATTTTCAGATACCACTTAATTATAACATCTAAAAGAGAAAACTCAAGCACTGCCCTCTCCCCCTTGGAAGCTTTGGTCATCTTAGTTGGTGTGAATGAGTGGTGCTGAGGGGGAAGGACAGTCCTGGGTAGGATGCACCTGTCTGAGGTGCGCCAGGGTTGGGAATGTGGCTGACAGTTGGAGACTGGTACACACAACAGGACTGAGTAAAGAAGTAAACATGTTGAAGACAATGTAGCCAGGTTTTCCCTGTAGGAGAAGAGAGGTACAAATACAGAAAGGAGGAAGGCTAATAATAAACTCCAAATGTTGGACTGGAATTGAAAAGATTCAGTGTGAACTCCTGGTTTCAACAGATTAACAAACCTGATGAGAAGTGTGGGTGTCCACACACACACACACACACACACCCCTACTTCCTAGCTCTTATACCTGTGAGAACACTTAGCACCCAAATTTTTACTTGTAAATACTACTGTCCATTAAAAGGAACCGGAGCTCCTTGATTGCATGGCTGATTTCAGGACTTGAGAAAACTCAAGATGAGAATGCAACATCTGGTACCATAAAGTAAGGAAATATTCAAAGAACGATGAAGACATGTCAAAAGGATTCGGCAGTCAGCCTGAAGGGGCTCCCACTGACTAAATCTGATATACACTGCATAAAACAGGAAACCACACCAAAAAAAAAAAAACCAAACAGGAAGCCATAAGTCCATACTTATACAGGGGATACACAAATAACAAGGAAGAGAGGAAAGTTCTAGCTCACTACAGAATCTCAATAAACATAGAAGGAATAATGGAATTAGAAGATCACCATTTGGCTACCACTGAACTAATGGATTCAACCAAGAATTATCGATGGATGCTAAATTAGAGGGAGAAAGTTTGATGAGAAACAGGATATTTATGGTAAAGTACTTCTCTGCAAAAGACATATTAATTACTTATTATTAGTGAGTACAAAATATTACTAATTTACTTGACAGTGAAAAAGCTGGTCAGACACCACCTTAACCACGTGATAAGAGTTACCACCACCTGTAACGGAACAAATCATTATGTCACAAACTCCTAAGATGATGTGCTACAAAGAATACAGCATGACTTGTGTGGAATTCCCATCAAAATGCAAAATTTCAGCCCAATCATGAGGAAACATCAAATATACCCAAACTGAGGGTCATTTACAAAGTGTGTGGCCTGTTCTCATAAAAAATGTCAAGGTCATAAAGGACAAGAAAAGACAGAAAAACTCTTCCAGATTCAAAGGAGACTAAAAAATATGACAACTAAATGCAATGAGTGATCTTGGAACTTATTCTGGACTATAAAGGAAAGGGTTGAAACAAAGGTCTTTTGTTTGTTTTTGCTTTTAAGAACATATTTTGGACAAATGGCAAAATCTGAATAGAAACTTTGGGTGAGATGCTAACACTGTAATAAAGCTAATTCTCTGATTCTGATAGGTATACAATATATACAGAAAAGAGTGCCCTTGTTTTTAGGAAGTACATACTGAGGGGTAACAGGCATTATGTTTGCCAGTTTTCTTCAAGTAGTTCAGAAAAAAATTAAAAGATATATGTGGGGGAGGAAGGAGAGAAAGAAAAGAAATGGGAGAGAGGAGAGAAAGAAACAGACAGAATAATAAAGCAAATGGGATAAAATGTCAAAAAACTGGGGAACTGGGGTCAAGGGTATATAAAAGTTTTGTACTATTTTTGTACTTTTCTATAAATTTGAAATTATTTCTAAGTTAAATCATTTAAAAAGTTATCAAGTACCAAAGGATAAATCTAAAGCAAGAGAGAAACCATACACACAGAGAAGATTATAAACCTTTATTGAGAAACGATGTCCCAAATAAATGGAGAAAAATACACAGACTAAAAAAACTCAAGGTGACAAAGTCAACATTCCTCAGAATGATCTATATATGCAATGCAATCTGAAACAAAATCCAAACAAATTTTCATGTGGTAACTGAGAAAGAATCTAAAGTTTATATGGAAATACAAAGGGCCAAGAGTAAGGCAGCACTCTAGAAGTGTAAGGAGGACTACTGAGACTTACCAAGAAGCTGCAGTAACTGAGAGAGTGTGGTGATGGCCCAAGGACAGACAGAGGAAGGAACAATACAGAACCAAGTTACATATGACTCTAAAACTATAACAGAGATTGCATTCCACAGCACTGGAAACAGTCTTTTTAAATCATGATGCTGGTTCAACTAGATATCTAAATGGGGGAAAAATTAAATTGAACCCCCATCTCACACCATACACAAAACTCCAATTTCAGAATTATAGATCTGAATGTGAACGATAATACTGGTATCCTCATGATCTCAGGTGAAGAAAAACATTTTTAAGCAAGATATCAAAAGCACTAAAACATAAAGGAAAAGATCAACAGATTCAACTCAAAATTAAAGCTTCTATTCAAGACAACATTAAGAAAGTAAAGGACTTCCCTGGTGGCGCAGCGGTTAAGAATCCGCCTGCCAACACAGGGTACACAGGTTTGATCCCTGGTCCAGCAAGATCCCACATGCCACAGAGCAACTAAGCCCGTGTGTCACAACTACTGAGTCTGCGCTCTAGAGCCTGTGAGCCACAACTACTGAAGCCCGCGCACCTAGAGCCCATGCTCCACAACAAGAGAAGCCACCACAATGAGAAGCCCGTGCACGGCAACGAAGAGTAGCTCCCGCTCGCCACCACTATAAAAAGCCTGTGCGCAGCAACGAAGACCCAACGCAGCCAAAAATAAATAAATTTTAAAAATGAATTTAAAAAAAGTGAAAAAGCAAGAAAAATATATACAACCCAATAGAAAAAAATAGGCAAAAGACCCAAACATCACAAAAAAGGAAACCCACATAGTCAATTAACATATGAAAAGGCAGGGCTTCCTTGGTGGCGCAGTGGTTAAGAATCCACCTGCCAGTGCAGGGGACATGGGTTCAAGCCCTGGTCCAGGAAGATCCCACATGCCATGGAGCAACTAAGCCCATGAGCCACAACTACTGAGCCTGCGCTCTAGAGCCCACGAGCCACAACTACTGAGCCTGAGAGCCACAACTACTGAAGCCTGCACGCCTAGACACTGTGCTCCACAACAAGAGAAGCCACCATGATGAGAAGCCCGCACACCACAGCAAAGAGTAGCCCCCACTAGCCGCAACTAGAGAAAGCCCGCGCTCAACAACAAAGACCCAATGCAGCCAAAAATAAATAAATAAATAAATAAATTTAAAAAACCAAAAACCTGTTTAAACATATGGAAAGGTAAAATTTACAGTGAAACACCACCATAAACCAAGCAGAGTGGCTAAAATGAGAAACTGTGACAAAACCATATTTAGTCAAAAATATGAAACAACGGGAACTTACAAACTGCTGGTGGAATGGAAATATGTATAACCATGCTAGGACATAAGCATTATATTAAGACTCTGAAAACACACACACACTATGACCCAGTAATTTCTCTTCTAAATATATATCCTTCCTGATATGAAGTCTTACATGAGCCAAAATACATGTACAAGATTATTCATATGAGTTCCAAACTGGAAATAACCCAGATAAATTGTGGTCTATTCATACAGTGAAATACTATTCGGCAATTAAAATGGACAAACTGTAGATCTGTTCAAAACAAAGATCTGTTCAAAACAAATCTTAAAAATACTGAGTAAAAGGAGCTATACACCAAAGACTACATGTAGTAAGCTTCCATTCATGTAAAGTTCAAAGACAAAAAAATTCCTATAGTGCCTGGGAACGTATGTTTAGCAGCTACCCGTGGAAGGAAAGAAAGGGAACCGTAATCAGGATGTAGCCTTCGTGGGCTTTTGGAGTCCCCAAAATGTTCTCTTTCTTTATCTGAATGGTGCTTATACCACGGATCAAATTTAAATGATCTGCAGAGCTGTCAATTTTTGTATGCACTTTTATGATATTAAACAATAAAAAAGTTTTGGAAAAAGAGAAATAAATATTTGACAAAGGAACAAGGTAATCCCATGGGGAAAGGAGAGGTTTCCCAATAACTGATACACAACTGGATATCCATCTGGGGGGGACAACTCCAACCTTACCACACACACCATACATAACAACTAACTTGAAATGTATAATAGACTTACACATGAAAGCTAAAATTATAAAACTTCAATAAGAAAACAAAGAATAAAATCTTCCTAATCTCAGAGTAGACAAACATTTTTTCTACTTAAATTAGACAAGATTTCAACCTTGGGGTAGAGAAATTTGGGGGGACCCCTAAAGCACTAAGCATACTTGATAAACTGGACTTCATCAAACTTAAAGATATCTGTTTCTCAAGACATGGTTCCTGTGGCTTCAGCTCCAGGATGGAGACAGCCAGGAGGAGCACTGCTCCCACCTGTACAACAGAAACCAACAAGCCTACCTGCAAATCCATGACTTTTTTGGGAACCTATCAGGAAACTAATGTCACAGAGCAAACTGCCCAAAACCTAAGTGCCTGCAAGGAAAGAGAACACACACTCAGCCAAGGCAGACGCAACCACACACTGGTAAGAAGAGTTCATTGAGAACAGATGACATATTGGTGAAGGCTGAGTGCAGGCTGGCAAGACAATGTCTGGGGTAACAGAAGTTGGGGGAGTCTGTATCCTTCTGCAACCTCCCTATGAAACCCCCCGGACGGTCGCTGGGAAGATCTGCAAGAGCCCTAAGAAGCATCGAGGGCGGTGCAGAACTGGGGAGGGGAGCAGCAGCCATGCGTGAAGGGCAAGCAATTCCACCCCATCCTTCTCCATATCCTCTAAACCCACAAAGGAAAAAGCCCTTCCCTGTACAGATCATACAGGGAAAGGCGTTGGTGAACACTCACTGCAAGCTGGGAAAGGAAAAAGGGGACTGGGGGAAGTACTCCTGGAGAATGGGCAAGATTACACAGTGAGCCCACAACTGCCGCCAAGGAAGGACAGGAGAGCTGAGAGGGCTGTACCCCAAGACTCAGGGGCCCCATACACACCTAGGACTCAGCCTTACTCAGAATAAGGAGCCAGCACCACACCAGTACCACACATGTCCAAGTCAAAAGCTTCAAGTAGGGAGTTCCCTGGTGGTCCAATGGTTAGGACTCTGTGCTCCCACTGTCAAGGGCACGGGTTCAATCCCTGGTCGGCGAACTAAGATCCCACAGGCCACAAGGCATGGCCAAAAAAAACCTTACAAAAAGCTTCAAGTGGGACTTCCCTAGTGATGCAGTGGTTAAGTTGCCTGCCAATGCAAGGGATACAGGTTTGAGCCCTGGTCCAGGAAGATCCCACATGCCGCAGAGCAACTAAGCCCGTGTGCCACAACTACTGAGCCTGTGCTCTAGAGCCCGAGAGCCAAAACTACTGAGCCCGCGCACCTAGAGCCCGTGCTCTGCAACAAGAAAAGCCACTGCAATGAGAGGTCTGCGCACCACAATGAAGAGGAGCCCCCGCTCGCCGCAACCAGAGAAAGCCTGCGCACAGCAACGAAGGCCCAACGCAGCCAAAAATAAAAATAAATAAATTTATTAAAAAAAAAAAAAAGAATGCCCGCTCTAAGGCCAGACTGCCCGGTTTCACTTACTAGCACGTCAACATGGGTGTTACTTAAAAATGAAGAGGAGCCCCCACTCGCCGCAACCAGAGAAAGCCTGCGCACAGCAACGAAGGCCCAACGCAGCCAAAAATAAAAATAAATAAATTTATTAAAAAAAAAAAAAGAATGCCCGCTCTAAGGCCAGACTGCCCGGTTTCACTTACTAGCACGTCAACATGGGTGTTACTTAACCTTTTGTCTCAGCTTCCTCATCTTCAAATACCTGCCTCACAGGCCTGCCATGAGGAGTGAGTGAGTGAACACGGGTAAGGTGCTCAGAGCCCCTACCTGGCACATAGTGAAGGAACACCACGTGTTAGCTAGCGTCACGCAGGAGCACAGAGGTCTGATCCTCGAGGGGGAGGTCACTGTCATCTGACCAAAGACTATCAGACTGAATTCTGAAAAATCACTGTGAACCAGGGAACTCCCTGTCACTTCAGCTCCAGGATGGAGACGGCTGTCACTACTGAGGGCCTGGGTTCAATACCTGGTCAGGGAACTGAGATGCCACAAGCCGCACAGTGTGGCCAATTAAAAAAAGAAAAAAAACCACTGTGAACCAGAGAGCTCAGAAACATTCCACCGAGGCACTGTATTATACATTTTTAATCGCTCTGCAGGGAGTTAAGATACAGCTAACTTTAAAAACTATTCCCTGTGCTTACGTTTCTCTAAGTGAAAAGAAACTAGATGACCATGAGCTGAGAGCCCTGGAAGCACCCCCTCAGAGAGGCTCGCTCTTCTGGAAGCACGTGGTAAGGGGCTGGGGCCCTAGGACTGAGCACTACCCACTCAAACCCGTGCCTGAAAAAATCTGGGTCACCTCCCGTTGAAGAGCAATCGTAATGGCACAAAACAGGCTGCCAAGCAGTCACCCAGTGTCTGTTCTCACCTAATGGTCTATGGCGAATGCAAGAAAAGGTAAATGCAAACAAAGCACATCACCAGAAATATACTCACAGAAATAAACCTCAAGGTTAGAAAATAATCCCTTTCTCCTACTTCTTCTGTGCAGTACAGGCAGTATTTACTGAAGATGTACAAGGTGCTGGAGACGGCGCCAAAGACCAATCTATCCTCTGGCCCTTGGGAAAATGGCATGGGAATGAACTGTTCCAGGAAAATGAAAGCCAGAAGAAGAGGAGATGACTCACCAGGCCACACAGCTAAGTGCCGGGCACTGTGCTAAACGCACTCAGCTACTTCCTCCCCTAACTGGTACAAGGACTCCAAAGGGAGGCACTATTACCTCACTCTAAAGTCCTTAAAGCTTAGTAACAGGACCATAAAGTAACCGCACCTAACATCACAGAGCTACGATTCAAATCCAGGCAGTCCAGGGGCTTCCCTGGTGGCGCAGTGGTTGAGAATCTGCCTGCCGATGCAGGGGACACGGGTTCGTGCCCCGATCCGGGAAGATCCCACATGCCGCGGAGCGGCTGGGCCCGTGAGCCATGGCCGCGGGGCCTGCGCGTCCGGAGCCTGTGCTCCACGGCGGGAGAGGCCACGGCAGTGAGGGGACCGTGTACCGCAAAAAAAAAAAGAGTGGCCCCCGCTTGCCGCAACTGGAGAAAGCCCTTGCACAGAAACGAAGACCCAACACAGCCATCCATCCATCCATCCATCCATCCATAAATAAATAAATAAATAAATAAAAATTAAACATGAATATTTGCTTTAAAAAAAAAAATCCAGGACCTGAATTCACAACATTGTGATTAACTGCCTCTGCTGGCCTACTTCCTGGGAGGGTCAGGGAGGGCTTCCTCCTCTCATGACCCACCTGGATAATGGCTCTCATCTTTCAATATAATTCATGCATCATCTTCTCTTTAAAACCTGACTCATTTGACTCCCATTCTCTCCCAGTCTTATCAATTAGTAATATCCTCTTTCTGCTCACACAACTTTCTCACTAGGTGTGCCTGTCTCTCTCTCCCCCAGTGAATTGACGGCACACTCCTTGAGACCAGAGAGTTTGTCCCAATCACATTCCTTCTACTAACACCTTCCATAACATCGCTCACAGGGCAGGCAATGTCCACGGAATGAACAAGCAGAAGAAGACCCTTCAGTCTTCTTGGGCTTATCATCCATCACACCCAATGGTTTTCAAAGTGATGGCAGCAGATAGGAAAAGGCTGACTGCCTGACATGAGAGTTACCTGAACTTCCCGTCAGGATAATGTATGCAAGAAGATCCTGAAATCACATGCATATCGCACAATCAAGTTGCTACACTGCAACTTCTTTAAAAACTACACCTAGGGCTTCCCTGGTGGCGCAGTGGTTAAGAATCCGCCCTGCCAGTGCAGGAAACATGGGATCGAGCCCTGGTCCGGGAAGATCCCACATGCCGCGGAGCAACTAAGCCCGTGCGCCACAACTACTGAGCCGGCGCTCTAGAGGCCGCGACCCACAACTACTGAGCCTGCGTGCCACAACTACTGAAGCCCATTGCCTAGAGCCCAAGCTCTGCAACAAGAGAAGCCACTGCAATGAGCAGCCCGCGCACCGCAACGAAGAGTAGCCCCCGCCCGCCGCAACTGCAGAAAAGCCTGTGCGCAGCAATAAAGACCCAATGCGGCCAAAAATAAATAAATAAATAAACCAATTAAAACAAACAAACAAACTACACCTATGGCCTGCTGGTGAGTTCCTTATGACCAGTAACGAAGGAAGAAAACTTTAAGTCCGTGTACAGAGTGGTAAATGACGTCCTGGCACTAGTCAGCAGTGGATGGCCGCAGCAAGATACTACACTCAGAGATGGTCCTGAAGGCTCCGATGAGGAGGTGACATCCAGCCAGTGGGCAGACATTCAATTAGCATGCGTGGTTGTACCCCTGGTCAGGAAGGAGAAATGGCCAGAGAGGCAAATCCACACCGACTCACTGACAGCAGTTAACGTTTGGCTGGAGGGTCAGGAATCTGGAAAGAACAAGGAGGGATAATCAGTGACAAAGAGATCTAGCGAAGGCTCTGAGAATGGGCAAGGAGTGCAAGGACGGCTGTGTCCTACACGAGTGGCCACAATGACAGCCACTGCAGAAGCAGGGGGACAAGATGACCTGCCCTGTGTGTCTCTCTCAGCCTCTTTCACCAACTCTCAGTGAGCTCACGAACAAAGAGACATGGCAGCAGGGACTGGAGCGATGAACCTGCTCAGTGACACGAACTTCCACCAAGGATGGTCTGGATTGGCAGCAGGGACTGGAGCGATGAACCTGCTCAGTGACACGAACTTCCACCAAGGATGGTCTGGATATTCCAATGTTAGGTATCCACCTGCAGGGCATAGCTTCTCGGGTATTTGGCATTATGTGCTTTCTCCAGCTCTGGACTTGGGAAGCAGCAACGTAGCTGGGAGCCGCAGAGAGCTGGGACCTATGCCCCAGCCTCAGTTACTGCTTTCTGCACCCTCTCTTCGGTGCCATGCCTCCACACACCAGGGGTCCTTCAGGGCTGGCTGTCTAGTGAGCCTGCTACCCAACCTTTGTCCCACACAATGCCCTGGAGCTGCCCTGGCCCAAGCGATATACAGAAGTGTAGGAGTTCCTGTAGAAGGGGACTACTGCACCAGCAAGCAGCTCTAGCAGTGATACCCTGACTCTTTCCGTGCACCTGTCCACCAACCTTGGCTCATGTGAGCCCTAGAGGTGCATTTCCTGTGGCCCATCCAACACAGAAAACACACACCCCAGGAGTCACTAAAAGGGTATCCTAGCTGCCTCTGTAGGCCCACCCACCAGTCTCAGCTCACCTGAGCCCCAGATTGCTTCTGTGTGCCCAGTAACTGCAAACTAGCCGTGGCCCAGGCCATCCAGATGCAACCATACCTGCTCCAGCAAGGTATGAACTCCAACCCTGGGAAGCAGTCCCCTTCCAAATGTGTCCTTCTTTAGGTACTACCCCTGAGTTCTAGAGTATAGAGTTCTCTTTCCAGTTTACAGTTATTCTGGGACTTCCCTGGAGGCGCAGTGGTTAAGAATATGCCTGCCAATGCAGGCGACACGGGTTCGAGCCCTGGTCTGGGAAGATCCCACATGCCGCAGAGCAACTAAGCCCGTGCACCACAACTCCTGAGCCTGCGCTCTAGAGCCTGCAAGCCACAACTACTGAGCCCATGCACCACAGCTACTGAAGCCCGTGCACCTAGAGCCTGTGCTCCTCAAGAAGAGAAGCCCATGCACCGCAACAGAGTAGACCCCGCTCACCGCAACTAGAGAAAGCCTGCGTGCAGCAATGAAGACCCAACGCAGCCATAAGTTAATAAATAAATAAATTTACAGTTATTCTCCTATCACAGCTTAGTAATTCCTTAATATATTAAATTTGCCTTGCTTAAATTACTAGTATATGGTTTTGTCTCCTCGTTGGGCCCAGACTGACACACTGTGTCTGCTCCCCAACGTCACCATCTATGGACTCGCTGCATACGCCTTATTCACTGTCATGACACCACAATGACCAAGGAGTTTGTTTCAGGGTAAAAGTGAGGTGATGAGCCCATGATCACTGGATTCACTCATCTGTCACATACCTCACCATTCAGAAGCAACTGGCTCCAGAGTATGGTGGAATGGCCTACTGGGAACTCACCGCACCAAAGACGGGACCTTGGGGTTAAAGAGCTGCCCCTCACGCTGCAGCTGTATACACTCTGCACAGATGGCCAACAGACGCTGCTAATCTCCTACTGTCCAGGAAAGAGGGGTCCTAATGAGAGCAGCATCTCACTGACACCTAATGACCAATCCAGGAAGTCTTCCTTCCCGCCCACTCAACTCTGGTTCTGACAGGTTAGAAGTCTTAGTACCCAGAAGCTGAGTGCTCGCCCAGGGTGACACAGTCTCAGGACACCAGAAGCCTGCCCGACCAGCTGGACTCCTCATGCCTTTGAACCACCAGACTAAAAAAAAATGAAACAAACAAAAAAAAGTGACTAAGTACAGTGATGGTCAAGGATAAAGAGCACGTGAAACAAGCAGTGAATCCCCAAAAATATGTCTTTAAAAAGTATATTATTTCTAGGGCTCCCCTGGTGGCGCAGCGGTTGGGAGTCCGCCTGCTGACGCAGGGGACGCGGGTTCGTGCCCCGGTCCGGGAAGATCCCACGTGCCGTGGAGCGGCTGGGCCCGTGAGCCATGGCCGCTGGGCCTGTGCGTCCGGAGACTGTGCTCCACAACGGGAGAGGCCACAGCAGTGACAGGCCCACATACCACACACACACACACACACACACACACACAAATATATATATATATATGTGTGTGTGTGTGTGTGTGTGTATTTCTAAACTAAGCTTCCTTCCAAAATGTTAACATGTCTTCCAAGAATAGTAACATTAATGCTGATAAATTTTTTCTAACCCTCTGAATTTGTCATGAAACAGAATGAAGAAAAATTAATAAAACATCACCCCAGAACTATATTCCCTCCCCCCAAAAAATTCAGTCAGCTATGTTTTTGTTTTTCTACATACACATGCTTCTAAATAAAATATACCTAAAAACCTATGAAGAATGTAATGGAATAAATCAATGGGGGCAGACTAACAGAACGCCTTCAGTGTCTCCCTCAGCACCATTCACTGTCAAGGGCCGACCAGCACAAACAGATGAAGCATCCGTGTCAACTAAAGAAGAAATGGCAGGAAGACAGTCTTTTGGTATGAAGAGCCTGGGACTCTGGAGTCAGAATGCCTGGATTTGAATCCCAACTCTGTCTCCTAACAAGCTACCTAACTTTGAGAAATCACTCAACCTTTGTAGAACTCCTTTTTTATCTTCTGAGAAACTGACACCCCATAGGTGTTAAAAAATATTAAGTTTATTTTTTAAAACAACACTGAACTCTAAAGCTGCTTAGAAAATATACATGCAAAATAAAATATAGTACAACAGTGGTTGAAGGCTACTCACTGTTTACCCTTAAGCAAGTCATTAAGGCCTCCAAGCCTCAGTCTCCTTATCTGTAACTGGAGGATTTTTTAAAAATCCATTCAGAGGGTTGCCATAGAATCAAATGAGATACTACAAGTAAAGTACTTAATAGAGAATCTAGCACATAGTAATCATTAAGTCGAATAGCAGCTATGTGTTACCATAAAAATGACACAAATTTTAAATGGGCAAAATAAAGCAGGTAACTGCAAATAAAATAAATGCATGGGTAGCAATATTAAAATCAGAAAAAATATAAGTAACAAAGATTACTCTGTTAATAGGACGTAAAGTTTTAATGAAGACATGTTTATTTTCTGTATCAATATAAACATGTTGAAATACATAATGCAAAAACCATTAAAGTCTCCAGATAAAAATTAACAGAATTTACCAACAGTCATACAGGGTACCTATCAATATGTAACAAACCAAGTAAACAAAAACATAAATGACAAATTTAAATAAGGCTTAACGGTTGGATTTATGTCCAGATTTAAACTCCACTGAATACTTCTTTTGTTAAGCTCCAGAAATACAAACCAATCAAACAATATTCTACCAACAAAACAAACAAACAAAAACCTACATTTCAAAAGGCACAAGCTGTAGAGGCCATATTCACTTAAAAACAAAAAAACCGATGAAATATAAAATTCATAGTTGAAACCATATACTTCAAAATCCAATTCACTTCAATATTCAAAGCTCTCTCAGATAAATACTGTAACAAAGAAGTAATAAAATCTGTAATTACAGTCCCACCAATAATTAATACTAGAGAACAGAGATCATCATTGAATTCTCAGTAACAGCTGTAGTAACTAGCAAACAGTAAGTACTAAATGAACATTTGCTGAGTGAACAGATTTCAAGTAACAACAAAACTGAGAACAGTGTATCTCAACACTTTAGGTGTTAAGTTCACGGCTTTCACCACCAGTATTATTTTGAAGGAAGGGAAAGAAAAAAAAAACTTTGGCTAAAGATCAGAACCAATTCAGAAAGGCCCAAAAGAAAACAAGGACAAGTTACTTTAAAATATGAAAAAGTTAATGACATATAAAAGAGAATTGTTAAACAGTAAAGAGTAGTTAAAACTTGGCAGTTCTCACTGAATTCTATACTTAAAAATGGTTAAGAAGGCAAATTTTATGTTACATATATATTTTACCACAATTAAAAAAATAATTTTTATACCTGAAACTAACACAGCATTGTAAATCAACTGCATTTCAATAAAATTTTAAAAAAGGACTTCCTTGGACGGCCAGTGGTTAGGACTCCACGCTTCCAATGTAAGGGGTGTGGGTTCAATCCCTGGTTGGGGAGCTAAGATCCCACGTGCCGTGTAGCACATCCCCCCAAAATTTTTTTTTAATTTAAAAAAAAAAAATCTAAAAATTAAAAAAGAGGGAATTCCCCTGCTGGCCAGTGGTTAGTACTCTGTGCTCTCACTCCCGAGGGCATGGGTTCAATCCCTGGTCAGGGAACCAAGATCTCGCAAGTGCGGTGTGGCCAAAAAAAAAAAAAAAAAAAAAAAAAATCTCATAAAATGAAAAAATATAAATAAAATTAAAAAAATAATTTTTTAAAAAGGGCAAGTCTAAAGGGGGGGAGGTTATTGAAAATAAAATAATATTAAAAAACAAAGAGCACAAACATTAACTAAGCACCAAGTCCAGAAATAAGTCCCATTATATCAAGTCAATATATTTAAAAGGAAAATGAAAGGAATAAAGATTTTTAAATTTTAATTAAACGAAGGATCAAAATTGACTCAGCCAGAAACATTAAACCTAGACCAATGACCATGAAGAAACTGAAAAATTTGCAGAGAATCACCTCCTTTAAAAGTTCCAGACCTGGAAAATTTAACAAGTGATTATCCTTTAAGAAACAGAATATTCCTGGGGACTTCCCTGGTGTCCAGTGGTTAAGAATCTGCCTTCCAATGCAGGGGACGCAGGTTCAATCCCAGGTTGGGGAACTAAGATCCCACATGCCGCAGAGCAACTAAGCCAGGGTGCCACAACCACTGAGCCCGCACGCTCTAGACTGCACCACAACTAGAGAGAAGCCCGCACGCCCAACGAAAGATCCTGCGTGCTGCAACTAAGACCCAACGCAGCCAAATACATCAATGAAACAGAATATTCCTGAGCACAAACAACATGCTTCCGGAACGGAGTTAAAGGTTAAATACTCTTAAAAATGTCTTCAAGTTATGAATGGCACACGATACTTAACATTTACTGAGTCCTTCTAAGATTATCACTCTCTCGTCTACCTCAAACTACCAGAGCCATGGTTTTAAATAAATTTCTACCACTGTTCCACTATTTATGGATGTTCTGAAGTCAGTTTACCTTGTACAACAGACTCCTGACATTCTCAATGGACACATCAGGACCTTCAAGAACACATGATATGACAAATAACTAAAACATTTAAATGACCTCATCAGACCTTTTAAGAAATATGTAAGATTAAACCACGCACTGCTCTTTTTGACTTTACTGTATTAATCTCATAAGATGGTCACTGTTCACAGGGCAGAAAAATCACAAAAAAGCTTAAATGAAATAGGTGTGGGGGGATGAGCAATCCCCAGATAAGTGACTTTCAGGAAAACCTAGGAACTTCAAAGTCTTCTCCATTCAAATTCATGCCTTTGTAAAATTAAGAACAGAATGGTACCAATTAGTTACACCCAAAATAATGAACATCTCTAAGAAATATTACATGGACTCCTTATATCCTCAATATTTTGAGGTATTTTAGTCTTCACATTAACTAAAAACCTTAGGTAATGTAACAGTGAGATCAATCCCTATACAAAGAAGTCTAATAACACTCAAGCGACGACATCAAGAAAGCTGTACGGAAATGACCCTCCAAACTACAGAGACTGCTCAGAGAACAGCACATCTCCAGCCTAGGTTGCCCACACCTGTTACAGTACCTCCCCCAGGTACTGTACAGGTACAGGTACAGAGTCAGCTCCCAAAGCTCAGGTACTGCCTGGCTCTGGCCCCTCACTCCTAGCTGTGCAGCTGGCCTTGAACTAACCCTTAGGCTTTCCATGCCTATTTTGTCAACATAAAACGGGGATAACAGCACCTCCACTTCAGACTACTGAGGGCAAAAAAACATACAACCTAAATGGTTAGAACTTTGCCTGACACAGAGTAGGTGCTATATAAATGCCAGCTAATGTTTCTGCTGTTGTTTTGTTTTCGGCTGTGCCACACAGCATGCGGGACCTTAACTACTTGACCAGGGATCAAACCCCTGCCCCCTGCAGTGGAAGCTCAGAGTCTTAACCACTGGACTGCCAGGGGAGTTCCTAAATGCCAACTAATGTTAATATATACTAATAATTGGGTTTGTGGCAGAGCTACTCAGCGATTACTAGATACACTGTAAATTAATGCCAACAGACCATATAAACTAATTTCTGATCTGTCTTCCATTATAATCCTGGACAGCTGCTACTTCTACCTCTCACTGCGGTCCCAACTCACCTAAAACATACGCCTCCTGGGAGTTCCCTGGCGGTCCAGTGGTTAGGACTCAGCATTTCACTACCGAGGGCCCGGGTTCAATCCCTGTTCGGGAACTAAAATCCCGCAGCCAAAATAAAAGCGTCCTGAGAGCAGAAACCACTCCACGTGACACTTGCCTGCAACCTCGCCACGCTCAGCAACACCCAAGATTTACACACGTTCCCCCAATGTTACAATCCCAGGATCTAGCACCCAACACACCAAAAAGCCTCAACAGATGTTTGCCCAGTGAGTAAATTTGCATTCTTTAAACTACGCCAACTTGCAATCCAAGCTCCTGACTTGGCGAGTCTGGCCCTTGTTGCCACTGACCAGATTCTACTCATTTGTTGGGCATCAACCCTGACTTTGCTCACTCGGTACACTCACTCCAAAGCTGGCTCCCCGATGGTTGCTGTGGTTCTCTGCTCCCACAGTGATGCGCTGTCCTTGCTCCCTCCCCTCCCGACAGGTCAGCCATCTCTAACCCAGGGCCCAAGCAAGAGGCAATGCAAGTGTTTGGGGTTGGGGCTAGAGGAGCATGACCCAGCAGACCGAGGGGGTGGGCCTCCTTTCCCACAGGTGGGTCATGAACCCAAAAGGCTAGAAAGCTTTTATTCCCCATATTTTTTAAAAAGTTTAGTTCAGGGCTTCCCTGGTGGCACAGTGGTTGAGAGCCCGCCTGCTGATGCAGGGGACACGGGTTCGTGCCCTGGTCCAGGAAGATTCCACATGCTGCAGAACGGCTGGGCCCGTGAGCCATGGCCGCTGAGCCTGCGCGTCCGGAGCCTGTGCTCCGCAACAGGGGAGGCCGCAACAGTGAGAGGCCCGCGTACCGCAAGAAAAAAGAAAAGAAAAGAAAAAAAAGTTTAGTTCAGCTTCTCAATGCTTCCAATAGGGCAAAAGGCCTACTTCCTACTGAAGTAACTAACTATTCGGTAGCCAGACTTAAATGATGAGTTAACATTGCTTCTGATTTTAATGTTTGTTTCTAAATTAGTGCAAAATAATTCATATAGTAAAAGATGCCGTGCAAGTAGTATTTTTTTAATATAAATTTTATTTATTTATTTACCACTGCGCCACCAGGGAAGTCCCTGTGCCTGTAATATTGAAAACTCCCGTGTTCAAATTTATTATGGCAGTTTAGATGTAAGCATTAATACTAGGAAAGAGGTCTCAGCTTCTCAACGTTAGAGAAACCTGAGGCCCTGGTTTTGGCCTCTGCTCACTCTATGCTGTCCCTCCGCCAGCCACATCCACTACCATCAATACACACACAATTCCCAAAAGTTGGTTTGCGGGGGACTTCCCTGGTGGGCCACTGTTTAAGAATCCAGCTTAAACGCAGGGGATGCCAGTTAAATACCCGGTCAAGGAACTAAAATCCACATGCCGCCGGGCAACTAAGCCCACGCACTGCAACTACCGAGCCCACGCACCACAACTAGAGAGCCCGCGTAACACAACTACAGAGCCCACACACTCTGGAGCCCGCGTGCCACAACTAGAGAGAAGCCCACGCACCACAATGAAGAGCCCACGTGCTGCAACGAAAGATCCCGCGTGCCACAACTAAGACCTGGTGCAGCCAAAAACTAAATTAATTAATTTATGAAAAAAGAAAAAGAAGTTGGTTTGGGGGCTCAAATGTCTATGGTACAACTGTCTAATCTGCACTGCCCCACCCCCGGATGTCTCAAGGCACTCTGAGCTCAACATGTCCAAACCCAAATTTACATGCCTCGGCCTCTGTGGCAATGGTGAGCCAGAGCCCCTGGCAGCGTCCACTGCAAAGAAAACAGCAAGAGAGCAAAGGGACAGCCCTGCCCAATACAAGGAAGACCTGTGCCCTGATGAGACACCCACAGCCCGTTCTCCACATCCATCCCCCCATTTTCCACATCCCATAAGCAAAATTCAAGTAGGCACACCACATGCCCTGTCAAATGCCCACCCATGCCTGACACCAGGCCACTCACTAGTCTTCCTGCTTCAGCCTCTGCCCTTACATCCATGATGCACCCGCAATCACTCTTCTAGAACCTAAGTCACAGCACTTCACTCTCCTGCTCAAAACCCTCCCACGCTCCCATCTTAACAAGATAAAAACCGATGTTGTCAGAGAGACAGACAAGACCCTCTGTCCAGAACAGAGCCCGACAAGCAGGCACTCAGCAGACACTGGTGGGACGGAGGGACAAGCGTGATGTACATATGGCAACATCGGAACCCCAAAACGAAGCTGCGGGCCAAAGTAAGAGTAGGACCCGCGCCCTACACCATTCGGTAATAAACACACAAATACATACAAGAGAATGAAGACCTGTCCCCCAGACATAGCCCTTCTGCAGTATCTCCTATCAGGAGAAATCCTTTCTGAAGTCAGACTCCCAAGAATTTGCTTTGGCCCTCCCAACATTCAATGCACCTCATTCGCCATCTCCACTGCCACCGCCACCTCTCACGTGGGTTACTGAAGTGCCTTCCACCCGTCTCCCTGTAGCCACTGTTACCCAGCAAACAAACCATTATCCTTACTGCAGCCATTGAGCTCTTCTCTGCTTTTCAAAGCCCACCAAGTGTCTCCAGGTGCTGTTAACTAAAAGAGCAAAACCCTCTGGCCCAGCCCTGCAGGCCCCACCCAGAGCTTCCCAGTCTCCCCCTCCAGGCCCCTTGCTCCAGCACATGGCTTGTGAAGCTGGTGAAGCTGGGCATGGCACAAGGCTTCCCTCCTACCTGGCCTAGTGATAGTTCTAACCCACAGGCAGCCGCGAGGCCCAGCCTGAAACCTTTAATCCCACCTAAATCTCTCATTTTACATGCCAGAGGAGGACAAGAGACTCTCTGGGTCACACCGTGAATTCCTAGCAAGGCTAGAAAAATGCCCAGGTCCCCGGTCCAGCCAGTGCTCGGAGGCTACATCCTCAGACAATCTGGTTTCCAGTAGGTGCCATACAGGACCTCATTCAGGGGGGAAAGGTATTAGAAAGAAAGCTTGAAATGTTACTTTCAGCTTAACTTTTAGCTGAAACTCAGTCTTCATACTCTGTTTTGCTGTCCTGACCAAGATTTTAGAAAGTGGTAAATAAACAGTTCTGCTCTAGAATTTTACTTCTAGAGGTAAATTTTACTAAAGTTTACCTCAAAACTTTCTTCCGCCAAGACACCTTTAAATAAAATTAGGTTTTCTGCCTCGAAACCACTAACTTCCAAACTCATATTGCACATGTGAATTTTTTACAAATAACTCAACACAAGTGCACTGTCCTGTCAGATGTGCATCTCCAAGCTTGCCTGCAAGGTGGCCCTCATCAGGGAAAGTGTCCCCACAGTCCCCCTGCCCTGTACTTCAGGCCCTGCCCTCTCCTTCATGCCTCAGAATGGATAATAAACCCACGGGGGAACAGGCAGCCCATCACAGCACGGTCGGGGACCCACAATGAAGCCTAGCATAAAAATATGATCTGGTCCACTTCTGAGAAACGTGAACCAAACTACAAAGCACAATCAGCCAGTAGTCATCAAAGGCTACCAGGAGGAAGAGCTGGGGCCATGGCAAGCAGAATGGTCCAAGAGCAGAATCTATGGGTAAGGTGGGCCAGCCAGAAGAGGGAGGGGCTCAGGGAAGCTGCCCCACAGCAAGAAGGACCTACAGGACAGGCAGGGTGCCCGTGCGTGGCAATTCTTATCTTAAATTAAGCTGAGCGGAGCAACTTTCTGTTTCATGCAATCTGAAGATACCTAACTACAACAGAGAGTGGGGGGAGGAGGGAAGGATCAAGGTGAGGAAGAGGCACTGACGTGGTAGCACTTAAAGCACTCGACTTCCATCTGGGAAACACGACCAAAGGCAGCCCACCTGAGACTGAAGCCTAACAGAAACAATTATTCTCCTAAACCGGCAGCACAAAAGCTCCCAGCCCTCAGAGTGAGGGCTGAAAAGTAGCCTGGGCTCCTCTAGCCAAGCCCTGCTCTAAGCAGGAGCTCTCCAAGTGCTGCACACATGGGGTAATTTGCACACCTTCTTCTAAATGGCACACAGCCTTACATCTAGATGTGGGAAGGTTTATTTCCTGTGTCACCACGGTATTTCAGCGATGAAGGGGAGAAAAGAGTTTCAATTATTCCAGTCACGAGAGAGGGCTGGAAGGCCCTTTAGTGCTGTGTGATACACCAAAGGACTGTGTGGTGACCCCTGCAAGAAGGAATAACAGGAGGTGACCAAGAGTATTACTGTTCTTCCCCAGTACATGAAATACTTAGGAAAAGTTTAAAATGTACTGAGAAAAAAACATAAGAGATTTCGTTTATTCTGATACCTCCTAAGCATATCATCAAAGCTGTTTAAAAGAGATTTACAGAGATGCTTCTTCAGCTCAGAATGACCCTCTCAACTTAATAAAATGCCTTAAGAAATCCAGATGACCAAATCCACGATGGCTCCCAGAATGTACTACCTTCTTACAAATGGAAGATCTGAACACACTGAATCCAACCCTGCAGGCAGAAATAAGGCTAAGGTGATTTATCCAAGGGAGCACAGACCCAGACTGGTCCCAGGCCGAGCAGATGGCAACCAGAGACTCCAAACACTCAGTGCTGCCTAAACGCCCAGAACTAATTCTGAAGAACTTCTGGGCTATTTCGTGGAAGAGGGTCACAAATACAGAAGATATTCCAAAGTGAACATTAGAAGTCATGCTTTAAGTTTCTGTTGCTTAAATATTAGTTGTGAAAACCTCCAGATGTATGTGAATTATCCAGCATCTGACTCTAAGAGTATGGCTCCACTTTCAAGGGCATCTGAATGAGATGAAATCAAATTATGACAATACACCAGTCCTAAAATTTCAAGGATGAATGTATGAATCCCAAGACCATCCAGAAATTTCTGTCATCTTTAACTTCTTTTATCAGTGCCTCATAGTTTTTGAAGTACAGGTCTTTTGCCTCCTTAGGTAGGTTTATTCCTAGGTATTTTAGGATACCTTTTTGATGTAATGATAAATGTGATTGTTTCCTTAATTTCTCTTTCTGATCTTTTGTTATCAGTGTATAGAAATGCAAGCGATTGCTGTGTATTAACTTTTTTTTTTTTAATAGGAACTTTTTTGGTTTTTGGCTACATTGGGTCTTTGTTGCTGGGCAACGACTTTCTCTCGTTGAGGTGAGCAGGGGCTACTCTTCGTTGTGGTGCACGGGTTTCTCAATGCAGTGGCTTCTCTTGTTGCGGAGCATGGGCTCTATCTAGGTGCACGGGCTTCAGTAGTTGCTGCACGTGGGCTCAGTAGTTGCGGCACATGGGCCCTAGAGCGCGTAAGCTTCAGTAGTTGCAGTGTGTGGGCTCAGTAGTTGCGGCACGTGGGCCCTAGAGCGCGTGAGCTTCAGTAGTTGCAGTGTGTGGGCTCAGTAGTTGTGGCTCACAGGCTCTAGAGTACAGGCTCAGTATTTGTGGCGCACGGGCTTAGTTGCTCTGCAGCATGTGGGATCTTCCCAGACCAGGGATCACACCTATGTCCCCTGCACTGGCAGGTGAATTCTTAACCACTGAGCCACCAGGGAAGTCCCTGTGTATAAACTTTGTATCCTGCCACTTTACCAAATTCATTAATGAACTCTAGAAGTTTTCTGGTAGTGTCTTTAGGATTTTCTATGTATAGCATCATGTCATCTGCAAACAGTGACAGTTTTACTTCTTTTCCAATTTGGATTCCTTTAATTTCTTTTTCTTCTCTGATTGCCGTGGCCAGGATTTCCAAAGCTACATTGAATAAAAGTGACAAGAGTGGACATCCTGGTCTTGTTCCAGATCTTAGAGGAAATGCTTTCGGCTTTTCACCCTTGAGTATGACGTTAGCTGTGGGTTTGTCATACGTGGCCTTTATTATGTTGAGGTAGATTCCCTCTATGCCCACTTTCTGGAGAGCTTTTTTTTGCAGTATGCGGGCCTCTCACCGCTGTGGCCTCTCCTGCTGCAGAGCACAGGCTCCAGATGCACAGGCCCAGTAGCCATGGCTCACGGGCCCAGCCGCTCCGCGGCATGTGGGATCTTCCCAGACCGGGACATGAACCCGTGTCCCCTGCATCGGCAGGCGGGCTCTCAACCACTGCGCCACCAGGGAAGCCCTGGAGAGCTTTTTTTTTAAATCATAAATGGATAAAATACCTAGGAATAAATCTACCTAAGGATGCAAAAGACCTGTACTCCGAAAACTATAAGACGCTGATGAAAGAAAATGAAGATGACACAAACAGATGTAAAGATATACCATGTTCTTGGATTGCAAAAATCATTATTGTCAATACTGACCCAAGGCAGTCTACAGATTCAATGTGATCCCTATCAACTTACCAATGGCATTTTTCACAGAACTAGAAAAAAAAATTTTAAACTTGTATTTTTATGGAAACACAAAAGACAATGATAGCCAAAGCAATCTTGAGAAAGAAAAATGGAGCTGAAGGAATCAGGCTCCCTGACTTCAAACTATACTACAAAGCTACAGTAATCAAAACAGTATGCTACTGGCACAAGAACAGAAATATAGATCAATGGAATAGGTAAGAAAATCTAGAAATAAACCCACCCACCTAAGGTCACCTAATCTATGACAAAGGAGGCAAGAATGTACAAAGGAGAAAAGACAGTCTCTTCAATAAGTGGTGCTGTGAACACTGGGCACCTACAGGTAAAAGAATGGAATTAGAACATTCTCTAACACCACACATAAAACATAAAAATAAATTCAAAATGGATTAAAGACCTAAACGTAAGATACTACAAAACTCCTAGAGGAAAACACAGGCAGAACACTCTTTGACATAAATCACAGCAATATATTTTTGGATCTGTCTCCTACAGTACTAGGAAAAAACAAAAAATAAACAAATGGGACTTAATTATACTTAAAAGCTTTTGCACAGCAAAGGAAACCATAAACAAAATGAAAACGCAACCTACAGAATGGGAGAAATATTTCCAAATGATGTGACCGACAAGGGACTGATCTACAAAATATACAAACAGTTCTTACAGCTCAATATCAAAAAAGCAAACAACCCAATTAAAAAATGGGCAGAAGATCTAAATAGACATTTCACCAAAGAAGACATACAGATGGCCAACAGGCACATGAAAAGATGCTCAACATCACTAATTAATAGAGAATGCAAATCAAAACTACAATGAGGTATCACCTCACACCAGTCACAATGGCCATCATCGAAACGTCTACAAGGACTTCCCTGGTAGCACAGTGGTTAAGAATCCACCTGCCAATGCATGGGACGCGGGTTTGAGCCCTGGTCCGGGAAGATCCCACACGCCGTGGAGCAACTAAGCCCACACGCTACAACTACTGAGCCTGCACTCTAGAGCCCGTGAGTCACAACTACTGAGCCTGCGCACCTCAACTACTGAAGCCCACGTGCCTAGAGCCCATACCCCACAAGGAGAAGCCACTGCAATGAGAAGCCCCTTCACCACAACGAAGAGTAACCCCCCCGCTCGCCGCAACTAGAGAAAGCTCGTGCACAGCAACGAAGACCCAACGCAGCCAAAAATAAATAAATACATTTATAAAAGCCAAAAATCTATAAATAATAAATGCTGGAGAGGGTTTGGAGAAAACGGAAACACTGTTGGTGGGACTATGAATTAGTACAGCCACTATGGAGAGTAGTAGGGGGATTCCTTAAAAAACTAAAACAGAGCTATTACATGATCCTACAATCTCACTCCTGGGCGTCTATCCAGAAAAAACCATAATTTGAAAAAATACATGCACCCCTATGTTCACTGCAGCACTATTTACAATAGCCAAGATATGGAAGCAACCTAAATGCCCATCGGCAGATGAATGGATGAAGAAGATATGGTGTCTTTATGCAATGGAATATTACTCAGCCATAAAAAAAGAATGAAATAATGCCATTTGCAGCAACATGAGTGGACCTAGAGATGATCATACTAAATGAAGTAAGCCAGACATAGAAAGACACAAATATCACAAAATATCGCTTATATAAAGAATCTACAAAAAAAAAGGATACAAATGAATTTATATACAAAACAGACCCACAGACATAGAAAACAAACTTATGGTTATCAAAGGTGAAGGGGAAAGATACATTAGAAGTTTGGGATTAACATATATACACTGTTAATATAAAACAGATAACCAACAAGGACCTACTGTATAGCACAGGGAATGATACTCAATATTTGGTAATAACCTATAAGGCAAAAGCATCTGAAAAATAGATATATATGTATGTGTAACTGAATCACTGTGCTGTACACCTGAAACTAACACAACATTCTAAATCAACTACACTTCAATTAAAAAGAAAATTAGTGGGACTTCCCTGGTGGTCCAGTGGTTAAGACTGCACTTCCACTGCAGTGGGCTTGGGTTTGATCCTTGGTTGGGGAACTAAGATCCCACATGCCACGTGGTGCAGGCAAACAAACAAACAAAAATTTGTGATTTTGTGAGCAGATAATATTTGAGTCTAACTGATTATGAAAGCATATTCATTTTAATTTTAATGGAATTAGCTAAAATAAAAACTGGGAGTCACGGGGCCTTGATTGACACTTGCTGTTCCCTTGGTCTCTTACCCAGATGTCTGCACAGCTTTGCTGTCTCACTGTCGTTGGGTGTCTGCTCATTGTTACCTTCTCAGGGGGGCCTTCACTGACCCCGCCCCCCATCACTTAACACTGCAGGCATCACGCGCACATGCCCCACCCCATCACCCACCACCCCACACCACCCTACCTAATTTGCTGTCTCTTCCCATGCAAGGGGGCAGGGGGATCTTCAACTGCTTCGCCCACTAATGTATTCTCAGTGTGAAGAACAATTCCTGACACATAATAGATGCTATAAATATACGATGAATGAACCAGTGATTCAATGACGCTAGATCTCAGGTGTGCCTCTCAAGCTCCCAAGAGTATTTCAGGATGGTAAACACCAAAATTCGCACTATTAACACCGACAAAGAGCAGTAACCTCACACCTGCACAGTTATGTTTAAATAAGATGGAATAAACTACCTCTGGACTGCTTTTGTTTTACTGTTAAATAAAACCTAGTTTTTAGAAAGTTATGTTCCATCACTCTTAGCAATAGAATTTCCATTACAATTTCTCAAGCCCACACATGGATTTCTAATCAACCTGGCTCTTTACAAGAGTCTGGATGAGTAAGCCCATGAGTGTTTCAATAAATAACTAGGATGATATTGAAACAAACTGTGTTTAACTTCCTGAACAAGCTAAAGACTTAATGCTACCAATCATGAGTTTCCATGCAACAGGAAAGGGAAGAAAACGATCTTAAGATTCTCCTATATTCCAGAATCAGAATTAACTAAATCTGGAATCAACTTTGCACACAAGGAAATATATTCAAGGCATTATCTCCTAAGACCTAAGTTCTAACTCTCCAAATAACCAACCCCCTCCTTTTTATTCCCCCCTCCTGTTTTGCCCCTTACCCTATAGTCGATATACCTGGTAGTAACACACACTCCTTAATGCAGGAAACGCTGGCCTAGAATGCTTTCCTGTATCTTTCCGTTTAGCACTTTTGAACGTCTGGACTAAATTGGCTATACTGTCTAAACTCACATCATGGAAAATTTCTGCACTTCAAATATAATACTGAAATTTTCAGATATCTTTCTAAAAATTCCTAATGCTACATTTCATTTGATCCGTTCAACCAACACCTATTGGGGGGGCGGAGTCAAGACGGCGTACTAGGAGGACGTGTAATGCGCATCTCCTCACAACCAGGGCATCTACTAGGCACTGGTGGGGGACCACAGACACTTAAGGGGCCGGGAGGAACCCCCAGCGACAGGCTTGCGGGATCATGGTTCCCAGGCTGGAGGTCAAGCCCGAGCTCTGAGTGGGAGCTCCAAGTACAAACCGCTGTACTAATAGAGAACCTCAGATCCCAGGGTATAACAATCGGAGTGAAGTTTGAACAGGTCCTCATCTCAGCGCCAAGACCCAGCTCTATCCAACTTCCTGAAAATGCCAGTGCTGGATATCTCAGGACAAACAACCACTAAGACAAGAATACAGCACCAGCCGTCAAAAAAAAAAAAAAAATTGAAATGACAAAAAAAAAATGTTACAGATGAAGGAGCAAGGTAAAAACCCACAAGACCAAATAAATGAAGACGAAATAGGCAACCTAACTGAAAAAGAATTCAGGGTAATGATAAGAAAGATGATCCAAAATCTCAGAAACAGAATGGAGAAAATACAAGAAACATTTAACAAGGATCTAGAAGAACTAAAGAGCAAACAATGATGAACAACACAATAACTGAAGTTAAAAATACTCCAGAAGGAATCAGTAACAGAATAACTGAGGCAGAAAAACAGGTAAGTGAGCTGAAAGATAAAATGGTGGAGGGCTTCCCTGGTGGCGCGGTGGTTGAGAGACTGCCTGCCGATGCAGGGGACATGGGTTCGTGCCCCGGTCGGGGAGGATCCCACGTGCCGCGGAGCGGCTGGGCCCGTGGGCCATGGCCGCTGGGCCTGCGCATCCGGAGCCTGTGCTCCGCACGGGAGGGGCCGCAACGGTGAGAGGCCCGTGTACCGCAAAAAAAAAAAAAAAAATGGGGGAAAAAACTGCAAA
>NW_020173215.1:18710681-18717225 GCF_003031525.2 Neophocaena asiaeorientalis asiaeorientalis
GAGCCATGGCCACTGAGCCTGCACTCCACAACGGGAGAGGCCACAACAGTGAGAGGCCTGCGTACTGCAAAAAAAAAAAAGAGAATTGAGGATAGACTCAGAGACCTCTGGGACAACATTAAACACACTAATATTCAAATCCTAGGGGTCCTGCAAGAAGAAGAGAAAAAGAAAGGGTCTAAGAAAATATGAAGAGATTATAGTCGAAAACTTCCCTAACATGGGAAAGGAAATAGTCAATCAAGTCCAGGAAGCACAGAAAGTACCATACAGCATAAACCCAAAGAGAAACACGCCAAGACACATATTAATCAAACTATCAAAAATTAAACACAAAGAGTGATTATTAACATTTATTAAACAAATACACACTTCCTGAGTTTGCCTGGAGATGGCGGAGTAGAAGGACGTGCTCTCACTCCCTCTTGCGACAGCACCGGAATCACAACTCACTGCTGAACAGTCACTGACAGGAAGACACTGGAATCACCAAAGAAGACACCCCACATCCACAGACAAGAGAGAAGCCACAACAAGACGGGAGGAGGGGCATGATCACAGTAAAATCTAATCCCATCACTGCCGGGTGGGCGACTCCCAGACTGGAGAACACTTACACCACAGAAGTCCACCCACTGGAGTGAAGGTTCTGAGCCCCACGTCAGGCTTCAGTCTCTCGCAACAGGAGGAGGAATTCCTAGAGGATCAGACTTTGAAGGCTAGCAGGATTTAAGGAGGGGCATGATCACAATAGAATCCAATCCCATCACTGCCGGGTGGGCGACTCCCAGACTGAAGAACACTTACACCACAGAAGTCCACCCACTGGAGTGAAGGTTCTGAGCCCCACGTCAGGCTTCAGTCTCTCGCAACAGGAGGAGGAATTCCTAGAGGATCAGACTTTGAAGGCTAGCAGGATTTGCTTGCAGGACTTCGACAGGACTAGGGGAAACAGAGACTCCACTCTTCGAGGGCACACACAAAGTAGTATGCGCATCGGGACCCAAGGGAAGGAGCAGTGATCCCACAGGAGGCTGAACCAGACCTACCTGCTAGTGTTGGAATGTTTCCTGCAGAGGCGGGGGATGGCTGTGTCTCACCATGAGGACAAGGACATTGGCAGCAGAAGTTCTGGGAAGTACTCCTTGAGGTGAGCCTTCCCAGAGTCCGCCACTAGCCCCAACAAACAGCCCAGCTAGACTCCAGTGTTGGGTCGCAACAGGCCAAACAACCAACAGGGAGGGAACCCAGCCCCACCGGATCAGGAGACAAGTGGATTAAAGTTTTACGGAGCTCTGCCCACCAGAGGAACAGCGAGCTCTACCGAGCACCAGTCCCTCCCATCAGGAAACTTGCTCAAGCCTCTTAGATAATCTCATCCACCAGAGGGGGCAGACAGAAGATTCAAGAAGAACTACAATCCTGCAGCCTGTGGAACAAAAACCACATTCACAGAAAGACAGGCCAGATGAAAAGGCAGAGGGCTATGTACCAGATGAAGGAACAAGATAAAACGCGAGGAAAACAACTTAATGGAGTGGAGATAGGCAACCTTCCAGAAAAAGAATTCAGAATAATGACAGTGATGATGATCCAGGACCTCGGAAAAAGAATGAGGCAAAGATCGAGAAGATGCAAGAAAGACGTAGAAGACTTAAAAAACAAACAAACAGGGCTTCCCTGGTGGCGCAGTGGTTGAGAGTCTGCCTGCCGATGCAGGGGACACGGGTTCGTGCCCCGGTCCGGGAGGATCCCACATGCCACAGAGCGGCTGGGCCCGTGAGCCATGGCCGCTGAGCCTGCGTGTCCGGAGCCTGTGCTCCGCAACGGGAGAGGTCACAACAGTGAGAGGCCCGCCTACCTCAAAAACAAACAAACAAACAAAAAAGAAACACAAACAAACAGAAATGAACAATACAATAACTGAAATGAAAAATACACTAGAAGGAATCAACAGCAGAATAAATGATGCAGGAAAAGGGGTAAGTGACCTGGAAGACAGAATGTGGCGGAATTCACTGCTGTGGAACAGAATAAAGAAAAAAGAATGAAAAGAAATGAAGACGGCCTAAGAGACCTCTGGGACAACATTAAACAGAACAACATTCACATTATAGGGGTTCCAGAAGGAGAAGAGAGAGAGAAAGGACCCAAGAAAATACTTCAAGAGATTATAGCTGCAAACTTCCCTAACACGGGAAAGGAAGTAGCCACCCCAATCCAGGAAGCACAGAGAGTCCCATACAGGATAAACCCAAGGAGAAACACGCCAAGACACACAGTAATGAAACTGGCAAAAATTAAAGACAAAGAAAAATTATTGAAAGCAGGAAGGAAAAAACAACAAATAACATACAAGAGAACTCCCATAAGGTTAACAGCCGATTTCTCAGCAGAACTCTACAAGCCAGAAGGGAGGGGCACGACATATTTAAAGTGATGAAAGGGAAGAACCTACAACCAAGATTACTCTACCCGGCAAGGATCTCATTCAGATTCGATGGAGAAATCAAAAGCTTTACAGACAAGCAAAAGCTAAGAGAATTCAGCACCACCAAACCAGCTCTACAACAAATGCTAAAGGAACTTCTCTAACTGGGAAACACAAAACAAGGAAAGGACCTACAAAAAGAAATGCAAAACAATTAAGAAAATGGTAATAGGAACATACGTATAGATAATTACCTTAAACGTGAATGGATCACATGCTCCAAGCAAAAGACACAGGCTCACTGAATGGATACAAAAACAAGACCCAAATATATGCTGTCTACAAGAGACCCACTTCAGACCTAGGGACAAATACAGACTGAAAGCGAGGGAATGGAAAAAGATATTCCATGCAAATGGAAATCAAAACGAAGCTGGAGTAACAAAACTCGTATCAGATAAAACAGACTTTAAAGTAAAGATTATTACAGGAAACAAGATATGACACTACATAATGATCATGGGGTCAATCCAAGAAGAAGATATAACAATTATAAATATGTATACACCCAACACAGGAGCACCTCAATACATAAGGCAACTGCTAACAGCTCTAAAAGAGGAAATCTACAGCAAC
This sequence comes from Neophocaena asiaeorientalis asiaeorientalis, assembly GCF_003031525.2. Classification (NCBI taxonomy): domain Eukaryota; kingdom Metazoa; phylum Chordata; class Mammalia; order Artiodactyla; family Phocoenidae; genus Neophocaena; species Neophocaena asiaeorientalis. Next base: position 18,713,749 of record NW_020173215.1, read on the forward strand.
ACAAAAATACTGGGGGACTTTAACACCTCACTTACACCAATGGACAGATCGTCCAAACAGAAAATTAATAAGGAAACAGAAGCTTTAAGTGACACAACAGACCAGACAGGTTTAATTGATATTTATCAGACGTTCCATCCCAAAACAGCAGATTACACTTTCTTCTCAAGTGCGCACGGAACATTCTCCAGGATAGATCACATCTTGGGTCGCAAATCAAGTCTCAGTAAATTTAAGAAAATTTAAACCATACCAAGCATCTTTTCTGACCCCAATGCTATGAGATTAGAAATCAATTACAGGGAAAAAAACATAAAAAACACACATACATGGAAGCTAAACAATACGTTACTAAATAACCAAAAGATCACTGAGGAAATCAAAGGGGAAATAAAAAAATACCTAGAGACAAATGACAATGAAAACACGATGATCCAAAACCTACAGGATGCAGCACAAGCAGTTCTAGGAAGTAAGTTTATAGCAATAGAAGCCTACCTCAAGAAACAAGCAAAATCTCAAATAAACAATCTAACCTTACACCTAAAGGAACCAGAGAAAGAAGAACAAACAAAACTCAAAGTTAGCAGAAGGAAAGAAATCATAAGGATCAGAGCAGAAAAAAATGAAATTGAAACAAAGAAAACAATAGCAACGATCAACAAAACTAAAAGCTGGTTCTTTGAGAAGATAAACAAAACTGATAAACTATTAGCCAGACTCATCAGGAAAAAGAGGAAGAGGACTCAAATCAATAAAAGTAGAAATGAAAAAGGAGAAGCTACAACAGACACTGCAAAAATACAAAGCATCCTAAGAGACTCCTACAAACAACTCTATGCCAATAAAATGGAAAACCTGGAAGAAATGGACAAATTCTTAGAAAGATATAACCTTCCAAGACTGAACCAGGAAGAAATAGAAAATATGAACAGGCCAATCACAAGTAATAAAATTGAAACTGTGATTAAAAATCTTCCAACAAAGAAAAGCCCAGGACCAGATGGCTTCACAGCTGAATTCTATCAAACATTTAGAGACGAGCTAACACCCACCCTTCTCAAACTCTTCCAAAAAATTGCAGAGGAAGGAACACTCCCAAACTCATTCTACGAGGCCACGATCACCCTGATACCAAAACCAGACAAAGATACCACAAAAAAAGGAAATTATAGACTAACATCACTGATAAACATAGATGCAAAAACCCTCAACAAAATACTAGCAAACAAAATCCAACAAAACATTAAAAGGATCATACACCATGATCAAGCGGGATTTATTTGAGGGATGAGAGGATTCTTCAATATACACAAATCAATGTGATACACCATACTACCAAACTGAAGAATAAAAACCATATGATCATCTCAATAGATGCAGGAAAAGCTTTTGACAAATTTCAACACTCATTTATGATAAAAACTCTCCAGAAAGTGGGCACAGAGGGAAACTACCTCAATATAATAAAAACCACATACTACAAACCCACAGCAAACATCATTCTCAATGGTGAAAAACTGAAAGCATTTCCTCTAAGATCAGGAACAAGACAAGGATGTCCACTCTCACCACTATTATTCAACATAGTTTTGGAAGTCCTAGCCACGGCAATCAGAGAACAAAAAAATAAAAGGAATCCAAATTGGAAAAGAAAAAGTAAAACTGTCACTGTTTGCAGATGACATGATACTATATACATAGAGAATCCTAAAGTTGCCACCAGAAAACTACTAGAACTAATCAATGAATTTGGTAAAGTTGCAGGATACAAAATTAATGCACAGAAACCTCTTGCATTCCTAAATACTAATAATGAAAAATCTGAAAGAGAAATTAAGGAAACACTCCCATTTACCACTGCAACAAAAAGAAAAAAATACCTAGGAATAGGGAGACAAAAGACCTGTATGCAAAAAACTATAAGACACTGATGAGAGAAATTAAAGATGATACAAAGAGAAATACACCACGTTCTTGGATTGGAAGAATCAATATTGTGAAAATGACTATACTACATAAAGCAATCTACAGATTCAGTGCAATCCCTATCAAATTACCAATGGCATTTTTCACAGAACTAGAACAAAAAATCTTAAAATTCGTATGGAGACACAAAAGACCCCGAATAGCCAAAGCAGTCTTGAGGGAAAAAAACAGAGCTGGAGGAATCAGACTCCCTGACGTCAGACTACAGTACAAAGCCACAGTAATCAAGATAATATGGTACTGGCACAAAAACAGAAATATAGATCAATAGAACAGGAGAGAAAGCCCAGAGATAAAACCACGCACCTATGGTCAACTAATCTATGACAAAGGTGGCAAGGATATACAATGGAGAAAAGACAGTCTCTTCAGTAAATGGTGCTGGGAAAACTGGAGACCTACATGTAAAAGAATGAAATTAGAATACTCCCTAACACTATCCACAAAAATAAACTCAAAATGGATTAGAGACCTAAATGTAAGGCCAGACACTACAAAACTCTTAGAGGAAAACATAGGAAGAACACTCTGACATAAATCACAGCAAGATCTTTTTTGATCCACCTCCTAGACTAATGGAAATAAAAACAAAATATAACAAATCAGACCTATGAAACTTAAAATCTTGTGCAAAGCAAAGGAAACTACAAACAAGACGAAAAGACAACCCTCAGAATGAGAGAAAATATTTGCAAATGAATCAACGGACAAAGGATTAATCTCCAAAATATATAAACAGCTCATGCAGTTCAATATTGAAAACACAAACAACCCAATCCAAAAATGGGCAGAAGACCTAAATAGACATTTCTCTAAAGAAGACATACAGATGGCCAACAAGCACATGAAAAGCTGCTCAAAATCACTAATTATTACAGAAACGCAAATCAAAACTACAATGAGCTATCACCTCACACCAGTTAGAATGGTATCATCAGAAAATCACAAACAACAAATGCTGGAAAGGGTGTGGAGAAAAGGCAACCCTCTTGCACTGTTGGTGGGAATGTAAATTGATACAGCCACTATGGACAACAGTATGGAGGTTCCTTAAAAAACGAAAAATAGAATTACCATATGACCCAGCAATCCCACTACTGGGCATATACCCAGAGAAAACCATAATTCAAAAAGACACATGCACCCCAATGTTCACTGCAGCACTCTTTACAACAGCCAGGTCACGGAAGCAACTTAAATGCCCATCGACAGACAAATGGATAAAGATGTGGTACACATATACAATGGAATATTACTCAGCCATAAATAGGAATGAAACTGGGTCATTTGTGGAGACGTGAATGAATCCAGAGACTGTCAGAGTGAAGTAAGTCAAAAAGAGAAAAACAAATATCGTATGTTAACAAATATATGTGAAACCAAGAAAAATGGTGCAGATGAACCGGTTTGCAGGGAGAAATTGAGACACAGATGTAGAGATCAAACATGTGGACACCAAGGGGGGAAAGCAGTGGAGGGGAGGGGTGG
>NW_020173215.1:18717585-18720710 GCF_003031525.2 Neophocaena asiaeorientalis asiaeorientalis
TGGGGTCATGAATTGGGAAATTGGGATTGACATATATACCATATGTATAAAATGGATAACTAATAAGAATCTGTCGTATAAAAAATTAAATAAAATTCAAAAATTCAAAATAAAATTAAATACAAAGAGAAAAATTTTAAAGCAGCAAAGGAAAGGCAACAAATAACATAGAAAGGAACTGCCATAACATTAACAGCTTATTTTTCAGCAGAAACTGCAAGCCAGAAGGCACTGGCAGGACATGTTTAACAAGTGATGAAAGGGGAAAACCTACAACCAAGATTACTCTACCCAGCAAGGATCTCATTCAGATTCGATGGAGAAACCAAAACCTTTACAGATAAGCAAAAATTAAAAGAATTCAGCACCACCAAATCACCTTTACAGCAAATGCTAAAGGAACTTCTTTCTCTAGGCAGGAAACACAAGAGAAGGAAAAGACCCACAAAAACAAAGCCGAAACAATTAAGAAAATGGTAATTGGAACATACATATCGATAATTACCTTAATTGTGAATGGATTAAATGCTCCAACCAAAAGACACAGGCTGGCTGAATGGATACAAAAACAAGATCCATATATATGCTGTCTACAAGAGACCCACTTCAGACCTAGGGACACATACAGACTGAAAGTGAGGGGATGGAAAAAGATATTCCATGCAAATGGAAATCAAAACAAAGCTGGCGCAGCATTTCTCATATCAGACAAAACAGACTTTAAAATAAAGACTATTACAAGAAAGAAAGAAGGACACTATAAAATGATCAAGGGATCGATCCAAGAAGAAGATGTAACAATTGTACATATTTATGCACCCAACACAGGAGCACCTCAATACATAAGGCAAATGCTAACAGCCATAAAGGGGAAATGAACAGTAACACAATCATAGTAGGGGACTTTAACACTCCACTTTCACCAATGGACAGATCATCCGAAATGAAAATAAATGAGGAAACACAAGCTTTAAATGACACAGTAAACAAGGTGGACTTAACTGATATTCATAGGACATTCCATCCAAAAACAACAGAATACACTTTCTTCTCAAGTGCTCATGGAACATTCTCCAGGATAGACCGTATCTTGGGTCACAACTCAAGCCTTGGTAAATTTAAGAAAACTGAAATCGTATCAAGTATCTTTTCCGACCACAACGCTATGAGACTAGACATCAATTACAGAAAAAAAACTGTATAAATACAAACACATGGAGGCTAAACAATACACTACTAAATAACCAAGAGATCACTGAAGAAATCAAAGAGGAAATCAAAAAATACCTAGAGACAAATGACAAGGAAAACATGAGGACCCAAAACCTATGGGATGCAGCAAAAGCCGTTTTAAGAAGAAAATATATAGCAATACAATCCTAAAGAAACAAGAAAAATCTCAAATACACAACTTAACCTTTCACCTAAGGCAATTAGATAAAAAAAGAACAAAAAGACCCCAAAGTTAGCAGAAGGAAATAAATCATAAAGATCAGAAATAAATGAAAAAGAAATTCAGGAAACAAGAACAAAGATCAATAAAACTAAAAGCTGGTTCTTTCAGAACATAAACAAAATTGGTAAACCATTAGCTAAACTCATCAAGAAAAAAAGGGAGAAGGCTCAAATCAACAGAATTAGAAATAAAAAGGAGAAGGAACAACTGACACTGCAGAAATACAAAGGATTATGAGAGATTACTACATGCAACTATATGCTGATAAAACGGACAACCTGGAAGAAATGGACAAATTCTTAGAAAAGCACAACCTTGCAAGACTGAACCAGGAAGAAACAGAAAATATAAACAGACCAATCACAAGCACTGAAATTGAAACTGTGAATAAAAATCTTCCAACGAGGACTTCCCTGGTGGCGCAGTGGCTTAGAGTCCGCCTGCCGATGCAGGGGACACGGGTTCGTGCCCTGGTCTGGGAGGATCCCACATGCCGCGGAGCAGCTGGGCCCGTGAGCCATGGCTGCTGAGCCTGCAAGTCCGGAGCCTGTGCTCCACAACGGGAGAGGCCACAGCAGTGAGAGGCCTGCGTACCACAGGGAAAAAAAAAAAAATCTTCCAACAAAGAAAAGCCCAGGACAAGATGGATTCACAGGCGAATTCTATCAAACATTTAGAGAAGAGCTAATAACACCTACCCTTCTCAAACTCTTCCAAAAAACAGCAGAGGGAGGAACACTCCCCAACTTGTTCAACAAGGCCACCATCACCCCGGTACCAAAACCAGACAAAGAGATCACACATACACGCAAAACCACAGGCCAATATCTCTGATGAACACAGATGCAAAAATCCTCAACAAAATAGTAGCAAACAGAATCCAACAGCACACTAAAAGTATCATACACCATGATCAAGTGGGGTTCATCCAAGGAATTCAAGGATTCTTCAATATACACAAGACAATCAATGTGATACACCACATTAACAAATTGAAGAATAAAAGCCATATGATAATCTCAACAGACACAGAAAAGGCTTTGGACAAAATTCAACACCCATTTATGATAAAAACTCTCCAGAACGTAGGAATAGAGGGAACCTACCTCAACATAGTAAAGGCCATATATGACAAACCCACAGTTAACATTGTTCTCAATGGTGAAAAGCTGAAAGCATTTCTTCTAAGATCGGGAACAAGACAAGGTTGCACACTCTCACCACTATTATTCAACAACACCCTGAGAAAGTGATACTTCAAAAAGCGATACCCATATACTGCGCATATGCCCAGTATATACTGAGGGTATATACTGGGCATATACCCTGAGAGAGCGATACTTCAGAATATATATGCTCTAGGCAATCCCACTACTGGGCATATACCCTGAGAAAGCGATACTTCAAAAAGAGTCATGTACCACAGTGTTCACTGCAGCACTATTTACAATAGCCAGGACATGGAAGCAACCTAAGTGTCCATCGACAGAGGAATGGATAAAGAAGATGTGACAGGGCTTCCCTGGTGGCACAGTGGTTGGGGGTCCGCCTGCCGATGCAGGGGGCGCGGATTCGTGCCCTGGTCTGGGAGGGTCCCGCGTGCCGCGGAGCAGCTGGGCCCATGAGCCATGGCCGCTGGGCCTGCGCGTCCGGATCCTGTGCTCCGCAA
>NW_020173215.1:18720830-18737061 GCF_003031525.2 Neophocaena asiaeorientalis asiaeorientalis
AAGTCAGAAAGAGAAAAACAAACACCGTATGCTAACACATATATATGGAATTAAAAAAATAAAAAGGTTCTGAAGAACCTAGGCGCAGGACAGGAATACAGACACAGACGTAGAGAAGGGATTTGAGGACACGGGGAGGGGGAAGGGTAAGCTGGGATGAAGTGAGAGTGGCATGGACATATACACACTACCAAATGTAAAATAGATAGCTAGTGGGAAGCAGCCACTTAGCACAGGGACATCAGCTCGGTGCTCTGCGACCACTTAGAGGGGTGGGATAGGGAGGGTGGGAGGGAGACGCAAGAGGGAGGGGATATGGGGATACACGTATGCATAAAGCTGATTCACTTTGTTATACAGCAGAAACTAACCATCACTGTAAAGCAATTATACTCCAATGAAGATGTTAAAAAAAAAAACAAAACACTTATCGGGCTACGAACAAGGTTACAATGCCCTTAAAACTTTTCTGCATTTAATAAACTTCCAATCTAGTAAAAGACAAATGTGCAGGTACATACAAACGTGTTACATGTCATAGAACTAACGGCTGTAGCTGAGAGAGGATCAGGGTATGCAGAATGGAGAAGGAAGCATCAGGTTCGCCCTGAAGGACCGTAGGAGTCTTCGGAGGCAGGACTGGAAGGAAGGGTGAGGGTGAGAAAAGAGAGGAAGTGAAAGAAAAGCTTTCCTGGAGAGCAAAAGTGGAGAGCCAAGATCCAAATGAGGTGTGAGAAAGCACAGGATGACGGGAGAAAGGAAGAAGGGACCCAGCTGGCGAAAGGTCCTGCCGGGTCACCAGCACGTGGCACTCCTGTGGAAGGAGTCCAGTCAGGAAGACCTGAGCAGCCACATAACAGACTGTATGTCCTGGAAGGGCACAGGGTATGGCTTTGAGGTCATCCTGCATCTATTACCAGAAGCAAAGAAGGCACTCAGACTCAGTTGATGAATGTAATTTACATGTAATTACAAACCCTCCACACATCATTTATTCTAATAATTTACTTCTTGCAAATCTTCTGCAATATATTCTATGAATACCCCAAAAGTATTTGCTATCAAAGGAATGTGTTTATTTTGTTGCCATTTTGCTTCCCGGGAATTATTCAGCCCTTCTGCCTACTCCTTCACTCCCAGCTGGAAGAGCGGGATTTCCCAGTGCGTGCGTGTGGCCCTTTTGTCTGTTAGTATTAGACAAGTACAGAAGATGCTGTGGATTAGCTTGACCAGCTCCATGGCTGAGTAAGGTACTTTTGTTCTGCAAATCATTCTTAGCAGTGCAGCCTAGAGACCCTGTTCCACCAGCCCTTTCCAAAATGTTGTATGTTCCTGATTCTCCATATTAAATGCCTGTCTGTGCAAAACTGGCTGCAGTTGCTCCTGCAACTGAACCTTATAGAAATGTAAGTTGCCTCAGAAGGAGTTTATCCTTAAGCTTAATGAAATTTTATAAAGTACTCGATGGAACATTATATGACTTTAAACACTGCTGCAAAATGCATAGGTGCTGTTTCTCTTCCGGATGCTTAGTCTGTAAATATTCTGCTAACTGTGAAGGCTATATACTTTCCTTCTCTAAATCTCAAGACAAGATAACCACTTTGGGGCTTCCCTGGTGGCGCAGTGGTTAAGAACCCGCCTGCCAATGCAGGGCACACGGGTTCGAGCCCTGGTCCGGGAAGATCCCACATGCCGCGGAGCAACTAAGCCCGTGTACCACAACCACTGAGCCTGCGCTCTAGAGCCTGCGAGCCGGCGAGCCACAACTACTGAAGCCCGCGCGCCTAGAGCCCATGCTCCGCAACAAGAGAAGCCACTGCAATGAGAAGCCCGCACACCACGACAAAGAGTAGCCCCCCGCTCACTGCAACTAGAGGAAGCCAGCGCGCAGCAGCAATGAAGACCCAACGCAGCAAAAAATAAATGAAATAAATGAAATAAATAAATTTTTAAAAAAGGTAACCACTTTGGACATGATTAGTCATTAAAAAAAGTGGATATAGGGCTTCCCTGGTGGCGCAGTGGTTGAGAGTCCACCTGCCGATGCAGGGGACACAGGTTCGTGTCTCGGTCCGGGAAGATCCCACATGCCGCGGAGCGGCTGGGCCCGTGAGCCATGGCCGCTGGGCCTGTGCATCCGGAGCCTGTGCTCAGCAGCGGGAGAGGCCACGGCAGTGAGAGGCTCGCATACCACACACACAAAAAAAGTGGATATAACTCCACACTTCTAATAATCTTTGAGAGTCAATTATTAGTTCTGCTGAGATCATTTTCTCAACCTCATTACATGGTTAATAGTTTGTGCAGGAAGTAGTAGCGGTGGCTCTGCCATCAATTTCCTTGTTGTTTCATATGCTTTCATCATGGGCAGTATCTCCAATCCAGGGTTTCTTTTAAGACTGCCTGTTTTGTGAGGACCAGTTTAATTAAAAGGAGACAGCAGAAGTCATGAACTACTTAGTGAGCACTCATTAACCGTCACAGGCGGCAACACTCCGTTAAGTGAACAAACACCCTCTATTGACTCCAGGTGCCTCAGAAACCACGCAAGACTCACGATTCTGAGGCACAGATCAAGTGAGCGTGTCGCTCTCGACACCCATACTAAGTATCTGTAAAGTGTAATGTCTGTACACTAATATGCTCTTCCTGAAGCACCGAGGAGCACCTTACTTACTCCGCGTGGGCCTCTGACGTATACCACACGTTAGAGACCCTTGCAGTGGGCAATGCGTGGTCTCTCAAAGTGTGTGACCAAAGGAGTGACAACCAGAGAATCATAAAGTTGTAAAGAACGTCAAGATTATCTAGCACAATCTTCTTACCTGAGAGATGTGCCCCATGTACAACCACATACAACTGGCCTGAGATCTTTAGAAAAAAGCTTCTCTTGATAAACTTTCTAGCAAACAAACCAGTAATACCTAACCGCTACTTTGTACTGTGGAAAGAAGAGTCTAGTCTAAACGTGGACAAGCTGAGTTCACTTGGCACAGACGAGGGGCACACAGGCCTCCGCCACCATTCTAGTGAGCACAACCGTCATGGCAGACTTAACCAACCAGGTGAGTTTCTAACTACGATCAGAAATCTCTACCAACACACGGTAAAAATATCAAGTGTAAGTCTGAAGAGGAAGAACGGGACATAGACTCACCTGTAACAAGGTGAGTGCTGTTAAGTGTTGGGGGAGAAGAACCAGGACACGGCCATACAAAGAAAGGCAAAAGAGAGTTCCAGAAAGGTATTATGATCAAGGTCAGATGCAACAAGCTCAAAGGCTATCAGAATTTAAAAACAACTACAGCATTTTTTAAGTATGATCACTTAATGACCTCTGGGAAGGCTGATTAAAGTGGTAGATGAAAGAGCTAGATCAGGGAGGAAAACAGGAGTTGAGGGTGAAGGAAGTAGAAGCAGTATTAACCAGTATCATTATCCATTATTTCAAGTGATTTGACAGCAATGGGTAGGACAACGCCAGACAGAAATGTGCCTAAAATGGTTAAGCAAGGTCAAGAGACAGACTGAGGGGAAAAGGAAGACGGTAAACTCAAAATCTGAATGGAAAACAACCCGGTAGAGGAGGAAAGATTCAAGACCCAGGAGAGAAAGGACAGAGAGCTTTGGAAAAGACCCTCCAGTAACATATTCACACACAAATTTTGCCGAGTTCCCATGGGTTAACAGACTCACTCAAATCTATCAGTTAAGAACCTCTGGAGTATAGGATTAACTTTGAAAAAAAGGACAAATGCTTCTTCCAAATTAGAAGACAAGGACAACACATTTCAGAAAAAAGGGAAAGAGGGAGAAATCGCAGGAGCTCACATCAGCTGGCCTGGATCCCAGAGCAGCGTTTTCTGAGTATGTACTATATACCAAGTAAGCCACAGAGCACGGTTTACAGAAAACATTCCAATAACCCAGGGAGTGCAATCCAGCCTAACCCAGGGCTGTGGCCAAGCTAAGGACAGGTACCAAGGGAACCCAGAGGGAGGCAACAGCCTGGCCTAGGGTGCTGAAGGCAACACTTCCCACACGGACGGACGGCACATGACCTCCTCCTGGAGAGACGGCAGTTAACTGGGCAGTGAAGGCAGAGAAACACTGCTCAGAAGCAGCACCGGGAAAGGCACAGCAGACACGACCCGTTCACGCTATGCAGGCCGCACCGTACAGGCAGAGCAACATGGCTACCGTGGTGCCAGACAAAGGTGGTGGCAGCAGCGGAACAACAAGGCAGAAGGAAGCTAGCTAGGAGCAAGAAGGATGAGAACCTGTCCGTCAGCCAGTCTGGCAGACAAGGCGCCGTAGGAAGAACAAGTGAAGGTGGCATCAAAGAAAAGTGAAGGCCTCCAGCTACTCAGGCCAGCGGCAGGTTTATGTGTAGAAAAGGTGAAGAAAGTAGTAGCAAAGCCTGACTTAGACAGACAAGACGTACAGACTGGGATGAGAATAAGCAAGACTAGAATAACAGGAGGATTTTATATCTTGGGTGACTACTGATAAGTAATGAACGCCACCAGGAGCTGAAAGGTACAAGAGAGGACCCTCGCTAGGACAATTAAAAGAAGTTTTCAAAGTCAACTCTGTGGGCCTCACTTTCCTCAGCTAGCAAATACTGTCTCAGCAATAAATGTGTGTTCTGCTGTTGTCCCGCCCAGTTCTAAAGTTCTATGAGTCTATGATTTGCCAATCCCAGCATTCCAACTGGAACACTGGTACGGGCATCAGTAAATGTGCAAACGCATATAGGAGTATCAAATCATGGTTTGCAGAGAGGCATGTAATTGGAATGACTGGTTGACAGATCCAACCTTGCTATTTTTCTTTTTAAAAGTGAGATACAATTGCTCTTTTAAAGGAAAGGAGTATATTGGGGAGTGCTCTGGTGGTCTAGCAGTTAGGATTCGGCGCTTTCCCTGCTGTGGCCCGGGTTCAGTCCCCGGTCGGGGAACTGAGATCCTGCAAGCCACCCGGTGCAGCCAAACGAAAAAAAATAACAGAGAATATTGACAGTAACTACAATTTAAACCACTTAATGAGTAAGGCTGCTTTTTATGCTTTTAAAAACAGAAACCAACAACAATATTATAAAGAAAGTCAAGAATTCACTTATGGAATGTCTTTATCCAAGGCAACCAAACAGCTTTGGCAAAGGGCTGGTAACTCCCTTCTCTAAGCTGTCCTGAGCATCAACTAGGGATGTACCTGCACTGACAGGTCAACCCCTTCAGTAATCTCTAAAGAGGGGGCTAAGCTCTCAGCAGGAACTTGTAGACAGTGTTTCCCTTGCTGGGCTACTTTCACCACAGTGGAATAACAGCCAAGCACCTCTAGAGAAAAAAATTAGCTTGTCGCAAACTATTAAATAGTTAACGATCTCACTGAATTTTAAAATAAATATAGGGACTTCCCTGGTGGCGCAGTGGTTAAGAATCCGCCTGCCAATGCAGGGGACAGGGCTTCGAGCCCTGGTCTGGGAAGATTCCACATGCCATGGAGCAACTAAGCCCGTGCACCACAACCACTGAGCCTGCGTTCTAGAGCCCGCAAACCACAACTACTGAGCCCATGCACCTAGAGCCTGTGCTCCACAACAAAGAGAAGCCACCGCAATGAGAAGTCCGCGCACCGCAACGAGGAGTAGCCCCCACTCACCGCAACTAGAGAAAGCCCGCACGCAGCAACCAAGACCCAATGGAGCCAAAAATAAATACAATTTAAAACTAAATAAAATTAATATAATATTACTACTATATTTTAAACGTAAGTACTAATTAGCTTTTGTAGAACATTCTTGAGGAAAATAAAAATCAATATTCCCATTTCATAGATGAGGCAGCTAAAAATAATTAAAATTCTAAATCACTAAATGCAATGTGGTCTCCTGAATTCAATCCAGGAACAGAAATAGGTAATTTGTGGAAAAATCAGTGAAACCCAAATAAAGCCTGTAGTTAACAATATTGTACCAATTTTAATTCCTTAGTTTTGACAAATATACAAAGGTTAAGGGAGACGTCAACATTAGGGAAAGCTGGTTGAAGGGGCTATGAGAACTCTCTATACTAACTTGGAAACTTTTCTGTAAGTCTAAAATTACTCCAAAATAAAAAGGTTGTTTAAAAAAACCCTGGGTCATCAGAAGTTAAATTCCTTAACTTCTCATTCAGTTTCAAGATGTAACTAATAATGTACTCAAATCAAGAGAAAAATGTTCTCTGTGTTCTATGAATGAGAAAAAGTTAATTTCCACAGGAGGTGTGATAATTCAATGCCACAAATATTACTGGAATTACTCTAAGATAACCTAGAAACTAACATTGATTTGAACTGTTAAAAAAAAAAAGTCTCCTAGGCTCATGAAATACAAATTATTCAATTTCAGCTCATTCTGGTTACATGGTCTCTAAAATAAAGTCACCTTTTGTCTCCATCTGTATTCAGAAAGCCTACAGAGTCAAAAAAAAAAGTCCAACAGAGAGAGTCATACAATGCAGAGAAGCACCCCACACTAGCACCAAATAGATATTCAATTAGTAATCAAGCCAGGAAAAAAGGCCTCAAGTTAATAAACACATTCCAAGTAAATGAAATACAAGTAAAGGTGAAAATATGAATATGAATGATTAATGAAAATCAAGCAGCTGTCTATAAGAAACTCACTTCAAATAAAAGTATATAGGTAAGCAAAAAGGAAAAGAAGAACATATACCATGCAAATACCAATTAAAAGAAAGCTGGAATGGCTATGCTAGTATCAGACAAAGCAGTCTTCAGAGCCAAGAAAACTACCAGGGATAAGAGGCACATAAATGAAAAATAGGGTCAAGTCACCAAGAAGACACAACAAACATAAATGTATATGCACCAAACATGAGATCTTCAAAGTACATGAAGCAAAAACTAAACAAACTGTAAGGAGAAATGAAGACATCCACAATTTTAGCCAGACTTCAGCACTCCTCTCTCAGCAATTGACAGAACTAGTAAACAAAAAATCATCAAGAATATAGAATTAATGTATAACTGATTCACTTTGCTGTACACCTGAAATTAACACAACATTGTAAATCAACTATACACCAATACAAATTTTTAAAAGGAAGGAATATAGCATTAAACAAAAAAATCTACCTGACATTTGAGAGATCATTCCACTCAATAATAGCAGAATAGGGACTTCCCTGATGGCGCAGTGGTTAAGAATCCGCCTTCCAATTCAGGGTACACAGGTTCGAGCCCTGGTCCAGGAAGATCCCACATGCCATAGAGAAACTAAGCCCGTGTGCCACAACTACTAAGCCTGCGAGCTGCAACTGCTGAGCCCACGTGTCACAATTACTGAAGCCCGTGCTCCGCAACAAGAGAAGCCACCACAATGAGACGTCTGCGCACCACAACGAAGAGTAGCCCCCACTCACCGCGACCACGGAAAGCCCACGTGCAGCGATGAAGACCCAATGTAGACAAAAATAAATAAATAAATAATTTAAAATAATAATAGCAGAATATACATGTTTTAAGTGCATAAGTAATACTCACCAAGACACACCATAAAAACCTCAAAATTCTTCAAATAATTAAAATCACAAAAGCATGTTCTCTGGCCATACTGGAATTAGACTAGCACACAGAAACATGATAACAGGAAATTCAAGAACACACTTTTAAATAACCCGTGAAACAAGGATTCAAGGGAAATTAGAAAATGTTTTAAACTGAATGAAAATGAAAGTACAACATACCAAAATTTATGGGATGAAGCTAAATTATGGCTAAGAGGGAAGTTTATAGCATGTGTATATATACATATATATATATGTATATATACACACACACATATATATATAAAGATATGTATATTGAGAATATGTATATTAGGAAAGAAAAATAGTTTCAAATCAATAATCTAAGCTTCTACTTTAAGGAATTAGAAAAGAAAAATCAAAATAAACCCAAAGAAAGAAATAAGGCAAAGAATAAAATAAAAATTAAAAAAAAAATTTTTTTTTAATAATGAAATGAGGGCTTCCCAGGTGGCGCAGTGGTTGAGAGTCCGCCTGCCGATGCAGGGGACACGGGCTTGTGCCCCGGTCCGGGAGGATCCCACATGCCGCGGAGCGGCCAGGCCTGTGAGCCATGGTTGCTGAGCCTGCGCGTCCGGAGCCTGTGCTCCGCAGCGGGAGAGGCCACAACAGTGAGAGGCCCGCGTACCGCAAAAAAAAATAAGAAATCAAAAAAGAAAGATAATAGAAAAAAATCAACAAAACTAAAAGTTGGTTCTTTAAAAAGATTAAAAACTTGAGGAACTTCTACAAGACTGGCAGAAAAGAGAGAAGACAAATTGCCAATATCAGGAATCAAAGAGAGGACACAGACCTCCACAGACATTTAAAGGATAAAAGGAACACTACCAACAATTCTGCAAACATAAACTCAGCAACTAAGTTGAAATGGACCAATTCTTTGAAAAGCACAAACTACTAAAATAGAAGGGAACAATTCTTAATTTGCTTTATGAGGCCAGCATTATACTAACACCAAAGCCAGGCAAGGACAATATAAGGAAACTACTTACGTATATCTTATAAAAAATAGATACAACAAAGCACAACAAAATATTAGTAAAGTGAATCCAGCAATTAATTTAAAACGAGTAATATACCACGATCAAGCAGGGTTTATTCCAGGAATGCAAAGCTGGCTCAATATCCAATAATCAAAAATGTGATCTACCACATTAACAGACTAAAAAAGAAAAAACACACGGTTATACCAATAGATTCAAAAACCACTTGGCAAATTTTAACACCTATTGAGAAAATTCTCAGCAAACTAGAAATAGAAACTTCCTCAACATAATAATGGGCATCTACAATAGACATCACACTTTATTGTGAAAGACTGCTTTCCCCCTAAAGTCAGAAACAAGGAAATTGTACTAAAAGCCCTATCCAGTGCAATAAAGAAAGAAAAAGAAATAAAAGGCATACAGAATAGGAAACAAAAAAATTCACTATTCACAGACACAATTACCTACACAGAAAACCTAAACAAATCCACAAAAACTCTCAGAATATGTGATTTTAGCAAGATCAACAGACAGAAGTTGAACACAAAAATTAATCACATCTTTATATACCAGCAATGAATAAAAAGAAACTGAAATTCTTAAAAACACCATTTACAAAAGTTGAAAAAAAAATGAAATAATTTATGAATCTAAAAGACATGTACAGGATGTGTATGCTGAAAACTATGAAACACTGATGAAAGAAATCAAAGATGTGCTATACATAAATTTTATCTCAATTTAAAAAAGAATCAAAGATAATCAAATAAATAGAAACACACACAATGTTCACAGACTGGAAGATTCAACACTGTTAACATGTCAATTCTCCATCAAATTGATCTACAGATTTAAGGCTACTCCTATCAAAGCCCAGCAGAATTATTTGTAGACCCAGACAAGCTGATTCTAAAATACCTGGAAAAGCAAAATGACTAAATAGCAAAAACAATTTTTTTTAAGTTGGAGGAATCACCTTGTTAATTTTTTAAGACTCACAGTAATTAAGACAATGTGGCATAGGCAATGGGATAAACCCATAGATCAATGGAACAGAATACAGTCCAGAAATAACCCACACAAATAAGGTTAACTGATTTCTGACACAAGTGAAAAGTCAATTCTATGGACAAAGGGTATCCTTTCAACAAATGGGTTTGGAACAAACCTGACAACTATATGGGGGGAGAAAAAAAAGAACCCCGACCCAAATCTGATACCTTATACAAAATTAACTCAAAATAAATAACAGACCTAAATGTACAGCTATGGCATTTTTAGAATATAGGAATAAAATCTTTATGAGGTTTTATAAAAGAAAGAGTTCTTAGATGTGATACCAAAAAGTAGGACCCAAAAAAATAACTAGGAAGCCAAACTTCATCAAAATTTAATTTTTTTTCTTCGCAAAAAAAAAAAAAAAACCCAAAAAACAGTTAATAAAGTATAAAAACTAGCTACCGGTACTTCCCTAGTGGCCCAGTGGTTGGGACTCTGTGCTCCCAATGCACGGGGCCTGGATTCTATCCCTGGTCGGGGAACTAGATCCCACATGCATGCCGCAACTAAGACCTGGTGCAGCCAAATAAATAATACATATTAAAAAAAAAAAAAAAAGACTAGCTACAGACTGAAAGGAAATGTTTGCAAATCACAAATCTGACATAGGACTCATAAGCAGAATTATAAAGAACTCTCAAAACTCAAAACTAAGAAAATAAAACAACTCAAAAATAAGCAAAGTCCTAAAACAAATAAATAAAAATAAGCAAAGTCTTAAACACTTCACCCAAGAGTATACAAGAATGGCAAATAAACAAGTGAAAAGTGCTCAATAACAGTAGTCACTAGGGAGGGACTCCCCTGGTGGTGCAGTGGTTAAGAATCCACCTGCCAATGCAGGGGACATGGTTCAATCCCTGGTCCAGGAAAATCCCACATGCTGCGGAGCAACTAAGCCCATGCGCCACAACTTCTTAGCCTGCACTCTAGAGCACGAGAGCCACAACTACTGAGCCTGCGCACCTAGAGCCTGTGCTCCGCAACGAGAAGCCACCGCAATGAGAAGCTCACTCACCACAACAAAGAGCAGCCCCCGCTTGCCGCAACTAGAGAAAGCCCGCACAAAGCAATGAAGACCCAACGCAGCCAAAAATTAATTTTTAAAAAAATAATTGGCACTAGGGAAATGTAAATTAAAACCACAACACCACTACACACCTATTTATTAATGGTTAAAATAATATCTACTGACAATAACAAGTGCTAGCACGGATGCAGAGCAACTGAACTCTCATCATTGCTGGTGGGAAGTCGAAATGGTGCAGCCACTCTGGAAAATAGTCTGGCAGTTTCTTATAATGTTACCACATGACCCTGCTCCCACTCCTTGGTATCTACGCTAGAGAAATGAAAATTTACTGTCACACAAAAACCTGTACACATATGTTTTATAGCAGTTCTATTTATTATCATCAAAAACTAACAGAAGCCCAATGTCCACCAATGGGAGAATGGATAACTGTGGTACACCCATACAACAGAATACTACTTGACAGTAAAAAGGAACAAACTACTCACACCTGCAACAACCTGGATGAATCTCAAAGTGATTAAGCTTAGTGAAAGGAACCAGCCTCAGGAAGTTACATACTAGGGACTTCCCTGGTGGACCAGTGGTTAAGACTTCGGGTGGGGGTTGATCCCTGGTCGGGGACCTAAGATCCCACATGACTTGCGGCCAAAAAACCAAAACATAAAACAGAAGCAATACTGTAACAAATTCAATAAAGACTTTAAAAATGGTCCACATCAAAAAAAAAAAAACTTACATACTGTATGATTCCATTTATATGACCTCCCCAGAAGACAAAAGCACAGTAAGTGGCTGTCCAGAGTTTAGGGGTGGGGGAAGAGTGTGACCGCACAGGAACAGCAGGAGGGAGCCTTTCTGGGTAATGAAATCGCTCTGTATCCTGACAGTGGTACATGAATCCACGTGTGTTAAAGTCCAAACAACTGCACATCAAAAAATATAAATTCGGGAGAGTTCCCTGGTGGCCTAGTAGTTAGGATTCCAGGCTTTCACTACTGTGGCCCAGGTTCAATCCCTGGTCAGGGAACTGAGATCCCACATGCCACAAGCCCAATATATACATACAAAATATATTTTACTACACGTTAATTTTTTTGATTAGCGTACAGTAAAACCCCTTAGAAAACCTCTCTGGCAGTATCTACTAGAGTCAAACCACATGTATACCTAGCAAATCCACTTAGGGTATATGCTCAACAAAAAGGAACACTCTTATCCACCAAAAACATGTACAGGAATGTGCATATCAGCTTGATTCATATCAGCCATAAAATAAAATAAGCCAAATGTCCATCAACATTAGAATGGATAAATTGTGGAATATTCACGCAATGGAAAACTGCATGCCATGGAAAAGAATGATGACTTGCTACATCAACAACACGGATGCATCTCAAATATGACGTTCAGCCAAACAGCACCAGCACAGAGTACTTTTAAGTGAAATTCAAAAACAGGCAAAACACATGAGAAAGTGGTAGGGATGACGAGGAAGAGAACAAGGGCACATTCTAGCATACTGGGAATATTCTTTATCTCTATTCTGGATGTTGAAATATTGGTCCCATGGGTGTACACATACATAGAATACTGCATCACAGAGATGCTCTCTGCAGCTTTACCCACTGTCAAACTTAGCTAAATCACATAAGGTTCTAGATCTTTACTTCCTCAGGTCACTAAGGCAAATGTGCACTAGACAGTAATGACTAAACCTCATTTCGTCACGGCAGCTATCTCTACAACACAGGGAAGGCCTCTAAGTGCATCCCAGTGTACCCCAAGATACATAATCACACCATCTGACCACAGGATACACTGTATGGTGGCCTTTAAACATTAATAACATTATCTCCTTCTTGCCACCTTTTCAGCAATGAAAGAGGATTTACGTTATTACAAATGCTCCCTACACTACATGTTTCTCTGACTGTAATATCACTGTTCGAAATGTACTTTGATCCCTACCCCAAACAGTTTCCTTTTATAAACCTCTAACAGCATTACAAAAATAGTCCTAAATTCCCATTTGAGCTCTCCAAAAGTGTAAATTTTATGTAATTTGATATCCCAACAGCTAATAACACGGATCAATTTCCACAACACAAAAATTTTGGTAAATAATATGTGTATGACTTAATTTTGCACACCGATTCAACTACAGAATTCTGATGGTATAAATATTTTCATTGTGTGTAAATACCTAAATGTTTAACTGTTAAAGAGTGGGAAAAGCCAAAATCAGTTTTATT
Source organism: Neophocaena asiaeorientalis asiaeorientalis (assembly GCF_003031525.2). NCBI lineage: Eukaryota > Metazoa > Chordata > Mammalia > Artiodactyla > Phocoenidae > Neophocaena > Neophocaena asiaeorientalis. The sequence continues at coordinate 18,733,762 of NW_020173215.1, forward strand.
TGAAAAACTGTTGGTAATATCAGGTTGTAAAAGTATCATTCACCTTTTTGTCCGTAAGTAATATTCATTGTAGAAAAGTCTTAAAGCTTGAGACATGTGCCAAAAGGAAAAAAGAAACCCATCAGAACTTCCACCACAAAATATTTTGATGTGTATACCCTATCAGACCTTCCTATGCAAATATATATACACACAGACACTTTACAAAAATGGCCATGCCATGCCGCCTGCAGGATTTAGTTCCCGGACCAGAGATTGAACCTGGGCCCTCAGCAGTGAAAGCGTGGATTCCTAACCACTGGACCCCCAGGAAATTCCCACAAACACTGTTTTCTATTTTGTAAGCTTTTCTCTTTCTTAATACATCATGAACACTATGCAAATTACATTTTAAAATAGAAATGCAAAAAAGTAAGATATTTTCATGATATCCTTCACCTACCAAGTTTTTACTGAGGGCTAACCCTTTATTGTCACATTAGAGCAGGCCAGCACACTAGGCTGTTAAGAGTGGGCCTTGTCCGAGACGTATGTCATCATTTTTACATCATCATTTCACAAGTGGGAACGCTTCATCAATAACATCCTGCAGCAGAGCCCTATAAAGCAAGCCAGGCCAGCCTCCTGAAAACAGCCATCAAGCACACGCACAGCGCTGTGTGCCACTACGCACTGTGTAGGCACCTTCCAGCCTCCACGTGCTTAATTCTTCCAACAACCCTAGGAGCCAGAAGCCAAACCACCTAGAAAACCACGGCCTGTGAGGCTCTGCCTGAGGGCACAGAACCTATCAAGTTTGTGTCCCCTGAGCTTTGTACACCAGAGTTTTGTTGTGGGCCAAGGACTCTATAAGCTAAGTTATGTTTTCCTACTTATCCTACAGCCCTCATTTCTTTGTAGAAGCCACCTACATGCAAAAATGCCCTCTTTGCCTCAGAAGCCGCCTCTGATGAAGGTGGTCCTGGGTCTAATGCTCAGTGCTGTGCCCAGCACACTGGGCAGTGGGCCTAAGACCCCTCCTGAGAATCAAGACAGTCCTCACACTCTTACTTCTCTTAGACACCTTCTGCCCCGGTGACCCAATATGAAATGGAAACATGCACCCCAAGAGTCATAAGCCTCTCTGGGAAATGCAGGGCCAGCACCCATTCACCATTACTTGTTGACAAACGCTGTCTTGGGTGCCTGTTCTGCCCTAGATAAGGTGTCCCCAAAAGCTCACCATCTGTAGGGAAACAATTCAGAGGTTTCAGAATTACATGAAGAATTTTTGTGATTGGCATCACCCTGTTACCATAAAGAGTATCTTTGATGCACTATTATTAAAACACTTGTGAAGAAATTTTAAAACTAAAGACATAGCTTTAAAACTTTAAAATATAGTAAAAGAGAATGTTTTTAAAGGTTCAGGTCACAACTCAACAGTACATAAGTAAAACAATATTAATAATTCATTAATAAAATACAACCAGCATTTTATTAATGAAATTGAACGAAAAAGAAGAGATCAGAAAGTATCAGAGTATTGTTTTGTAACACCTGCTGTGTGAGTGTGTGTGTGGTATATTTTATTGCTGATAGTGGGTCATGGCCAAAACTCTGGATTCATAATTTTAACAATAAACAGTCTTGTCAAACAAAAATAATACTAGTTGTATGGTTATGTGAGTTCAAAAGTGTGATTAGAATACTAACTGAGGGCTTCCCTGGTGGCGCAGTGGTTGAGAATCCGCCTGCCAATGCAGGGGACACGGGTTCGAGCCCTGGTCCGGGAAGATCTCACATGCCGTGGAGCAACTCAACCCGTGTGCCACAACTACTGAGCCTGCACTCTGGAGCCCGTGAGCCACAACTACTGAGCCTGTGCTCTAGAGACCATGAGCCACAACTACTGAGCCCGTGTGCTGCAACTACTGAAGCCGCGCACCTAGAGCCCGTGCTCCACAACGAGAGAAGTCACCGCAGTGAGAAGCCCACGCGCTGCAACGAAGAGTAGCCCCCGCTCTCAGCAACTAGAGAAAGCCCGCACACAGCAACGAAGACCCAACACAGCCAAAAATAAATAAATAAAAGGAATTATGAAAAAAAATTAGAAAAAAGAATAACTGAACGGTTATTTTAGCCAAATATTGCAAAGTAATGGAGAATTATTAAACCTGAAATAATGGTATGAAAGGCTAGCATAAGAATTTTTACTAAATCAGTAAAAATGGGTGTATTTTACACCCAACTACAGCCAATATTATAAACACTTTTGTAAAGCATTTGTTTGGGCAGACCTCCCAGCCTCCCCTCCCCAGCAGCAACAAACACTGCCCTTAATTTACACTCCATCGATGCAAATGCATAAGCCTCACCCTGGATCCCAAGAACTACACCTGTTTCGCTCTCCAGTGTACTGGAAAATGGCAACCTCCAGGGCTACAACCCAGCACCCAAAACAAATCTGACAACATAATCTAAAGGAAACTCCAACTGCAGAGAACACTGTGTATTCGTATAATAGTATAAGCATCAGAGAGCCATACCATACACAATGATTTCTTATCTGCTCTCACTACATATCGTTTCCAACACAACATTTAGAATCCCGCATAAAACAATTTCTGTTTCGGAATTTGGCACACAAATAAATACTCCTGATGAGGCTTTTGTTGTTACTGTTTCAAATGTCTTTAAAACAACTTAATTTAACAGTCCTAACAACATAACTTTTGAAAAAACCCATTATCTTTCAGGAGACAACTGAATGAGTGGAAATGACTGCCAACTGCATACCCACGTACCAGTACCGTGTCTTGTAAAGTGTTGTGACCAAGAGCGGAATAAAAGTGGCAGCAATCCACAACTGGCAAAGGCAGTGTGTGCTAGCTGCCTTCAAAACCAAAACAGAAAAAATTACTACTCAAATTCCTTAAGTTCAAACCCTAAATATATACCTGGGTAACCAGACCACCAATTACCTCTAAAAACTTTTTAAAAGCAGAGGTGAAGAACCAGGGCCGCCACCTCCGAAGACTGTCAGGCATCTTTCAAATGACCGTTTGGAGAAGAACAAGAAAACTTCTAGGAGGCACTTCCCGATGATCATTCGCCAGGCGTGGAGGAGGTGGGCACCGCGAGGGAAGCCCCGCTCGTCACCTGACTCACAATTATTCTGGAATTGCACCCGAGTAACCTCAAGGACGACCTCGGCGCGGGGCGACACGGCACCAGCCCGGATCCGTGACAGCGCCGTGCAGGTGGGCAGGCGGCGCCGCGCTCCCGGGAGATGCGGCACCTGGCGCGCTGCAGCCTCTC
>NW_020173215.1:18737087-18789818 GCF_003031525.2 Neophocaena asiaeorientalis asiaeorientalis
GCCCGCCGTTAACTTGCGCCGGCACGCAGGCACGCCGGGAGCTGGAGTCCGCGCGCCCGCTCTGCTGCTGGGGGCGTCCAGCGCGGGGACCACGATTCCCGTCAGGACGCGCGCGACCGAGCGCCCGGACGCCGCGAGGGGCTGCGGCAGGGGAGCTGGATGCGGCGGTGACGTCACCCCGCGCTCGCGCCGCTCGGCCCCACCCGAGCCACGCGGCCTTCTGGGACCTGTAGTTGGGCGGAGTGGTCCGGCCAGCTCAGGGCCGCGTCGCCCGCGGTGGATGAACTACAAGGCTGGCGGCGAGGAGTTCCGCCTCTTTGACAGCCTCCCAGACGCCCCGCGCCCCGCGTCCCCGCCACCGGGTCTGCAGGCCGGTCCTGTCCCTGGGATGCGCCGGGCGGGCAGCTTCGGCTTTGGCCCGCCAGGAAAGGCCCGGTGACCTTGGCCCGGATCCGGGTTCGAATCCGCCTCCTCCACTGGCTGGCTCTGATCTTGGGCCGGGCCCCTCGCCCGTGTCCAGGTGACTCATTGGGACGAGAATGACACTCCTCGTGGGCTAGGCGGTTCCGGAGGGCGCCTGGAAAGCACTGGCCCGGGCCGCCGTCGGGTCGGGGACCGCCCTGGGCGCTGGGGCTGCCGCGAACCGGCAGACCTTGCCGTTAGCTTAGAACCCCTGGCCCGGAGGCACCCTTCCGAGCTCGCCCTCTCCCTGAGGTCCCGTGCAGCCGTCGCCCGGCCTCCCGGTGCCTTGCGACCCTGCACGGTCCCAGGGCGGTCCAGCCATGTCTCACGACCTCGCAATCACCCCACCGCAGAGGCCACGAACCCCGTCAGACCCTCCCGGGCCTTCCCGTGGGGCCGCTCCGTCTGGACCCTCCTCCTCCCCGGGCCCCTTGCCCATCATCAGCAAGCCCCAGGTACAGTTTTGCCCTTAGACCCGGACCACAGGAGTCCCTCGCCTGGGTCCCACCCATCAGAAACACCGAGACACAAAAAACATGTATGTGTTCCCCTCTTTGGTTCCATGGCTGGTTACGGGACCGAGATGCAGAGGAACTTGGTGCTAGGATGTGTAGTACGAGGGCCTCCATTTGCACTGTTTCCTGGGCCCCCCACCGTTAGCGCTGGGCCTGCCAGGTGCCACTGCCTGGCCGTTACCCTTGCCCCAGCTGCAGCCGCGGCCTTCTAATCCCCTGACCCCATTCTTCGTTCCACAACCGGAATGAGTCAATGTGATCCAATTAACCCTCTCTTTAAAGCCTTTCAGAGATTCCATGTTATGTAGGCAGAATAAGACCCCTCACCCCTCCTGGAGTGTCTTGAATGACCCTGCTGCTGAAGGTAGAGTTTGAGAAGGTGGGTGGGGTGCCTGCCTTAGCACACCACTGGGTGGGCGGTGTTTTGGGCTGCCCCCTTCCCCATACAGGCTGCGTCAGACACTCCCCACTCGCACAGCCCCTGTGACTTCGCCTGTCAGAGCACATTGCGCTGGATTGGGGTTCTTGGTGCTCACCAGTATCCCCAGAGAAGTCAAGTCTTGGGCCGGGGGGAGCATGGGAGTGTCTGCATCCTGCGCCTCTGAACCCCAGCTCCTGCCAGGCAAGGGCTGGGCACACATCAATCCAGTATTTGCTGGATGAATGAATAATAATGACCATTTGTCAAGCAATTATGCACCAGCCACTCTGCCTCCTGCTATATCATCTCATCTAATCCACACAACCGTTCTCGAGATAGGCACCATTAGCCCTATATTATGGATGAGAAACTAAAGTTCAAAGATGGTGAGGGATTTGCCCAAAGTCACCCAGATAGTCAGAGGCAGGGCCCAGATTCCAATTCAGATGTGGCTCAGGTGTGACTTTTGTGTTCCAGCAGAGCACAGGGTGATACAGTGAAGAGTCCTTCTGGCGCCTGGGGACAGGAGCAGCCTCTCTGAGGAGGTGAGCTGAACCAGAGTCAATCACCGTCAGAGCAAAGGACTTTGAGCAGTGTGAGACTCAAGCAGGGGGAAGCTCAGCATGTCCCAGGAGCCAACAAAAGCAAGGTTGGGTTTTATTCTAAGTACAGCTGAGAGCCATGCAGCGTTTTGAGCAGGGACTGTCATGGTAGGATGTATGTTTCTGAGAAAACTCTGGCTGTTATGTTGAGAATGGATGTCAGGGTAGCAAGATTGGAGGCTGGCGCAGCAGGTGGAGGGGGTGCTCCTGGCGGACAGAAGTTACGAAGCAAAGGCATAAAGCAGCGGTTCTCAAGCTTTGTTTTTCATTATCTCCCCCCTAAGGAAAAATTAAGATACTAAGGAGAAAATACTAAGGAATAAGGTTTTGTCTGGTAGAGTTGAGCTTTGGGAGGGCCACAAACCACTGTAATATCTACGATTTGTTTCTCCTCTTAAGAATCAGTTTTCACCCCCTTGAGAACCAATAGGAGATATATATATATACACACACATATATACATACATATATATACACACATAAATACATACATATATATATACACATACATACATACATATACACACATATATACATACATATATATACACATATACATACATATATATACACACATATATAATACACATATATAAATGTATAAAAATATATATATATATTTAAAATAAGGAATTAGCTCACACAGTGATGGAGGCTGACAAGTCCCAAGACCTTCAGTCAGCAAGCTGGAAGCCCAGGAGACCCAATGGTGTAGTCCAAGTCCAAGTTCAAAAGCCTGAGAGCCAGGAGGGCCAATGCAGTTGTTCTAGTCCAAAACCCAGCAGGTTCGAGACCCAAGAAGAGCTGATGTTTCAGTTTGAGTCCAAAAGGTAGGGAAAAAAATTATCCAGCTCAGAGGCACTCAGGCAACAGGAGCTGTCTTTTTGTTCTATCCAGACCTTCAACTGATGGTATGAGTCCCACCCACAGGTTTGTTTCTGTTTTTGTTTTTTTTAATTTATTTACTTTTGGCTGTGTTGGGTCGGTCTTCGTTGCTGCGCGTGGGCTTTCTCTAGTTGCAGTGAGTGGAGGCTACTCTTCCTTGTGGTGGATTCTCTTGTTGCGGAGCACAGGCTCCAGGCGTGGCCTTCAGTAGTTGCAGCACGTGGGCTCAGTAGTTGCAGCACACGGGCTTTGTTGCTCCTCAGCATGTGGGATCTTCCCGGACTAGGGCTTGAACCCGTGTCCCCTTCACTGGCAGGCAGATTCTCAACCACTGCACCACCAGGGAAGTCCCCACAGTTTTTTTCTGTTGTTACTGTTTTTTGTGGGGTTTTTTGGCCACCTGGCATGTGGGATCTTAGCTCCCCAACCAGGGTTTGAACCCATGCCCCCTGCATTGGAAGCATGGCATCTCAACCTCTGGACCACCAGGGAAGTCCCCCACCCACATTGAGAAGGGCAATCTGCTTTACTCAGTCTACCAATGCAAATGTTAATCTCATCGAGAAACACTCTCAACAGACACATCCAGAATTATGTTTAACCAAATGTCTGGGCACCCTAAGGCCCAGTCATGTTGACCTAAACTAACCATCACAAGGGAGAATGCAGGACATAGGGCCAGAAAGGTCTATGTATACTGTTAAAAATAAAAGCAGCTCAGTCTGGCAGGAGCACAAGTGGTCACAGGGACTTGTGGGCAGTGACCTTGGAGAGGATTTAGGCATGGAGATGGCCACTCAAAGCACCCTCATGCTCTGGAAGGCTCTTAGAACCACTTACAGGAAAAGGCGGCATGTGTTGGATATTTTTGTTAAAGTCAAGTTTTATTACTGTCATGTGCAGTAAATATTAACCAAGATATGAATATGTACTAGTAACGCAAAACAATTTTATAAGAAAAATTAGATATGTTCATTATCTCACAATTTATAACCAGGGAGCATTACATAATAATGAATCATTACCTAGAAAGCCTTTTCTAATTTCTGGCTTTATTAAGTCTGCAGAAAGAACAGTTGAGCACCTTTGCTCAAGCCATTTCCTTGCCCCAGGCAGAACTACAGCAGCAGGCTTCCACCCCCAAGCAGAGAACAGGGAATTCTCTGTAGAAACTATACGATGCAAGAGCAGCAATGGGCATATTAATGTTTGGGGATCCCAAAGAATCAGGCAGTTCTTGATGCTAACCCAGAATTGAAGCCCACAGGTCAAAAGCTCTACCCACCTGGAGCTTCTAATCAGCTTTTAAAACATGTCGCTTGTAAACATGAAGGGACAGTGAAAGATCACCAGTCATTTAAGAAATGGCTCAAGTGTGGATAGAAAAAATGTGTGTGCAGGGGGGCAGGCAAAGAAACGGTTAATGGAAGGAATCAAAAACTTTTTCAAAAACTGCTAATAGCCTCAGAGATGTTTAAGAAAGGAGGCTTGAAAATTAAAAATACAGCCAAAGTTGTAAAAGAAATTCAATAGAAGGGCTGCAAGATAAAGGAAATTATTCAGAAAGCAGAACAAAAGACACAGAAAATCAGAGAGAAATGAGACTTAAAATCTCAATCCAGGCGGTCCAGCAACTTTCCAATAAGAATTCTAGGGGAAAAAATGGAGGGAAATAACTTTTGAAAGAAATAATACAGGGGCTTCCTTGGTGGCTCAGAGGTTAAGAATCCGCCTGTCAATGCAGGGGACACAGTTTCGAGCCCTGGTCCGGGAAGATCCCACATACCGCACAGCAACTAAGCCCGTGCGGCACAACTACTGAGCCTGCGCTCTAGAGCCCATGAGCCACAACTACTGAGCCCACGTGCCACAACTACCGAAGCCCACGGCCTAGAGATCATGCTCCGCAACAAGAGAAGCCAACGCAACGAGAAGCCTGCACACCGCAATGAAGAGTAGCCCCTGCTCACCACAACTAGAGACAGCCCGCGCACAGCAGCGAAGACCCAACGCAGTGAAAAATAAATGAATAAAAATGTTTAAAAAGAAATAATACAGTTTACCAGAAGTAAGGAGTTGAATGTCCAGATTGAAAGAGCCCACCAAGGAAGATGGTTAACTGTAGAAAACCAGAGATAAAAAAAAAAAAAAAAAACCAGCCTAAAATGCTCAGGAAGAAAAACAGAAGTCACATTAAAAAAAAAAAAAAAAAAAGGCAGGAAAAAAGAACCTCACTAAATGTCTTAACAGTAACATTTGAAGCTAAATAGTGGAGCAGGGCCTTCAAAATTCTGAAAGAAAATCAAATATACAATAGAATTGTATAGCCAGCCAAACTGTCAATCATGTATGGAGACAAAAAACAATTTTGGACAAACTATATTTTTCAGGTAAACAGACTGCACCATAGTAAAAAACCCTAAAATACCAGTAGGTCTGTTTCTCGCATACAGCCTAAGGCTGTTAAGTATCTCTCCTCCACCTTTTAACCGAGATGAGGACTAACCAGGGACAGGTGCTCCAGTGCTCAGTGGGAAGCCCTAATGGTATCCTAAAGGTGGAAGTGAGCCAGTGGTGAACAGAACCTTACCAAACCGCAATACCGCCCTGATGTAGCTTGGTGCACAGCCAGATGAAGGTGAGGAGCACCTGCTCCATTTGCCTAACAGAGGAAAAGAGCACCTGCAGCCTCTATGATTTTTTTTTTTTTTTTTTAGCTGCACTAGGTCTTCATTGCTGCGTGCGGGCTTTCCCTAGTTGTGGCGAGTGGGGGTTACTCTTCTTTGCCGTGCATGGCTTCTCATTGCAGTGGTTTCTCTTTTTGCAGACCACGGGCTCTAGGTGCGTGGGCTTAGTAGTTGTGACTCATGGGCTCTAGAGTGCAGGCTCAGTAGTTGTGGCACACGGGCTTAGTTGCTCTGCGGCATGTGGGATCTTCCTGGACAAGGGCTGGAACCCATGTCCCGCCTGCATTGGCAGGCGGATTCTTAACCACTGGACCACCAGGGAAATCCCCGATTTTTTTTTTCTTATGCACAAGTTCAGCTTTCAATTAACAATTTCTAGGCATATCAAGGCACATGGCCATTTTACTGAAAATAAAAAGACAAAAGGCTACAAAAACTCATAGGTGAGTCACATATTGGAGTTGGTAGGCAAAGACTATACAATAACTATAATTAGTATGTTCAAGAAAATAGAGGAAAAGGTGTAAAAAAAGATGAAAAAATTGAGAATTATAATCTATCAGGAAATTAACTAGAACTGAAAAAGTAACTGAAATTGACTTCAGTAGATTAATAGCCAACTAGACACAGTACAAGAGAGGATTAATGAGTTAGAATTCAACATAAAACAGCACAGAGAGAAAAAAAACAATTGATAAAACAGAAAAGAGAATAAAAAATACATGAGACACAGTTGAAAGTTTAACATATGTGTAACTGGTGTCCCAAAAGGCAAGAAGAGAGAATGCCACATACAGAAGCAGATTCTCCAAAATTGGTGAGATATTCACCCAGTTTCAAAAATCTCTGTGAACACAAAGCAGAATAAAAACAAGCAAAACCACACCTGAGCACATCATTACTAAACTGCTGAAAACAAAGAAAAAACTCAGCCAAAGAAAATATTCACGTATCTTCAAAGGTATGTGACAGCTGACTGCAAGAGAAATGAAAGCTAGGAAACAATAGGATGACAAAGAGTAATAGGGGAAAAAATCTTTCAACTTATAATTTTTAAAAATTGTAATGTATTTAACACAATATATTCAAAATATCATGACTAAAACATGTAACCAATATAAAATTACTAACAACATACCTTAATACTCTTTTTTTTATACTAAGTCTTCAGAACCCTGTGTGTTTTATACTTGCGGTCTCTCTACATTTGGATTCATCGTGTCTCAAGTACTCAGCAGCCACGTGTGGCTCATGGCAACCATATTAGACAGCGACCTGTAATTTTTTACTCAGAAACAAAAATATCATGCAAGAATGAAGGTAAAATAATGGCATTTTCAGATTAACAAAAATAGAATTTATTGCCAGCAGGAATTCACTAAAAGAAATACTAAAGGAGGGCTTCCCTGGTGGCGCAGTGGTTGAGAGTCCACCTGCCAATGCAGGGGACATGGGTTCGTGCCCTGGTCCGGGAAGATCCCACATGCCGCCGAGCAGCTGGGCCCGTGAGCCATGGCCGCTGACCCTCCATGTCCGGAGCCTGTGCTCCGCAGCGGGAGAGGCCACAGCAGTGAGAGGCCCACGTACCGCCAAAAAAACAAAACAAACAAAAAAACAAAAACAAAAAAAATAATACTAAAGGAAATTCTATGGGCAGTAGGAAAATTATTCCAGATTGAAATGGAGGAATAAAGACCAAAGACATACAAATTGTGTGTGTGTGTGTGTGTGTGTGTGTGTGTGTGTGTATATATATATATATATATGCATATATATGACTTTATATATAGATATATGAATGATAATAGTATGCTAGTATTTTTTTCATTTAAAAAACTATGGTAAAATAATACAAAATTTACCATTGTAATCCTTTTCAAGCGTACAATTCAGTGGCATACCTACATTCACAATGCTGTACAACCATCACCATTATCCACTTCCAGAATGTTCCACCATCCCAAGCAGAAACTCTGTACCCATTAAATAACAACCCCAGGCCCCGGTAACCTCTACTCTACTGTCTCTATGAAGCTGCCTATTCTAGATACATCATGTAAGTAGAATCATACAGTATTTGTACTTTTGTGTCTAGCTTATTTCACTTAGCATGATGTTATCATGGTTCATCCATGTTGTAAGTATGTATCAGAATTTGATTCTTCAGGCTGAGTAATATTCCATTGTATGGATATAGCACACTTTATCCATTCATCTGTTGATGGACATTTGGGTTGTTTCTACCTTTTGGCTGTTGTAAATAATGTTGCTATGAACATTGGTATACAAGTACCTGAGTCCCAAGTATCTGAGTCAATTCTTTTGGGTATCTATCTGGGAGAGAAATTGTTGGAACACGTGGTAATTCTATGTTTAACTTTTTGAGGAGCCACCAAACTTTTCTAGATCAGCTTCATCATTTTATATTTCTACCAGTAATGCACAAGGGTTCTAATTTCTGCACCTCCTCACCAACACTTATTTTCTGTGTTTCTGATAATAGCCAGTGGGTGTAAAGTGGTATCTGTGGTTTTGATATACATTTCACTCATGACTAATGATGCCGAGTTCCTTTCATGTGCTTATTGGTTATTTGTATGTCTTCTTTGGAGAAATATCTATTTCAGTCCTTTGCCAATTTTTAAATTGGGCTGACTTTTTGTGCTTGTTGAGTTGGAGAAGCACTTTATATATTCTGGTTATTAGGCCCTTATTAAATAGATGATTTGCAAATATTTTCTCCCATTCTGTGGGTTGTCTTTTCACTCTCCTGATAGTATCCTTTGATGCACAAAAGTTTTTAATTTTAATGAAGTCAAATTAATTTTTCCTTTTGTTGCCTGTGTTTTTGGTGTCATATATAAGAAAACTTTGCCAAATCCAAAGTCATGAATATTTGCCTTCATGTTTTTTTCTAAGAATTTTATAGTTTTAGCTTTTAAATCTAGGTCTGTGATCCATTTCATTAATCTTTATATACTGTTTAAAGACCCAACTTAATTTTTAAAATTTTATTTATTTTTATATTTATTTTTGGCCGTGTTGGGTCTTCGTTTCTGTGCGAGGGCTTTCTCTAGTTGCGGCAAGCGGGGGCCACTCTTCATCGTGGTGTGCGGGCCTCTATCGCGGCCTCTCTTGTTGCGGAGCACAGGCTCCAGCTGCGCAGGCTCAGTAGTTGTGGCTCACGGGCCTAGTTGCTCTGCGGCACGTGGGATCTTCCCAGACCAGGGCTCGAACCCATGTCCCCTGCATTGTCAGGCAGATTCTCAACCACTGCGCCACCAGGGAAGCTCCACCAACTTAATTCTTATGCACATGAATATACAGTTTTCCAAGCACCATTTGTTGGAGAGATCTTTCTTCATTGAATGGTCTTGAAACCCTTGTGAAAATCATTTGGCCATAGAAGTGAGGATTCATTTCTGTGCTCTCAATCCTACTCCATTGGTCTGTATGTCTGTCCCTAAGTCAGCACCACACTGTTTTGATTCCTGTACCTTTACAATGTTTTCAAATTGGGAAGTGAGTCTCCCAACTTCTTTTTCAAGGTTGTCTTAGCTATCCTGTGTCCTTTAAAATTCCATACAAATTTCTATTAAAATTGCCATTGGGCTTTGGTAGGGACTGCATTGATTCTATACTATATTGCTTTGGGTACTATTGCGATGTTAATACTGTCTTCCAACCCACAAGCATGGGATGCCTATTTATTTAGGTTTGCTTCCTTCAGCAGTGTTTTGTAGGGATGTATATGTCTCAGTGTACAAATTATGCACCTACTTGGTTAAATTTACTCCTTTTATTTTTTTTGACGCTATTGAAAATGGAATTTTCTTTATTTCCCTTTCAGATCGTTGACAGTGTATAGAAATACAACTGATTTGTGAATTTATCCCCCAGAACTTTGCTGAATTTGTACTGTAACTGTGCGCTAACTTTGGGTTTAGTTTGTTTTTTTTCCAGTTCCTTAAGGCATAGTTATTGATTTGATCTTCTAATGTAGACATTTATAGCTATGACTATCCCCCTGAGCATGGTTTCACTGCATCCCATGTTTTGGTATGCTGTGTTCTCATTTTCATTCTTCTCAAAGTATTTTCTAATTTCCCTTGTGATTTCTTCTTTGAACCACTGGTCATTTAAAAGTGTGTTGTTTAATGTCCACGTATTTGTGGGTTCTCCTAAATGTTCATTCCCTATAACCCAGTAATTTCACACTTAAGTATATGTCCAACAGGTATGTGAGCAAAACTGCACCAAAAGATATACAGAATGTTCACATTTGGCTACTAATAGCAAAAAACATAAATTAACGAAAGAATGGATAAACTGAAGCATATTCATCTAATGAAATACTATACAGTATGGAAAATGAACAAACTACACAACATGAACCTCACAGATATAATACTGAGCAACAGAAGCCACCCCCTCCTCCACAAAATACACATTGAGTGACTCCATCTATTTATTTTTTAATTTGGCCATGCCGTGCAGCATGCGGGATCTTAGTTCCCCGACCAGGGATCGAACCTGTGCCCCCTGCAGTGGAAGCGCAGAGTCCTAACCACTGGACCTCCAGGAAGTCCCCAATTCCATCTGTTTAAAGTGCAAAGAATAGGCAAAAGTAAAGTACGTGAGTAGGATTGTGTTTTGGTAATTAAACTATAATTAAAGGAGTGATTTTCATAAAAGTCAGAATAGCGATTACCTTGGAGGAAAAGGCAGACTGTACTGACCAGGAGGGAGGACAAGAAGGGGCTTCTAAGGTGTTGGTAATAGTTTCTTGTTGCAGTTGGTTGTTTCACAGGCTTTTGCTTTATGGTAATTCACTGAACTGTACTTTTGAAGTAATTCAGTGAGGTGTGCTTTTTGTGTGGTATATTTCACAGTATAAAAGATAAATAAATACAGTGGCCTTGAGTTGGTAACTAAGCCTTAAACACCTCATAAAAGCAAGGGTAAAAAGTTAAAAAGCAAGGGTAAATACTTTCTGGAGGAACCCCCCTTCAATATAGGTCTCAAAGAATTTTCAGATAGTTATTACCAAGTTACCTGGGTTCAAAGTAAGGGAGAAAAAAGTTTACAAAACACACAAAGAAGGAAGTCATCATTAGTGAGAGCCAGCCGGAATAAAAGCCCTCAGAATTAGACCCACCAAGACTTTGGGTACTGGAATTAACATAAATAGAATATGAAACAGACAAATCTCTAAAACTGATGAAAACGGAAAGCATAAATTAGTATTAATGATAAAAAGATGCTGCAGACACCAATTAGCTTACGAGAGAATATTCTGAACTTTATACCAAAGGCTTGTCACGACATGAAATACACAAATTCCCAGAAACCTGTAACTTAACTGACTTAAATGTGAATAATTTGCAAACATTAAAAAATCAAATCAGTATTTTAAAATCTTTCCTTAATAAAAATAACAGCCCAGAAATTTTATTGCTGAGTTCTACTAAACATTCAGGGAACGAATAATTCGAATCCAGGGTATAGAGACAATTCTCCTTAGTCTCACTGTAGGGAACTTACTTTGAAACCAAAACCTGACAAAGACAGTGTAAGAAAATCATAGGTCAATATAACTCATGAACATGGATATTCAGAAACCCTAAACCAAATATTGGCAAAACAAAGTAAGAAATGTGTAAGATAAAACATCATGAACAAAGTAGATTTACCCATGAAGTATGCTGGTGAGCACTGAAAAAAAATCCCTGTGATACACTCCATTAACTGATCCAAAGGGGGAAAATCCTGTGTCTCAGGAGAAGTAGAAAAAGAACCAATAAGGTGATACATCCCTTGTGACAAAATAAAACAGAAATAAAATACAAACTCCTGTCTCGTGGTTGGAAAAGGAACCTCTGTTACCTGTTATCTAACAAGTTCATAAAGAAAAAGAAAGTTCCAAGAATTAGAACGTTCCACTGCAGATGATATGGTTGTGAACGTACAAAATTTTAACAGAATCCAGATTCTTAATTAGAATGAGACTTTGGCAAGAATGCTTACACAATTTACAAAACCAATTAAATTTCCATATGGCAACAACAAAAAAAGGTAGTTAAGATGCTACTTAAGTTTCAAAACTAAGAAACCTAGAAACAAGCCCCTTCTGTAGCCAGCTTTGGGGGACATCCTCTGCTAGTACACACCTGTGGTACACACTCCCCGCCCTTTCATGGGACTCCCCTCTCCTCCCTGGGCTTGCCGAGGATGGAGGCCTCACCTGGCTCCTGGCTTCAGACACTGCTGGTCTAGGGGGGCCACCAAGGAAGTGTCTGGTCAATCACACCCTCAGGTCTCGGGAGGCCTGTACACTGGGAGGGCGCCAGGCCTGGGATCTGCACTCAAGGACCCTTTCCTCTTCTCTTTACCTAGACAAGTTTCAGACCTTGAGGAGCACAGCTGAGCATCTCTTCCTGTTCTCTTGGACTCCCGTACCTCACCTTTGCCAGTTTTATTTTCCACTGGCCTGGGGAACTGTCTCCCTCGATGATGTACGGCCTAGCAGGGCACGGGAGGTGGGTTTCTCAATACCTACCAAGCCAACTGTGGTACCAGGAGCATGGCAAATGTGCAATAAGCATTTGAATAACTGTATTTTTTGTCTCTGGTGGTCTCCAACAGAAGGCAGGCAGGTGTCTGAAGTTTAGCACCTCTGTGCCCCCAAGCACCCAGCACATTAGCCTGTTCTGTCTCTGGGGACCACGTGACAGGAAAGGAGAAGAGCAGGCAGGCAAAGGCCAGCTTTGCCATCACTTACTCTCTGGGAAGTCAGCCAAGCCCATGCTGTCTTTTCAGCTTTCCCCTCACAGCTTGCTTGGGGCTCTAACGGGCCCACCATGCACTCCTGGGCCCCCACTCCCACGCGGAGGGCAAACTATACAGTGGTTGGGGCAGGTGCGCTGCACTGCCAGGACCCCAGGTCAGTCCGAGTCCACACTGCTCGGAGCTCCTCTCCTGAGCTGGCACTGGCCAGACTGAGCAGACGGCCCACAGCCAACCTCGCTTCTTCAGGCCTGAGGTTAAGATTCTGCTCGTTTAGGGATTCCAGGGCCTGGACTTGGGGTTCTGCTCCAAGGATGACCTCTTACTTGCTGACTTCTGGGTCAGCAGATGACCAAGCAACTTTCTTGCACACATACTGTCACAAAATACACCAAACACGAGGCAGACAGGATCACACACCTTGGGCAAGGGTGGGGGGTGATACTGATTCAAAAGAGCAAATGAACGCACACACGAGATACCTGGTTCAAACTGGTTTATTTCCGCTTGTAACACTAGCAGAGGAGAGTCCAAAACAGACTGACATACATGGATATAGTTTAAGTGTAACAAAGAAGGTTTGAACTATGTACACGGAGGGAGGGAAAGGATTTTTCGTATCAACCTTTTCCTGTTTTGCAACTTCTGAACGGTAGAAACTAAACATTTTTTCCCAACTTAAGTTAGTATGAAGGAATACAACTTTTACGATCAACCGTTTGTCCTTAAGCATAAAACGTGAGAAATTTTGGCTGCGGTTGTCTTGGCTCCTGAAGTCCGGGTATTGTCAGAACATAAGAAAAGAGATTCCGTGAAGCCCAGAAGGAACTTAATGGCAACGATGTCCAATCGAAGGGCAGACACGCTGCACGCCACGCAGATGACAAGTGATGTCGGCCCTCCTCGACTCCAAGTAGAAAGCAGTACTTTCATCAAACGAACCGGAAGTGAGCCAAACAGTTAAAAAGTCAGAATGAAGAATGAAACAATTCTTTTCACATAGAGGAGGGATACTCCTTCAGCCCCATTTAAAGTGAATTCTGTGCTGAGTCCCTGCTCCTCCAGAAGGAGAAACTGAAGGTCAGTTATTGCTAGCAAAGCCAGAGGCGGCCCCTTTTCCACCTCGAAGATGTTTCACACGAAAAGGCTGTTGGTTTGGCTTGAAGGCCTCGGAGGAAGGAGGAGTACAGAGGTGGAGGCAAGCCCTGTGCAGCGGGGGGGCAGTTCAGGTCAGCTCGGGCCACCTTCTGCCTCCTTGAGACCAGAGGCTTTTACCCACGTGGAGTTGAGCAGAGGGTGTTATCTGGGCCCCTGGGGAGGAGAGGCCACCGTACTTTGCCAACCAAAACCTAAGGAGCAATCAAAGCCCAAAGGATCAAAGCCCAGTGGCCAGAAGAGCAGCTTCGGAAATGAATGTCAATTGCAGGGGTGGGGGGTGCCCAGCTCAAGTCTGGAGAGCCGAGGTCTTTGAAACGCAGGTCAGCTGTGACTTGGGCAACAGCATGGACACGGGCGGCTAATAAGGCCACAATTACTGCCACCACCGCCCAGGGTCTATGCTTGAGTAGACATGAGGCAGTGGGAACTGAGGACCGGAGGGCACGTGGTAAACAAAGGATGGATTTTTATCAGAAAAGAGAGGATACTCGAGGACGTGCCTGCCCCATTGACCTTGCACAGCCTGCACCAGGTGAACTCGGGCATGGGTAAGGTTCCTGAGAACAGGTGGTGAACCAGACGGGGCGAGACAGGCACTGCTCTGTAGGCGGCATGAGGCCTCTGAAGGACACTAATAGTGCTACATCTCCTGGGCTGCTGAAAAGTAGGCAAAGAACAGGCTTCATTGCACATTTCGTTCTTAGAAAACTGGGGATTGCCCTGCAGAGGTCCTTGTGATCTGCAGGAACCCGACACCAATGCAGATGGAATCACGGGTGACCTCTGAAACTCAAGGGAAGAAAAAAAAGTCCAGTGGCTGGTCTTTCCGGGGCCATGCTTGCACCTGGGATCCTCAGGCCAGATGGACCCTTGTCTGGCTTGGTCACTGTGGTGGGCAGATGCCTGGGAGGAGGTAGCGTGCCCAGGAGAGCTGGGTGGACCTGTTTGCTCTCCGACCGGGGCCAGCCCTTGACACACTGCCAGCAGGAAGCTGGGGCAAACTTTCCAAATGGGGAAAACTTCTTGGCAAACGTGCAGGTCCCGGAAAGAGGCTGGAACCACGATTCTCAATTCCAACGGGCCTGACTCCCTCTCTCCTTCCCTGGAACCAGACCACCCAGAGGAGCAGATGTAGACCCTGGGCTGGGAGGGCCCTGGGCCCAGCTCCACAGCATCAGACTAGAGGTAACAAAAGGATCAAAGACGGGGTGGGAAACGAGAGCAGTTTACATTACAGATGATGATTCTGAAATAGTCTTTCTGAGCTCAAGAGACTGGCGGCAGATAGCCCACGGAAGGCCGTAGAGAACCCAGTCAGGCTCTGTCTGTCCATCCGTCTCCCGAGCAGCCCAGCACTTCATAAATAAATGGGGTGGTACCGCTTGTGGCTGATCTTTTTCCTGCAAGTTGGGCAAGTGTTAGCATTCTTAAGGGAATCACGGAGGCACTGGCTACAGAAGACGTGGCCACATTCTGTAGAAACAATGAGACGTCCATTCTGCACAATCTAGAAAACATAAAAAAGAACAGGCTTCATGTCTGGCCTTGTACCAGAGCAGCGGGAGCCCCCAGAGAATCCACTCCCAACCGTCTCTAAGATGCCGAATGAGAGGAGGGGGGCCAAGGGCTGCAGCAGGAAAAGCAGGGAGATGGTCTGAAGAACTAAAGATGCTGCTCTGTAGGCTCAGGCAAGTATGAGCGGAGTCTCTGAAGCCGAGAGCAGAGGCAGCAGCCAGTCTCCGGCAGCGACAGCCCAAGGGGGTTTGACGAACCTCCAGGCACCCAGTGGGGCAGTGCCCTAGGGCCTGGGGCCACAGTGAACACTGGCAGCTTCCAATTAGGCCAGGTAGGGAATACACAGGACTGATGCACAGGGCAGCCCAGAGTTCAAGACTGTAGGGCCCAAGAAGATGGCACCCTCCCCCTTCACAGAGGTGTGCCAAGCCATGTGCCAACCCAAGCGTGACTGCAAAACAGAGGCATCAAAAGCCCACCCAGTGAGGAGTGCTCTCTCATCTAATTCTTTCACTGAAGCAGTCTGAGAACCAGAATCAGGGAAGACACAGCTAAGTTTGCTTACCTCCGAGTACCCGTCCATGCAGATGGGACAACTGACAGTACCAGAGGGCCTAAAATCACAGTGCTCATGTCAGTTCCTCAGCAAACGCAAACATCAATTACTCTTAAGTGGCTTCATGTAAGCAGCCCACATCCCCTCACAAGAGCCTCCTCTGACCCTGCCTTAGCACAGGCACCCGGGACACTTACAAGATGGCCGGCTGTCCCGATGGGGGGTGGGGGAGGCTATGAGAAAGGGGAGGAAAGAGATGGGGGCAAGAGAAGGCACAGGCAACTGGAGTCGCCCTGTCCCCGCACCGCACCTCTGGCCTATGCTCCCTCAGAGCGCCCCCTTCCAGCCTCCCTGTCTGGGGCAGGGGCTGCGCCTAGCACCCCCTTCCTCCAAGGAGTCCTGCTGCAGAAGGCCGGGGGCCGCTGGGTCTGTTCTCCACCCCAGGTGGCGGGGCTTTGCCTTCAGCCTGGAGCTATTCACACCCGCCCAGCCAGTGCCTGGCACGCCCTGGTCACAGTGGGAACAGCCGAGCCCAGTTCCAGATCCACCTGCCACCCAGATGCTACAACGAGCCCTTCTTGAGCCCAGGGCTGAAGGTCAGTGTCTCTAATACCCTGCTTCCTGCCCCAACCTCTCCACTGAAATATGGAGAGGAAGGAAGAGGATCCTCACTCCAGGGACGATGGGGTCCCACGGATCCAGAAGCTTCCCGGCAGAGAGCCTGTCTCCAGCACGGCAGCAGAAGAGCAGCGGGCACGCTGTACCTGAGTCCGGTAGCGGCCTCCTCCCGGGCATTTCTGGGGGTGTGGGTGGTCACATACACGTCCTTGTCCCTGGGCAGCTCCTCGTCATCACTGCTCAGCACACAGCTGTCGGCATGCTCCTGGCGCAGCCTCCTGCCGTTCCTCCTTGGCCGCCTCCTTTCTGAGATGTGAGCCCACGTTCAGGGCAGGGCCTCCCAGTCCTACCACCCTTCACCACCCACCCTCCTTTCTGACTGGGAAAAGGCCAGTCCCAGCTGCACGGAGACCACCCTCCCATCTTCCCAAGAGAAGAAGCCCCCACCCCTGCTGCGTGCAGATGCCCAGGGGGACGTCTCCTCAGCAGGAAGGGGACCGACTGCAGGCGTAAGCAGCATCATCCCGGGAGTGTTCCCGCACCTACAGAGCTGGCAAGGCCCGAGGCCCTGCCGCCGCACCCTCATCAGTCCTCTACCCAGACCCAAGGAAGGAGAGGAAACCACTCACCTTCAACAATCTTTGAAAAAGGAGAAAAACAAAAGAGAAATACACAATTAATTTGACATAAAACACTCTGTATTCTTTTAAACTCTTAAAACGATAAAATTGAAGCATTTGTTTCAAATGCTAAATCCTCAGGAGCAGCCAAGCCTCCCAGCAGCCGACACACTGCGCCCCAGCCTGCAGGTGTTTGGTGAGTCTCTGGGAGCTGCGTGACCTGGGGAAGTTCCATACCCTCAGGAACTGCCAACTTCCTCTTCTGAAAAATAGCGCCCCCTCGCTGCTGTGAGAACTAAGTGAGATCACAACGATGCCACAGGGCACCAGCGGCCTGAAGCTCACAACCAGCTCCACCCGTTCTCCTTGTTTTCACTCCACGTGGGCTACTGCCGGAGACGGAGCCTTTACTGGCAGAAGGGTTTGCAGTGCTTAATACTTTATTAAAAATAATTAAACAGCCGAAGTAGGCCATGCAGGGACTACGGAGAGTAGCATACACCAAGGACCGAGATCAATCCAATCCTGTGTTCGAGGCCTACAGAAAGAGCTAGTGAGAACCTGACAAGCCCATCGCCTGACTACAGCACACCTATGCTTTGCTTTACTGCGCTTCAGATACCGCGTTTCTTACAAATTAAAGGTTTGTGGCAACCCTGTGTCAAGCAAGTCTATTGGTACCATTTTTCCAACATCATTTGCTCACTTCGTGTCTGTGTCACTTTTCAGTAATTCTCACAATATGTCAAAATTGTTCATCATTATTATATTCGCTATGGCTATATGTGATCAGTGATTTCTGATGTTACTACTGTAATTGTTTTGGGCACCGTGAACCTCACCCATACAAGGCAATGAACTTAATTGATAAATGTGTGTTCTGACTGCTCCACAGAACAACTCTTTCATGACTCCCTCCCTCTTTTTGAGCCTCCCTACTCCCTACACACAACAATATTGAAATTAGGCCAATTAATAATCCTACAATAGGGACTTCCCTGGTGGTCTAGTGGTTGGGACTCTGCCCTACCAAAGCAGGGGGCCCGGGTTCGATCCCTGGTCAGGGAACTAAAGCCTGCATGCCGCAACTAAAACAGCCCATGTGCCGCAACTAAGACCCAGCACAGCCAAATAAATAAATGAATAAATAAATATTAAAAAATATATATCCTACAATAACCTCTAAGTCTTCAAATGAAAGGAAGAGCTGCACATCTCACTTTAAGTCAAAACCTAGAAATGATTAAGGTTACTGAGGAAGGCATGTCAAGCTGAGACAGGCCTAGAGCCAGGCCTCTTGCGCCAGTTAGCCCAGTCGTGAATGCAAAGGAAAAGCTCTTGAAGGAAATTAAAGTGCTACTCCAGTGAACACACAATGATAAGAAAGTGAAACAGCCTTATTGCTGATGTGTAGAAAGTTCGAGTGGTCTGGATAGAAGATCAAACCAGCCACAACATTCTCTTAAGCTGAAGCCTACTCAGAGAAAGGCCCTAACTCTCTTCAATTCTGTGAAGGCTGAGAGAGGTGAGGAAGCTGCAGAAGAGAAGTCTGAAGCCAGCAGAGGTTGGCTCGTGAGGCTGAAGGAAAAAACACCGTCTCCATAACACCATATTGCAAAGGTAAGGCAGCAAGTGCTGGTGTAGAAGCTGCAGCAAGTTATCCAAAAGATCCAGCTAACATCATTAATGAAGGTGGCTACACTGAACAACAGATTTTCAATGCAGACAACAGCCGCTATTGGAAGAAGATACCATCTAGGACCTTCATAGCTAGAGAGGAGAAGTCAGTGCCTGGCTTCAAAGCTTCAAAGCTTCAAAGGACAGGCTGACTCTCTCCTTAGCTGGTGACTTTATGTTGAGGCCAGTGCTCATTTACCATTCCAGAAGTCCTAGAGCCCTTAAGAATGGTGCTCAATCTACCCTGCCTGTGCTCTACAAATGAAACAACAAAGCCTGGATGACAGCACATCTGTTTACAGAATCGTTTACTGAATATTTTAAACTACTGAGACATACTGCTCAGAAAAAAAGATTTCTTTCACAATATTACTGCTCACTGACAGTGCACCTGGTCAGCCAAGAGCTCTGACGGAGACGGACAATGAGATCAGTAATGTTTCCAGGCCTGCTAACACAGCATCCATCTTGCAGCCCATGGATCAAGGAGTCATTTCAACTTTCAAGTCTTATAATTTAAGAAATATATTTTGTAAGGATAGCTGCCACAGACAGTAATTTCTCTCATGGATCCAGGCAAAGTAAACTAAAAACCTTCTGGAAGGGGTTCACCGTTCTAGATGCCATTAAGAACATTTGTGATTTCATGGGTGAGGAATTTGGAAGAAGTTGATTCCAACCCTATCAGATGACTTTGAGAGATTCAAGACTTCAGTGGAGGAAGAAACTGCATATGTGGTGGAAAAAGCAAGAGAACTAGAATTAGAAGCGGAGCCTGAAGATGTGACTGAACTGCTGTGATCTCAAAGTAAAACGTGAACAGATGAGGAGTTGCTTCATACGGATGAGAAAGTGTTTTCTTGAGATGGAAGCTACTCCTGGTGAAGATGCTGTGAAGATTGTTGAAATAACAGAAAAGAATTAGAATACCACATAAACTTAGTTGATAAAGCAGCAGCAGGGTTTAAAAGAAATTCTGCTATGGGTAAAATGCTGTCAAACAGCATTGCTGCTACAGAGAAACTGTTCATGAAAGGAAGAGTTGATTAATACAGCAAACTTCATCGTTGTCCTCTTTTAAGAAATTCTCACAGAGCCCCCAGCCTTCATCAGCCACCGCCCTGATCAGGCAGCAGCATCAACACCGAGGCCAGACCCCTCCACCTGCAAAGAGATTACAACCTGCTGAAGGCTCAGATGATGGTTAGCACTTAGCAATAAAGTACTTTTAAATTAAAGAAGGCAAGGGCTTCCCTGGTGGCACAGTGGTTGGGAGTCCGCCTGCCGATGCAGGGGACGCGGGTTCGTGCCCCGGCCCGGGAGGATCCCACATGCCGCGGAGCGGCTGGGCCCGTGAGCCACGGCCACTGAGCCTGCGCGTCCGGAGCCTGTGCTCCGCAACGGGAGAGGCCACAGCGGTGAGAGGCCCACGTACCGCAAAAAAAATAAATAAATAAATTTAAAAAATTAAGGAAGGCAAATTGTCATAATGTGCGATCGCACACTTAATAGACTGCAATATAGCACAAACAACTTTTTTACATGCACTGAGAAACGCAAAGGTTTGTTGTGTCTTGCTTTACTCACTTTACTATGGTGGTCTGGAACTGAGCCCACCATCTCCAAGGTGTGCCTGTACTCAGAACTTGTTAAGATTCTTTTCTGCAACAGTTTCAAACCTGTCTAGTCAGCTCTCTCACTGAGCTACTACCTGTCTGTCTATACCATCACCAGTAGCACCCCTTTTCCCTCTCGCTTGTGTGTGTGATCAGCTACTTCAGGAGAGCTCTCAGGATTGCTGTTGAAAGCCCTGCTGCCACCTCTCCTTGGCTGCCCCCGTGTTCAGGGGCACAGAGGCTGACCCTTTCTGGCACACCATCCTGCCCCGCAGAGATGGGAAGCTCAACTCTATTCCAACTCCCTTGCAGTGGGGATTCTAGACACGAACTAAATTCCCTCAGTGAGATACACTCATGCTATTTGGAGGGCAGAAGGGTGGAGGACAATTTCAGCTGCTGTAGGTGGACACAGATGCGGGGATCAAGAGGCAGTCGTGGCCGAGGCTGCAATGTCCAAAGCCCAGGTCTGTCCTCCCAAGCAAGAAGACACAGTAGCATTTCCTTGAGCCTAAAGAGATTAGTACAGGTGGTAGCTGCCCCCTCCCATCCTTCTGCTTGGAGCAGAGGTAGATCCCATGGTGCGTCAAGGCTGAGATGTCCGGAGTTATTCCTAGACACCTGCTCCTCCAGCCTTTACAACACCAGGAAGCAACTCCTCCCGTTTATTTTTTTAATTAATAAATTAATTAATTTATTTTTGGCCGTGTTGGGTCTTCATTGCTGTGTGCGGGCTTTCTCCAGTTGCGGCGAGCAGGGGCTACTCTCCGTTGCCGTGCGCGGGCTTCTCATTGCGGCAGCTTCTCTTGTCGCGGAACACGGGCTCTAGGCACGCAGGCTTCAGTAGTTGTGGCATGCAGGCTCAGTAGTTGTGGCACGCAGGCTCAGTAGTTGTGGCTCGCAGGCTCAGCAGTTGTGGCTCGCGGGCTCTACAGCGCAGGATCAGAAGTTGTGGCGCACGGGCTTAGTTGTTCCCGCAGCATTCTTTGCGGACCAGGGATCAAACCCGTGTCCCTTGCACTGGCAGGTGGATTTTTAACCACTGCCCACTGCCACCAGGGAAGTCCCCCTCCCATGTATTAAAATCCATTTCTGCTCCAGAATAACTAGAGCGGATTCGGTTTCTCCAACCTCAACCCTGCCAAATATAAATGGCCATCACAGGAAGGAAGAAGGTCTGAGCATAAAGATCTTCATTTTGCAGATGAGAAGCCACTGAAGACACTTCCCCTTCCCCCCAGAAGAAGCTGGAAAGTGTGGCTATGAAACTGGCGACAGTCAACTTCATCACTAAGACCATGAACTGGAAGACAAGCTTGGGCTGGCAGAAGGTGCTGTCCATGTGAAGTCTATAAGGGGAGCTCTGAAGTTAGCCAAGAGCAGAAGGAAATTCTGCTGTGGGCAGGGAAGACCCCAGTTTTCCTCCACTCCAACACTGCTTTTACTGCCCTTTGCCAAGAAGGACCACTGACCAGGTGTGGATGCACCTGGTAGGAATGTGACGCCCCTGGGTCCCAGGCCACCAGAATGTGGCAACCAGGTCTCCACAGGCTCTTGTGAGCCAGACCCAGCTCGCCTCTTGGCAGTGCCACGCCGAGGCCGGACCTGAACACTGAGCCCCCAGGAAAGTCCCAAGGCCCAGGATGCTGCTGGCACAATGGCAGGTGCTCCATACTTAACTACTAGGTAAATGAATACACCGTGGCCAGAGAGCCTCCTTCACTGGTGATGACTCTGTCCCCATCCATGTTCAATGGAAGAATAGCTCAGAGATGAGGCTTCTTGCCCAAAGGGCAGAAAAGAATGGCACCACAGCCTGGCCTCCAAGCTCCATGACTTCCGGTGACCCGGAGCCACCTCCTAGCTGATGGAGGCGAGATACTATCACTGGTATTCCCTCCACCCAGCAGCCGAATCGCAACAAATTGAGAACTCTGGACTTCCCTGGTGGTGCAGTGGTTAGGAATCCGCCTGCCAATGCAGGGGACACGGGTTTGAGCCCTGGTCCAGGAAGATCCCACATGCCGTGGAGCAACTAAGCCCGTGTGCCACAACTACTGAGCCCACGTGCTGGAACTACTGAAGCCTGCACACCTATAGCCTGTGCTCTGCAACAAGAGAAGCCACCACAATAAGAAGCCCATGCAACGCAATAAAGAGTAGCCCCCGCTCGCCACAACTAGAGAATGCCCATGCACAGCAACGAAGACCCAACACAGCCAAAAATAAATAAATTAAAATAATAAAAAAAGAAAGAGAGCAGAAGGATGGAAAACAAGCAGAGACTTCCAATAAATGGCAGGCTGGTATTTCCATCCATTTTTCCACTGAAAACAACCAAAAACAAGATAAAACATACATATTTTTAAATAAAGAGGTATCAAAAAAAGAGAAGAATTCGGTCAACAGTATAGGGAATACAGTAACCCAGAGGGAAAAAAAAGCACAGAGGATTCTTAAAAAATTGAAGCCTACTTTTGAAAGCCCCACAGAGAAACCAAAGCCCAGGCAGGAACCATGGGGGCAGGTTATCTAGTGAAGGCCAGCCATCAGGGGCAAGCCAGGCTTAAAGCAAGACCCAGTAAGTATCAAAGAACCGACATACAGAATGTTATTTTCTGACCAATACTGCAAGCAATCGATAACAAAAAGAAAGTACCCATATATTTGGAAGTTAAAAAATATAAATTTGATAAATATGTTGAATTAAATGTAAAGTACCAGTAACATAATTTGTAAGATATAGCTAAAGACAGTATAATCTTTAATGCATTTATTGGAAAAGAAATGATGAAAATTAGAAAAACAGCAAAATAAACTCAAACAAAGAAAGGAATAATCAATGAATGAAAAACTTACAAGAGAAAGGATCCACAAAGCTAAAAGTTGGTTCTTTGAAAGATCTAATAAAGCTCTGGTGATACTAATCTAAAAAAATAGAAAACACAAATAACCAGTATCAGAAATGAAAAAGGAGACATCACTATAGATTCCACAGAACATAAGACATTATGAACAAATTTATGCAAATAAAAGTGAAAACTTTAGATGAAATCAACAAATTCCTAAAAAATGTAATTACCAAACCCTATTAAAACTCTAGGTTATGTACTTCACTGGCAAGTTCTAACAAACATTCATGGAAGAAATAGTCCAATCTTACGAAATCTTCTGTGGAACGGAAAAAAAGGTGTCCAGCTCACTTTGTAAAGATACCAATATGCTGATACCAGAACTCTATAAGGAAAAATTACAGACCACCAATCTTACTCATAAAAACAGAGGCAAAATTATATATGAAACATTAGCAAACCAAATCTAGCAACATAAAAAGATAATGCCATGACCACAATGCTTAAGTGGTTTAACACTAGAAGCAGGGGAAAAAGCAACATTAGATGAAATTGTTAAATTTCGACACTGATTCAAGATGAAACTTATAGCCAAACAGGAAATAGAGAAACTTTTCCACTCTGGTAAAGGATATAAACAAATCGAAAAAACTTACAGCAGAAGTCTTATTTAATGGTGGAACTCTGAAAAGACTCTTTCAGATTTAGAATGAAATAAGAATGTCAATGACTGTCACCATTTTTATTCAGCCAGTGTTGAATTTTCTAGCCAGTGTGTTAAGGCCAAGGGAAAAAAAAAGGGAAACAGAAGAACCAAAACTTGTTCTGTGTACACAGAAATTCAAAGATTTACAGATTAAAGGCTTCCCTGGTGGCGCAGCAGTTAAAAATCCACCTGCCAGTGCAGGAGACATGGGTTCGAGCCGTGGTCTGGGAAGATCCAACATGCTGCGGAGCAACTAAGCCCGTGTGCCACAACTACTGAGCCTGCACTCTAGAGGCCGCAAGCCACAACTACTGAGCCCACGGGCCACAACTACTGAAGCCTGCACACCTATAGCCTGCGCTCTGCAACAAGAGAAGCCGCCTCAATGAGAAGCCCGCGCGCCGCAACAAAAGAGAGTAGCCCCCGCTCACTGCAGAGAAAGCCCGCACACAGCAACAAAGACCCAATGCAGCCAAAAATAAATAAATAAAAATAAATTTAAAAAAAAAGATTTACAGATTAAGAACTGTTGTACTAAAAAAAAGAAAAACCAATTGCATTTCTTTATATTAGCAAATAATAAAAACAAAAAAGTGAAAATTTTAAACACCATTTTTTTTATAGCATCCTAAAATACTATGTACCTAGAAATAAATCTTCTAACAAAAGACTTGCAAAATCACTCCAGGGAATATTATAAATCCATACACAAAGGGCTTTCCTGGTGGCGCAGTGGTTAAGAATCCGCCTGCCAATGCAGGGGACACGGGTTCCAGCCCTGGTCTGGGAAGATCCCACATGCCGCAGAGCAACTAAGCCCATGTGCCACGACTACTGAGCCTGCGCTCTAGAGACCGTGAGCCACAACTACTGAAGCCCGCGTACCTACAGCCCGTGCTCTGCAACAAGAGAAGTCACTGCAATGAGAAGCCCGTGCACCGCAACGAAGATCCAATGCAGCCAAAAATAAATAAAACAAATTTTTTAAAAAAACCATACACAAAACTCATATAGATTACAGACCTAAATGTGAAACGCAAAACAGTAAAACTTTTGGAGTAGAGGAACATATTTTTATGGTATGGGATTTTCATCAACAAATTGGTAAGTTGAACTGTATTAAAATTAAGAACCTCTGTACATAAACCAAAAAGAGAAAAGACAAGCCTCTGAGTAGCAGATTCAAAACACAACTAATGGCAGGCTCATGTTTAGAACTTATAAAGAATTCCTAAAAAATGAGGCAAGGTCGACAATCACACAGAAAAATGAGTAGAAAAAAAGACTCAAGTGTTTAAAAAAAAAAAGATTGCAACAGGCAATTCGCCGAAGAGGAAAATGAAACACCACTAAACATGAAAAGATGTTCAACCCCACCACTGATGGGAAAACACACATTAAAACAACGTGGGATACTCTAGACAACACCAGACTGGCTAAAGGTTACAGTGGCAGTGAGATGTGGAAGAACAAGAACCTCCAACACTGGTGGGAGCGTAAACTGGTACATTCTCTCTGGAAAACAGCTTGTCACTATCTAGTGACAATCAAAGATATACATACCCTAGGACCCAGCAGTGACGGCCTTTTTTGGGTACGCAATGCCAAAAATAAGTTAAATTTTGAGGTAAAATATTAAAGCAGAGATGTACAAGGTCTCATTGCACCTTACAGCTTTTAAGACTTCTCCTAATTCATCAGGGGTTTAGGATTCCTTAGAGTTAGAAAAACACAGCCTGTGTAGTTTCTCATCCAGTCTTAAGAGGGTTCACAAGAGTTCTAACGTTGTCCCTGAATCCTGGGATGTAAAAGATGCAGAGCTACTCCCAGGTGATATTCAAGTGGTACACTTAAGCCTGTCCCCCTGCATTCTGGCCAAACTGGTAAGATTACCCCAATTTGGGAAACGATATATTTATTCATTTCATACTCTCCTGTAGGCGGGGCCTGAGGTAATCCTAAACTTGTAATTCCTCTAATAGATGCTCCTTGATAAGCTAATAATACTATTAGGTTTTCCAAGTAGATCTGCTTTAGAGAGTGAGAATTTCAGTCTCAGGTATACTTCTCACTGTAAATTTTAAAACTGGCATTTGGATTTATTAAACACCAATAAAGAATGAAGGATGATTAGAATAAGGGGTGCTATTAAGTCCAAAACAATTATTCCATGTCTGGGGCCACTGAGGCCATGGGAAGGTAGGTCCTCCGACCAAACTGGCCAGTGCCTCTGGGATGAGAAGCGAGGACTGCTTCCCAGCGCGGACTGCTTCCCAAGTTAGCCTCCCCTTCACCTATCCACCTGCCCCTGGCTATCCACCCACTCCCAGGGCAGCTCCCCCAACTCTAGCATTCCCATCCTGGTGTCTCTCAATGACTCTCCACACCCAGAGAAACAGGAAGAAGGCTGGAAAGCTCAGAAAAGAAGCCCATGTAGGGAGGGCAGGCTGGCCATCAAAACAAAACCAAGGCGTAAAAGGGGACATGATGACGTGGGTCCGGCACCCAGCAGAAGCCAATCCTTGTCTCCTTGAGGGCAGAAAATGCGGTCTTGTGAGCAGAATCCTGGCCATCTCCCAGGGCCTGGCACACTGCAGGTGGACACTGAATACTGGAGAAATTACGGACTAGCAGCACGTTCAAGTGTTAATCAGCAACTGGGCTGAGGCTCCAGCCCCGGCACCAAATCAAGCTCCCTTTCCAGAACCTGCGGGAGCCCGCAGGGAGCAGCAGCAAAGCTGTATGTGTGGGCTTGGCTAAAAAGTTCATTCGGGTACTTTCCCATAAGACGTCACGGAAAATCCGGAACGAACTTTTCAGCCAACCCAATATGTGTGTACCTTAGAACAGCGGTCCCAGGCTTTTTGGAACCAGGGACCGGTTTTGTGGAAGACAGTTTTTCTGCGCACCAGTGGCGGGGTGGCGGGTGGCAGGTGGCAGGTTCAGGTGGTGATGCGAGCGATGGGGAGCCCCAGATGAAGCTTTGCTCGCTGGTTGCTCACCTCCAGCTCTGCGGTCTGGTTCCTAACAGGCCGCGGCCCAGTACCAGTCTGCGGCCCAGGGGTTGGGGACCCCTGCCTTAGCTATCACACTAATCAGGCCCTAAACCTGCTCAGGCTTATCTCAGAAAGTTCCGACTGGTCTCCAGGGAAATTACTGCCTCCTGTTTGGGGGCCACGGTCTCCCCTGAGCATTCATCCAAAATCTGCTGGGGACGGTCTGATGACGCAGCAAGGGCAGCTGCCTCGCCTTTGGGATGGGGGGAGGGGAGGAATGAGAGGGAAGGACACACCACAGGACAGCCCAGCAGTTTCAGACTGACCAGAGTCTAAATCTCTTAATTCGTCAAGACAGTTCCCTGTCCTCGCTCTTTTCTCCTTTTAAAGTCTTGAAGCTTCTCAGTGCAACCCTAGTCTACGGTTCTAAGCACAGCCAGGACAGCCCCAAGGCCAAGGGGAAGACTCAGCTCCTAGCAACCCCACTCGCCCCACCAAACAGCAGCCCTCAGCAGCACCTGCCCCCTACTGGCCCAAGACCGTCCAGGGTGTCACCACCTCCACTCCACACAACTGCACACTGCATCAAAAGGCACTGCAGAAGCATCCCAAGAGGCCAGTGTGTCCTCAGGATGTGGGTCTGTGGGCTGACCAGACTCCCAGACCCACACACAGCGATGCGCCCCTGACCTGTGGAGCCAGGCTGCCAGAACCACTTCTCCACATGTCCCCTGACCAGACCAGGTCTCCTTCCTGAGGGCCACACAGGGGCAGGCATGCTCCCTGTGGGAGGGGGCACAAGCAGCCTTCCAGGTGCCCCCCTCCCTGGAGGCACGACACAACCAAGGCATCAGATGGCAATGCGGGGGGCCTGCATCCTCCGAGGCAGCTGCTTCCGGGACTCGAGAGATTTCCCACTGGCAGTGCTGAGCAAATATCCCCATTCCCACCAGCCGCGAGGGTGTAAACTCACGTTTACTCAGCTTTACTGGGCACCACGTTAGGTGCCAGGCACTCACATACAGGATCTCTTTTAATCCTCACAACACTCTATTGACATGGATGGCGTTATCCCCATTTTATGGACAAAGTGAATGAGGCTAAGTAACTTGCCCAAGGTCACACAGCTGGTGTTAAGCGTAGAATCGGGGACCAAAGAGAGATCGGGCCTCAGAGTTCTCCCCAAAAGCCTTTATGGCCAGCTATGGAAAGGACAGGGTCGCACGGATTTACCAATGTGATTTATTTCAGCAATAAAGCCGCAACAAATGATTTTCCTGAAACATTTTCCATCTTGAGCACCAGTCACTGAAAGCATGCCTTCTTTAGCCCAAGCTGTAGCCCGTGACCAAGGCCTTCAGACGTGCAGGCCAGGGGCCCACAGCCAAGAAAGGGCAATCCTCACGCTCCAGCACTTACCACGACAGAGTCGCTGTGAGTCAGGTCGACGACCACAGGCTCTAAAGATTCACAGGTGAGGTCCACTATTTCATCTCCAGCTTCAAAATAAAGCATTTTAACAAGCTTTAGGAGGAAAGTAAAGGACTACTGCTCTAAGTTTCATTATTAATATGATTACAAACAGAGCACAGTCTTATACCAAACTAAAATCCCTCAAGTACAGAAGTAACGGGGTGACAGGCAATGAACACTCTTCCAGAATTCTGCTGAGTAACAGGGTATGGGCTTTACAAATACACCATCCTGTGTGTGTCTGTGCACACGCACACCTCTCCCCGTGTCCTCACGCTGCCACACAGCTAGGCCTCCGTGCCCCGCACCTGCCCAGCTCATTCACAGGGGAGAGGCAGCGACTTACCTGAGCTGGGATGGGGGGTGCACATCTGGGGAAGGGACCAAGCATGCTCAGCTTGGGCTTTGGGATGGATCTGTCTGAAACCTCTCCTCCCCTCAGACCTCCGGTCATGCTTAGCTCTGCACCTTCATCAGATACGTTTTAAACTCCATTTGGCTCTAAAGTGCTTCCCACTTGGGTGGACAACAAGTGTTTATTACTGGTCCCCTAGAACCCCAACCCACCCAGATGGGTTGAGCCTGTTCTGCAACTTGCCTTTGAGCCCTAGAGGACAGCGCACTGTCTGCCTGAGCACAGGACAAGGGGGGAAAGGCACGTGCCAAACGGTCAGCAGCGCTTACATCCAGCAGGCAGAAAAGAGGGGCAGAGTACAACTTCCATTTATATAAACTGAAACGAGACTTACAACCACGTTTGTTTCTATTATTATTAACATTAAAAAGTAAGAGGGAAGAACTTTTAGAAGTAATGTTTAATACTCAGGGAAAGTGACTTGCAATACATTTAACATATTCAAACTTGTTTTGTTCTCATGTATTAAAAAGTTTCACAGGAGTAAAAACCACAATACATCAAAGCCGTCCAACGTAATTTATACAAAATGACTTCATTCTTTTCAAAGAATAGTCCATATATGGATATAGCATAATTTACAGAACCGCTCTCTTTCTGATGGACACAATTTTTGGCTCCTACAAATAAAAACGGTATTCCAACGGGCAGCGTGTGCAGACAGCCCTGCACACGGGTGTAAGACTGACTGAGGACGAGCAGGGCTGCAGTGGAAAGCAGTGATCTTGGCCAGGTTGGAGATCCCACTTGTGGGCTCAGGGCCCCAAATGAGGAGCACCCTGCACCTGCCTCTCCTGCAGGGTGGCAGAATTCAGACACCAGGGCATCAGCTTTGGGGCGGAGGGGAGGATGGCCCAGGGCTGTGAATTTATGTTAGAAGTGAAGCTCAGAGACCACAGAGACAATACAGAGAACTTCACTCCCCTGAAGGGCCCATGAAATCTATAGACAAGCTGCTTGCTTCTCTTCAAATGTCAGTTTTCAGGCATCATAATTATAAAAACAATCTTACTACACGCAGAGCTGAGGCACTTTTTTCAGGCCATCTGCCACTCCCCTGAGGCAGGAAGAAGGGGGACAAGCCAATCTGGCCTCTGTCTGCACCAAACTCCCAACACACCCAGCTCTGCCAACAAGTCTGCCTGCTGGGGCAATTTTTTGTCTTAATGAAGGAGAGAGGAAGAAAGCTGAGTACTTCCCGAGGCCAAGTAAGTTGAGGCACAGTTTCAAAGAGAAAAGGTGGACCCACGGCAGTCTCCACTCCATGCTGCACACCCCTGAAAGGCTGGACGGTGAGCCCAGCTGAGTGGCCGTTTCTAAACCTGTGGAGTCTCAGGGCAACCAAGGGGGCAGCTCTTGCTCACCTTAGCTTTTTTAAGCTGCGAGCGGTAGGCGAGTCTGAGACTGTAGGTCTTATGAATACACTGATATAAGCTAAACCTCGTGTAGTGTTACGTGACAAGCACTGTTCTAAGTGTCCTGTGTCGTTGACTCATTTCTGTGCTACGATAACTCCACACAGCAGCTACTGCGTATGTATGCACAGCATTATCCCCCGTTTCAGATGAGGAAACTTAAGGCTGAGTTACAGGTTGTGTAACTTGCACAAGGCCCGTGGCTGGTAGGTGGCATGTTGGGCATATGTGCTCACTCATGCCCAGTGTCACTGGCAATCTTACCGCTTTCCACAAGTTCTATGGGTTCTGCCTCCAGGGCCATCTCAGGGGGGGAGGATGCTTCTCGAGTTCGCTTCTGGGCTTGTCTAGAATTTACTGTTCCTCCACGACGCTTTCTCTGAGGATATCGGGGGGAAAAAGAAACAGTTACATAAGCTCCTGACCAGTAAGATTTCAGCCAGAAGAATAAAAAGATCAACTCATTAAGAAGAATAGGGGCTTCCCTGGTGGCGCAGTGGCTGAGAGTCCGCCTGCCGATGCAGGGGACACGGGTTCGTGCCCCGGTCCGGGAAGATCCCACGTGCTGCGGAGCGGCTGAGCCTGCGCGTCCGGAGCCTGTGCTCCGCAACGGGAGAGGCCACGACAGTGAGAGGCCCGCGTACCGCAAAAAAAAAATAAAAAAATTTAAAAAAGAATAATAATAATAGGAGGCCAGTGAGCAGACCTGAGGTCGGGGTCCTTTCAAAACTTGAGCTTCTAGAACACTGAATGTTTATAGAGCGAAATCATCCAGAACATATAGTGAATACAAATTCTATAAAGTAAAATTTCTGTTATAAAGACTATTGGTCTGTCTAAAGTACATGACACATAACTCTATGGAAGCCTCTGGTCCAATACAGACCTATTTTCCTTGGATTTGTATTTGGCCTTACTGAGCCCTTTCCGTTTTTCAGCCCAAAGCCCTTCAGTTTCCCAAGTTTCTATTCACTGTGAAAAGTGGGTCTTTCTTTGGGCAAGGTTTCTGGCCTCTAACCTTTTAGGATACTATCAAGTTGTAGTTTACACCCTAATAATCACCCGCCACAGCTCCAAGAACCAAAGTTTTTTTTTTTTCTTGTGATGAGAACTTTTTAAAGAAGTTTCTCACTGTAGGTGATTTACAATGTTGTGCAGTTTTGGCTATACAGCAAAGTGCGTTAGTTACACATGTACACATACCCACAGTGCTGAGTAGGGTTCCCTGCGCTGTACAGCAGGCACTCTAAGAACCAAAGTCTTTAAAAGGCTGCTCCCAGGGGCTGCCCGAGACACATGCCTCTGGAAGGTCTGAGCTGTTCATCAGCCTATTTGCAGTCCAGACCCCCTGAACCAGCCTTTCTTTCACACCCTTGAGCTGGTTTACCAATACGCTCCAGCATTTCTGGCCTGGCTGGTCCTGAAAGACAAGTTGAGAACCCGCCTCCTGCCATCTTCCTCAAGAGACAGAACCTCCCAAGTGACCCGCAGCCTCATCACTCCCACCCTGTACGGCCCCACCCAAACCTGGCTCCCTGTGTTTCGGTGCTTATTCTCTCCCCTGGCCTGTCCCACTCCTCACTGGCACCGGGCCTACTCTGCTTCACACTGGGCGATGTGGGGCAGTTACTTCACTACTAAGTCTGAACTTCCTCACCAGTACCAGACTCGCAGAGCTCTCCTAAGGATGAGGCGACATACCATATGTACAGTACTGAGTGCTGTCAGAAGATAGCATTACTACCCTAGTTCCTTATACGCCTTACTAGGCATCCTATCCCTGGAAATGCTGGAGGACAGGCAAGTGTCCATGAGATTTGCACAAGACTCAGGAACATCCATCACCCAGCCCAACTCTCTGGCAACAGAGAGAAGCCTGATTCCGTTTGTGTTCTGACTTTCTTATCAAATGGCAGCTTGAGAAGTTTCGGAAATGTAGCTGGGTTGAGCAACTCCCACGGATCTAAGGAACAGGGAAGCATCCCCAGGAAGTCCCAGGGGCAAGCGACAGCAGCTGTTCCGAACGGTTCAGTGAGGAGCTGCTCTGTCCCTCCAGGGAGCTGGCACCCAGGCCTGGGTCCACTACCTGGTGTTTATATGAGTTTCCCCAGCAGCTACCAGGTTACTTAGGGCCCCTTAACTTTTACCCCATTCTCTTTGAAGTTGCCCTTGTATCTTCCATCCTCTGAAAAGGACCAAATCTGTCTTAGCAGACACTGCTAAACAGAACCCTTCGTGCCCCTACCTGTGCAGCTTTTCCTCTGAGGGAGGTTAAGAAGCAGTCACAGGTCCTGGCCAAAGTCCAGGTGCTGAAGCCTAAAAGCCCCGTCGTGGTCACTGTAGTAATGTGTCCTGCCAGCACTCACCCCCACCCCCACCAACAGCAGTCCTTTCCTGGCTGCTTTTTCAGCCTCTCCCTGCCCTTCACCTGGCACCCTTCCCAGCCTGGATGACCCATCCCTTCCCTTCTTCACTCAGCCAGTTCTTACACAGCTTTCAGGAACCTACTCACTGTGAGCTCCACCATGAGGACATTCCTCATGCCCTCCGGCTGACCATCTCATGACCCCCCCCAAGCCTCCAGAACCCCCACTCTACCTCCTCTTCCACATGCACTCCCCGAGGGCAGGGAGGAGGTGGCTGTTAGCACAGGGCCAGGCTCAAGAAACCCTAGAATATGGGAAAAGACTTCACCCCCTCTGCCTTCCTATTATTCTTGTCATGCTCTCCTGCTTTTTAATAGCAGAGCCCTCACAGCTTCCAGTTAAAACCGACCATCCAATCACCACCACACAAGTTATTCACACCACTCTGAGGAAATTTTAACCAAATTCTTCACACACTCTTATAAGAAGCTACACTGCTCAGTCTGTTCAGATCCTGCCTGGGCAGAGCGTGGGCTTCAGAGGTGAGGTGCCCAGGCTTAGGAGGTTTCCCTAAGGTGAACTGTGGTGGCAACCTGCAGATATGGGGCCAAGATGGGAGGTCATCTGCCCTTTGAAAAGATAGCTCCAGCGAAACAAAGGCCCTTTTGTTTATGAATGTCAACAGTGGGTCTGGAACACAGTGGGGGCCAGGAGTGGTCAGAAGGGATGGGCCAAGGGGAGGGGGTGGGGGTCGGTGAACAGAGCCTACAGGATTTCTACCACGGTTTCTATCACCCTGGGAACCGTTTTTTCAGCCTTATCCTGCACCCCCCACCCAACACCATTCACAGCACTTCTGGAACCTGGAAAAAGAGTATGAGTTTCACATCTGGTCCACCTGATGTGAATGCACTATCTCAGAAAACAGCTGTTTTGAGTTTAGATCATATGAGCAGCCCTGTTAGTAGGGAGTAAAGTGGGGAGGGGGATCTTCAGGCACTCTCCGGACTCAAGGGGGGCTCCAGGTGACATCTGGGTTACACCAAACCAGAGCTGCCCCTGCAGTCTGATAAAAGCTCTAAACAGGAGTTACAATGACTTACCAACTTTGGTCACTGACCCTAAGAAAACTCACCAAGGATTATTACCGCTACCGATGCTCGGACCAAGAACTACACAGGGCAAAGAAATAGAAGGAAAAACGGAAGATTCGGCTGTAAATAATTAAATAAACCAGAGCCCTAATATTTCTGGGACACTGACAGCTGCTCTGGAGGTATAAAACTTCAACACCCTCAACCATCCTCAGCCTTCTGTCTTTAGGGCACCACCTAAAACACTGGACTCTGACCTAAGACAAGCAGGTTGGTGTAACTACCAGGAGGTCCTGTACGCACTGCTGTAAGAACTAGGGTTACTTAGAAACACCTTTATGGTACTCTCACTAAGGTACACAAGGGATGAAGTAATTGTTTAGCCTGAAAAAATAAAATTCATGAACTTACAAAACTCACCGTACTCATCGTGCCCTGTGGTTCCAACCTCTAGAGAAGAAGGTGATCTATACCAAGATTTGCAGAGAAGCTGAATGCCTCAACCTCTCATGCCTGCTCATTACTCATCCTCTGGCTAGCATAGGAATTTGTAGCCAAATAGACTTCCAGTATCTTCAAGCCCTGAAAAACAAAGATTATCAAGTTGATAAATGCTGCCCCCTGCATCATCGACAGCAAAGCTCAGTTCAATCATTTACTGGTCCTTTCTGTCGGCTGCGTGCTTTGCTGAACACTTAATGCAATTTATGTCCTTAATCCATGTTCTTCTTAGGAAGTAAGCATTCTTGTAAAATACAGGACTACCTGACCCCAAAGCCTGCAGTTGGAAACATTATGCCACCTCTTGCCCTCCTTTCCGGCCGTTGAAACCCCCACAGATTCTCCTCAGCCCATGGCCCCCTCCCTGCCTGTCTGGACTTGCCCCTGTGAGGCCCAGTTGAAAGATAGGCTCTGGCCTTTGTCCAAGCTTGGGCCCACCCCCGCCCCACCAGGCTGTGCTAGGAGACAGTGCAAATGGCAGGGCCCCAGCCAGCTGCTGGTCACTGCATGATTCGCTCTGGTTAAACCCAGGCAGCCAGAATGGTGATGTTCTGTGACCCACTGGGGGAGCAGGCAGAGCGGACAGACCCCCTGGTCTCTCAGTTATGAAAGGAGAAATCCTGAACCCTCTCGCACAATCTGTGCAGATGCGGCTTGCCTCACTCAGGCTTAGGAAAGCAGCTACCGTGTGCCATTACTCTGACCGTGCGAGGCTGGGGACCCAGAGCTCACAGCCTTCAGTTCATAGCTTCCCAGGATACAGTGACCGTGCCTTACTGCACATGCTCTGAGGATCCCTGCCAACTGGGAGGGTGGGTGATGCTGAAGCCCCCTCCCATCTTGAATCCTCTCTGGAGTAATGAGGAGAAGATCAATAAACAAATGGAAACCCCTCCACCCCACAAAACAAACAAACAAACAAACCCAAACCAAAAAAAACCCTCCTGCACAGTCCTGTACTAGCTTCTGGGAAAAGACAAGAGAATCAGAACTGCTTACACGTGACCTCACCGACACCTAGCAACCAGGAAGGAACAGAGCTTCCTAGGCCAGCCCAGAGCCCAGAGCCTCTGCCTCTTCCCAATGACTGGGAACTGTTGCTCTCTGGAGGAGCTGATAATTTAGGGGAGCAGATGAGAGCCACCAACCCTGATCCACCCTGTGTGCCCAGCTGAGACTTCTGTCACTGGCAACACGAGTAGACAAAAACCTAGAAACTGTGAATTGGGAAGCCAAGCAGGTTCCAGGAAGAGCAGAGAAGGCAGCAGATGTGGAGGCTACTGGAGAATGAGAGGCCCTTGCATTCACTCAGGGCCCACTGGAAGGTGACAACTAACCACGATAAATCAGTGTTCAGGGATGGAGTGGATAGAGCAGCAAATGAGAAGCAAAAACGTGAAGCCAGGAGTCAGGGTGTAACCCGTGTAGAAGGGCTTCTAGTGGGGGAGGGCCTGAGCTCAGGGCAAGGCTGAGGGACCAGAGCAGAGTCAAAGCAAGGAGAAGGCTCTGGTCACCTGGTCCTGGGCAATAGTGGCTTGGACATCAGGCACACCTGGAGGGCTTGTTAAACTAGATTCTGATTCAGCAGGTCTGGGATGGGGCTCAAAACTCTGCACTCCTAGGCAATTCTGAGGGTTCTGCTCCAGAGGCTACAGCACGGGAACCCAATGGCCTAGGACAATGGCCTCGGAGCTGGGGAGAACTAGTCGCATCTGAGCGAAATTAATGCAGGACCACTCTCAGACTCATCTTTCTTCTCATCTCCAGTGCCGCTACCTCCTCCAAACGACTGCCCATCTCCTGGTATCCTTCTACCCTACTGCCAACGCGTCTCTCTAAAACATACAGCTGACCCCCACAGCCTTTCCCTGGTTCCCAATCACGTCCTAACTCCTAAGCACTGCCTGTGGAGGCAAGCTGGCCTTACAGTTAGAGCACTTCTCCAGAGCCAGACAACTTGGATAGGGGTCAGCCTTCCATAACCCCTACTTGTGGCCTCAGGGGAAACACTGAATTTCTCTGTGCCTTACTTCCTTATCTATAGAACAAGACAGCACCCACCTCAATGGGTGTGTGAGGATTACAGGAGTTAATGCAAAGAGCACTTGGACCAGTGTGCACAGTTTTAAAGGCTCAAGGACTGTGGGTGGGTATCACTGACTTGTTCTGCCAGCACCAGCCTTGCAGTCTCTCCAAATGTACCACCCACTGAACAGCTCCACCCCTTTGCTCAAGCCCTGAAGTGCTGTGCAACACTGCACCCAATCCAGCTTTAAAAAAGAACCCAGGACTGCACATCTCCCCACCTCATTCACTTATCAGTACTGCCCCTTCCCCGGAATACAGTGATGAATAAATCCAGCCACCAGCTCCTATCTGGGGGTGGCTGCTGGCAGGCAGCTCAGCTGTGGTAACTGGGGCATATGAGCCAGGTGCAAAAGAAACCAGGAGGACAAGGAGAGGCCAGAGGAGGTTGGCCAGGAGAAGACACATTAATGGGACTGCCCAGATAGCCTCATCCAGCAGAGGGCAGACAGCAGAAGCAACAAAAACTACAATCCTGCAGTCTGTGGAACAAAAACCTCATTCACAGGAAGATAGACAAGATGAAAAGGCAGAGGGCTATGCACCAGATTAAGGAACAAGATAAAACCCCACAAAAACAACTAAATGAAGTGGAGATACGCAACCTTCCAGAAAAAGAATTCAGTATAATGATACTGAAAATGATCCAGGATCTCAGAAAAAGCATGGAGGCAAAGATCGAGAAGATGCAAGAAATGTTTAACAAAGACCTATAAGAATTAAAGACCAAACAAACAAGAGATGGACAATACAATAACTAAAATGAAAAATACACTACAAGGAATCAATCACAGAATAACTGAGGCAGAAGAACAGATAAGTGACCTGGAAAACAGAATGGTGGAATTCACTGCTGTGGAACAGAATAAAGAAAAAAGAATGAAAAGAAATGAAGACAGCCTAAGAGACCTCTGGGACAACATTAAACACAAGATTCGCAGTATAGGGGTCCCAGAAGGAGAAGAGAGAGAAAGGACCTGAGAAAATATTTGAAGAGATTATAGTTGAAAACTTCCCTAACATGGGAAAGGAAGTAGCCACCCAAGTCCAGGAAGCTCAGAGAGTCTCAGGCAGGATAAACCCAAGGAAAAACATGCCGACACGCATAGCAATCAAACTGACAAAAATTAAAGACAAAGAAAAATTATTGAAAGCAACAAGGGAAAAACAACAAGTAACATACAAGGGAACTCCCATAAGGTTAAGAGCTGATTTCTCAGAAGAAACTCTACAAGCCAGAAGGGAGGGGCATGACATATTTAAAGTGATAAA
The DNA here is from genome assembly GCF_003031525.2 of Neophocaena asiaeorientalis asiaeorientalis. Taxonomy (NCBI): domain Eukaryota; kingdom Metazoa; phylum Chordata; class Mammalia; order Artiodactyla; family Phocoenidae; genus Neophocaena; species Neophocaena asiaeorientalis. Next base: position 18,774,381 of record NW_020173215.1, read on the forward strand.
AGGGAAGAATCTACAACCAAGATTACTCTACCAGGCAAGGATCTCATTCAGATTCGATGGAGAAATCAAAGCTTTACAGACAAGTAAATGCTAAGAGAGGGCTTCCCTGGTGGTGCAGTGGTTAAGAGTTGGCCTGCCGATGCAGGGGACATGGGTTCGTGCCCTGGTCCGGGAAGATCCCACATGCCACGGAGCAGCTAGGCCCGTGAGCCATGGCCGCTGAGCCTGCGCGTCCGGAGCCTGTGCTCCGCAACGGGAGAGGCCACACAGGGAGAGGCCACAACAGTGAGAGGCCTGCGTACCGCAAAAAAAAAAAAAAGCTAAGAGAATTCAGTACCACCAAACCAGCTCTACAACAAATGCTAAAGGAACTTCTCTAACTGGGAAACACAAGAGAAGAAAAGGACCTACACAAGCAAACCCATAACAATTAAGAAAATGGTAATAGGAACATACCTAGCAATAATTACCCTAAACGTGAATGGATTAAATGCTCCAACCAAAAGACACAGGCTCGCTGAATGGATACAAAAACAAGACCCAAATATATGCTGTCTACAAGAGATCCACTTCAGACCTAGGGACACAGACAGACTTAAAGTGAGGGGATGGAAAAAGATATTCCATGCAAATGGAAATCACAACAAAGCTGGAGTAGCAATACTCGTATCAGATAAAACAGACTTTAAAATAAAGAATGTTACAAGAAACAAGGAAAGACACTACATAATGATGAAGGAATCAATCCAAGAAGACATAACAATTATAAGCACATATGCACCCAACATAGGAGCACCTCAATACATAAGGCAACTGCTAACAGCTATAAAAGAGGAAATCAACAGTAACACAATAATAGTGGGGGACCTTAACACCTCACTTACACCAATGGACAGATCACCCAAACAGAAAATTAATAAGGAAACACAAGCTTTAAATGACACAACAGACCAGATAGATTTAATTGGTATTTATAGGACATTCCATCCGAAAATAGCAGATTACACTTTCTTCTCAAGTGCGCACGGAACAATCTCCAGGATAGATCATGTCTTGGGTCACAAATCAAGTCTCAGTAAATTTAAGAAAATTGAAATCATATCAAGCATCTTTTCTGACCACACCATGAGATTAGAAATCAATTACAGGGGAAAAACATGTAAAAAACACAAACACATGAAGGCTAAACAGTACGTTACTAAATAACCAAGAGATCACTGAAGAAATCAAAGAGGAAATCAAAAAATACCTAGAGACAAATGACAACGAAAATACAACGATCCAAAACCTATGGGATGCAGCAAAAGCAGTTCTAAGAGGTAAGTTTATAGCAATACAAGCCTACCTCAAGAAACAAGCAAAATCTCAAATAAACAATCTAACTTTACACCTAAAGAAACTAGAGAAAGAAGAACAAACAAAACACGAAGTTAGTAGAAGGAAAAAAATCATAAAGATCAAAGCAGAAATAAATGAAATAGAAACAAAGAAAACAATAGCAAAGTTCAATAAAACTAAAAGCTGGTTCTTTGAGAAGATAAACAAAACTCATAAACCATTAGCCAGACTCATCAAGAAAAAGAGAGAGAGGAATCAAATCAATAAAGTTAGAAATGAAAAAGGAGAAGTTACAACAGACACCACAGAAATACAAAGCATCCTAAGAGACTGCTACAAGCAACTCTATGCCAATAAAATGGACAACCTGGAAGAAATGGACAAATCCTTAGAAAGGTATAAACGTTCAAGATCGAACCAGGGGGCTTCCCTGGTGGCGCAGTGGTTGAGAGTCCGCCTGCCGATGCAGGGGACTTGGGTTCGTGCCCTGATCCCACATGCCGCGGAGTGGTTAGGCCTGTGAACCACGGCCACTGAGCCTGCGCGTCTGGAGCCTGTGCTCCGCAACAGGAGAGGCCACAACAGTGAGAGGCCCGCGTACCGCAAAAAAAAAAAAAGGTTGAAACAGGAAGAATTAGAAAATATGAACAGACTAATCACAACTAATGAAATTGAAACTGTGATTAAAAATCTTCCATAAACAAAAGTCCAGGACCAGATGGCTTCATAGGTGAATTCTATCAAACATTTAGAGAAGAGCTAACACCCATCCTTCTCAAACTCTTCCAAAAAATTGCAGAGGAAGGAACACTCCCAAACTCATTCTATGAGGCCACCATCACCCTGATACCAAAACCAGATAAAGACGCTACAAAAAAAGGAAATTACAGATCAATATCACTGACAAATATACATGCAAAAATCCTCAACAAAATACTAGTAAACAGAATCCAGCAACACATTAAAAGGATCATACACCATGATCAAGTGGGATTTATCCCACGGATGCAAGGATTCTTCAATATATGCAAATCAATCAGTGGGATACACCATATTAACAAATTGAAGGGTAAAAACCATATGATCATCTCAATAGATGCAGAAAAAGCTTTTGACAAAATTCAACACCCATTTATGATAAAAATTCTCCAGAAAGTGGGCATAAAGGGAACCTACCTCAACATAGTAAAGGCCATATACGACAAACCCAGAGCAAACATCATTCTCAATGGTGAGAAACAGAAAACATTTCCTCTAAGATCAGGAACAAGAGAAGGATGTCCACTCTCACCACTGTTATTCAACATAGTTTTGGAAGTCCAAGCCACGGTGATCACAGAAGAAAAAGAAATAAAAGGAATACAAATTGGAAAAGAAAAAGTAAAACTGTCACAGTATGCAGATGACATGATACTATACATAAAGAAGACCTCTTCAATAAGTGGTTTCCTTCAATAAGGAAAACTGGACAGCTAAATGTAAAAGAATGAAATTAGAACACTCCCTAACACCATACACACAAAAAAAACTCAAAAAAAGGCCTAAATAGACATTTATCCAAAGAGGACATACAGATGATCAAGAAGCACATGAAAAGCTACTCAACATCACTAATTATTAGAGAAATGCAAATCAAAACTACACCTCACACCGGTAAGAATGGGCATCATCAGAAAATCCACAAACAACAAATGCTGGAGAGGGTGTGGAGAAAAGGGAACCCTCCTGCACTGCTGGTGGGAATGTAAATTGATACAGCCACTATGGAGGTTCCTTAAAAAACTAAAAACAGAATTACCATATGACCCAGCAATCCCACTACTGGGCATATACCCAGAAAAAACCATAATTCAAAAAGATACATACACCCCAATGTTCACTGCAGCACTATTTACAATAGCCAGGTCATGGAAGCAACCTAAATGCCCACTGACAGACAAATGGATAAAGAAGATGTGGTACATATATATGATGGAATATTACTCAGCCATAAAAAGGAATGAAATTGGGTCATTTGTAGAGACATGGATGAATTCAGAGACTGTCAAACAGAGTGGAGTAAGTCAGAAAGAGAAAAACAAATACCGTATATTAATGCATATATGTGGAACCTAGAAAACTGGTACAGATCCAGTTTGCAGGGCAGAAATTGAGACACAGAAGTAGAGAAAAAACGTATCAACACCAAGGGGGAAAAGTGGTGGCGGGGGTGGTGGTAGCGTCATGAATTGCGAGATTAGGATTGAAATATACACACTAATACGTATAAAATGGATAACTAATAAGAATCTGCTATATAAAAAAAATAGATTAAATAAAATTCAAAAAAGGATTAAAAAAATAAAGATAAAAGGACTGCCCAGCCAGCTGAGCCTCTTTCTCCAGCACATGGTGGTCTGCATCCGTGCGTGACCCCCATCCCCCATTATCCACTCAGTGGTTTAGAGAGTTATCTCTTCATGTCACTCTCTCCAGGGAGACTCCCGGGTGGCCTACAGCACAACATCTCCTGACAGCCCTCAGGCTGGCCCACAGGTGCTCTCACTCGAGAATGGCACAAATGCTTCGCAATGCAACACCACCCGAGATAAGGACAGGACACCTGGCTTGAACAGAAGGTGTTCAAGCCAGGTGTTCTGAACACCTCAACAGTCACTTAGGACTCACAAGACCAGATCACACATAGTCCCAGATCCGCCATACTTCCTGTTGCTAACCACAAGAAGTATCTTATGTTTGAGTATACAGCCATGATGCAGCTTTTGGGGGAAACCTTATCTATCTCAGTGGTGTCTCTTATAATTGAGAAAAATCTGATAAAAATGTCACTGACAGAGGAGGGAGAGATAGGTCCGCTGAGCAAAGGGAAATAATTTAATGCACATACCTTGGTTGCTCCATAAGCCTCTTGCCTCCTACTTGTTTAATTTTTAGGTTTTCAAATATGGTCATTAAAGACATGTCCTGCAACCATCTGGAGGAGCCCCCATTCCTCAGCTTGCACACCCTCCCTGCTCTCTGAAACCAGCCTCCTGAGCCCCAGCGGCTGCTTCCCAGAGCTTCCTCATTCTCCAGATTCTGCCACGCCCTCCCATGCCCAACGCCAACTAGCAATTTGTTCCATAACTGTGTTTTTCTTTAGGGGATAATAAAGGTCAGTGGTCAGACGACATAAAAACTTGGAAGGCTGGCCGCCTTAGGGGAATCTGCCAAGGGGCTGGATCTCACCAGAGAATGGAGGTGGGAAGATGCGGCGGGGCGGGGGGGGTTGGCGGGGCATTCCCTGCAGACCAGTTTGGGGACATGGAAGTGCAGTGTGTGAACAGAGAGGCTAGGGGTCATGGGAAAAGTGGCTCTCGCCAACTGCAAAGGGTTCTGGATCATGCAGGTTAATAGAGGTCACCAGAACAATAAAATTAACAATAGCTAAAACTCAGAGGCCACCTCTACGTTCAAGACACTAAGCACTTTCCAAGCACCATCTCCTGTAATCCTCCTCTCACCCAACAAGGTACTATTATGATCACCATTTCACACACAAGGGAGCTAAGGATGACCAGGGGTTAAGTCACTTGCCCGAAGTCCACACCGAGTAAACACCAGAGCCTAGATTTAAACCAGGGCAGTCTGATGCCAGAAGTCCCCCAGTCTTAAACAAATTTAAGCCAGAATCACATGTATTAATTCCAGAAACAATATGGAACACAGATGTTTTCCAGGTTCCTCAAATTTAGTGTGTCCAGAAAGAAACTCCTTCTAACATGCCAGCACTCCATCTTAGCAAATGGCCCTACCACCCCTTGGTTTCCAAAGCAAACTGCAGTCATTCAGCAAGATCTCACTTTTTTTTTTTTAATTTATTTGTGGCTGCATTGGGTCTCCGTTTCTGCATGCGGGCTTTCTCTAGTTGCAGCAAGCAGGGGTTACTCTTTGTTGCAGTGTGGCTTCTCACTGTGGTGGCTTCTCTGTTGTGGAGCACGGGCTCTAGGTACACAGGCTTCAGTAGTTGTGGCTTGAGGGCTCTAGAGCACAGGCTCAGTAGTTGTGGTGCACGGGCTTAGTTGCTCCACAGCATGTGGGATCTTCTGGGAGCAAGGATCGAACCTGTGTCCCCTGCATTGGCAGGTGGATTCTTAACCACTGTGCCACCAGGGAAGTCCCAGCATGCCCTCACTTGATGTAAGTGCCACAGAGGATACTTTGTACCTAGCTCACCTCTTGCCCAAAGCAGATGCTCATGTTTACTGAAGGCTTGGAGGTGAGAGAGGAGTGGTAAATGTTGTCCCTGCCACTAAGAAAAGACCTGGGGTAGAGCTTGGCACTGGGAATGGTCAAGAAGGCCGGATGTCAGGAATCCCGAAAGCTCTGACAGGAGGGTGAGGGGAGACAAACCCACGCCAAGGTGTCTAACTGGTTATTCCATGGTAGTAATGCCATGAAACCGGGCTAGAGAAGGGATAAAAAGAAACAGGTGTCAAGGGTAGACAGTTTTAGTTTTAGAAATGCTGCATGTGGGGTATCCAAGTAGAAACTACTTGTTTCTACTACTTGTTTCTACTTGAAACTACTTGTATCCAAGTAGAAACTACCAAAGGTAGCTGAAAAACTCAGAGGAGAGATAACTAGGGTAGAGGTAGAGGTTCTAGAATCTGTGTTAAAATCTGGGGACTCAGGTAGAGAAAAAAGAAGCCTGTAAAGAGAATAAAAAGCCAGAAACAAAGCTTGGAGAACTTGGAGGTATCAGTTAGACAAAAGCTGGCATTTCAAGGAGAAAGCAGCAGTAAACAGGCAGGGGAACCAGAACGAGGCCAGTGAGCCGGCCACAGGGAGCTGGACACTGTCGACCAAGCAAGCGGAGGCCCAAACTGTTACTGAGGGCCAAGCTGGGCTTTCCGGAGGAAGTGACACTGAAGATGAGGCCAGAAAGTGACCAGAGTTATTTAACAAACAAATCGGGTGGGCAGCAGGGCATCGAAGGGGAGAGGAATTATCTGACCTAGACAAGTACTGTGTCAGCAGCGAGAACTGAGGGCCACACAGTGGCGTGACGCAACACCACAGGCCTCCTACCCCACACCCCAGGGGCAGGGCCATCAAGGGTTTCAGACAGAGACGCATCTGGAGACTGCGGCACCTGGGCACTGAGGACCAAAGGGAAACTGGACAAGTCAGAATGCAGACCTGCGTGGAGACTTAGAGGAACCCAAGCAAGAAGAAAGCTGTGTGGCTTGGAGGTAGTGGAAAGACGTGAGGCCCCTGACTAGATGGGAGGGGGGTTGGTGAGGTTAGTACCTTCAGTGTTCTTACAGATTTAATGGTCTACTCAATTGTGATGTTACTGTTAGAGGTTGATTTTTCTTCCCAGGAAGCTATTATGGACACTAAAGATGATACCCCCCAACTCTAGTTAGGAGTGTGACACACGTAATCATATATATGTGACGCCTATGTGGATGTGATTGTATGTGATGGTTAGAAACAGACTGTTCGGCAGTGCTAGACTAGAGCCGGATTCTGTCACCGTATCTCCCACCAGTTTTCCCACAAACCGAGAAAGGAAGAGTCAGCAGAAAAGGGGAGGGGGAGGGGTGCACCAGAAACAGAAAGAAGCAGCAACTATGCAGCGAGTCCAAGGGAGAGATATCTGGATGATCAGCTCTGTCCAGCCCAGCCCCACGGCAGGCACACAGAGCCCTCACACAAGCCAGGGCAGCCGAGGCTGATACAATCACTCACTGAAAATCTGAGACCAAACTCCCCGGCACTGCTTCCAAAAGCCCCAGGCAATCTGGATTCTAAGGTGGCTCCTTGCACGTTTTCCTTCCGGGAGAGGATACTCAGACACACTGGGTCACTCACTCATTCTGTGGGGCAACTATAAAGCAGATCTCACTGTAAACTCATAAATGGCCATTCTGAGATACAAGCAGAGCGAGTCCGACTGAAGTGGCCGGGGCAACCCCTTCACGTTGGCACGGTAAAGGCAGAGAAAAGCCTAAATCCTACAGAATCTCATCAGGGTGATGCCAATCTACCAGCAACTGATTAGGCACTGGCTAGTACCAACAGTCTAGGTCACGCCTCCCCTTTTTATTATTTTGGCTGCACCTCGCGGCTTGTGGGGTTTTAGTTCTCCAACCAGGGATCGAACCCGAGCCCTAGGCAGTGGAAGTGCGGAGTTCTAACAACTGGACTGCCAGGGAATTCCCTTCAAAGCTTCTTAAATGAACTTTGATGCCACTGTCACATGAATATCCAGACCTTAGTACTTAAGAGAAATATGGATGTCTTGCTTGTTATACAAAGGAGGGTGCATGGTGTAGACAGTAATGATGAGACTGGCCAAATGAGCTCCAGAGCCCTGCACAAATACTTGATCTCCATGTCTCAGTTTTATCATCTTCAATGTCAGAAAAATATCCCTTACCTTGCAGCCGTGATGATGAATCAAAGGGCCCAGTAGGTTCCCAGCACCCTGGAGGCACCCTATCATCTGAGTAATTCAGCAACTATGTACAGGGCCTACTCTGGTCAGACACTACTTCAGGGGCTAGAAATATAATGGCAAACAAGAGACATTCCTGGGGCTTCCCTGGTGACGCAGTGGTTAGGAATTGGCCTGCCAATGGAGGGGACACGGGTTCAAGCCCTGGTCCAGGAAGATCTCACATGCCACGGAGCAACTAAGCCCGTGTGCCACAACTACTGAGCCCACGTGTCACAACTACTGATGCCCGTGCGCCTAGAGCCCATGCTCCACAAGAGAAGCCACTGCAATGAGAAGCCCGCGCACCGCAACGAAGAGGAGCCCCCACTCACTGCAACTAGAGAAAGCCCGTGCGTAGCAACAAAGACCCAACACAGCCCAATATATAAATAAACAAATAAATTTATTTATTTATTTTTTAAAAGAGAGACACACTCCTGGAGCATATACTCTAAGTGGAAAGACAATCAATAAATCAAGTAATAAGTATGGATTACATCAGAAAAGCCAGAAACCATAGCTCTTCTTACAAGAGTGAGTGCTGCTAGATGAGAGCAAAGCAAACTTTCAGCCCCAGGAAGAAGTGCAACAAATGTTTCCGGCTCTCAGCGAGGCTTAATTCATTTCCAGAAAAGACTTGGCAGGATGTGGCTAATCACTCCTGCTTAGGCTTAAAGGAAGCTGAGGAGCCAGCACAGAGGCAGTGGGGCAACCCTCTCCCAGTTATTTATCCCTAAAGGAGGCTCAGCAGCCTCGACCACCGATCTCCCCTGAGGTTTTTGCAGGGACTAGACTAGATCTGGCAAAAACAGAAAGCAGCTAACTAAGCTGAGAGACAGTAACTGGGTCTTTCACACATTAATCTTATGACCCTGATGAAGCAGTCAGTCTCAGAAGCCTGAAAGGGGCACCAGAGCCAAGGAGACTTCACACCTGCTCAGTGATTTGTCACTCAGGGAAGTTCTTTCCTTTTGTCCAAACAAAGGACCCATCAAGGATTGCCTTTTGCTTCTACTAGAGAAAAAGAACAGCTCTTTGGGCATAGCGATGTTCTACTTTTGTTTGCGATTCAGGTCTTGAGGTACAAGGCTCCAGAATTAAGAATGAACCTCAGCTTTTTTAAAATGATGAGAAAAAAAATCCACAGTAAAAAGAATATTATTCAGCCTTAAAAAGAAAATTCTGATACCTGCTGCAACATGGATGAACCCTGAAGACATTATGCTCAGTGAAATAAGACACAAAAGGGCAAACATTGCATAATTCCTCTTATGTGAGGTCCCAAGACATCAAATTCAGAGACAGAAGTAGAATGGTGATTGCCAGGGACTAGGGGAAGGGCAAACAGGGAGTTATCCTTTAATGAATACAGAGTTTCTGTCTGGGAAGATGGAAAAAGTTCTGGAGATAGATGGTGATGGTTGCACAACAATGTGAATTTACCTAATGCCACCGAACACCTAAAAGTGGTTATAAACCGTCTATTTTACGTTATATATATTTTACCCCAACAAAAAAATTAAAAAATAAACTTCACCTAATGCTTTTTTCCTAGATAGTTTAAATAGGATTTAGTCGAGTACTCAGAAACACTCTGCAGTGGGTACAGCCCCAGAAACACCTGTAAAGGGCTCACCTGTATTGGGACCCTCAGTCTCCCCCATGTCCTGGGATCTGCAGGACACACCTACGACTCTAACACAGCCAAAGAGGACCTTGGCTCATTCTCTACTCAGCGACACTGTTCTTAGAAATTTCTCCACAGCTTCACATGCAGGTTTATGATCAATTCCCCCCAAATACTAGGTTGACCCTTTTGTCAATGAAACCCCTGGAGCCTGGAGGGGGGTGGTGGTGGAGGGGTGCAGGCGGGAAGGGCACTTTACTTCTCTCACGGCCACGTCTGATGAGGCTGTATCAGTGATTGATTTGGAGGATTTTCACAACTGGGAGGGATATTAATAGACACCAAATTCAACCAACTAATTTTGGCAGCTCAGAAGCTGCCTACTTGGTCCTATAACTACTTCTTTGCAGAAGGGTTTCTCTGGCATAGCACAGAAGCAAAGCCGAGTGGCCTTTCCACCTCTCTGACCCCTAACTTCTAATTTTCTTTCAGTCACAGTGGTCTGGGCTCTGGAGCAGGCCGGTGATACAAACAAGGCAATTGCTGGGGGCCAGGAGCAAGGGTAATATAATGAAGGAAACCTAAGATTTCCACCAGAGGTTGAAAAGATACCAGAGGCCAAGGGGACAAATTGATCTCAGGTGGTGAGGTCATTAACAACCTCCAACTCTAAAACTCACAGGAGGCAGGCATGCTGGGCCTGCGTGGATGGCACCCAAGCACAAAGCTAGGAATCTTAGCTGCTTCTACTGAATCATGAACCTGGGCTGGGGTAGGGTGGGGTGTATGTGTGTGGAGTAAACCAAGAGCCACTAAACAGAGCCGACGTGCAGACTGTAGTGGCGGTGGCAGCGGGGAGGCAGAAGATTATAAATGCTGGTACACCTACAGCAAAGGGCAGCCCAGCAGCGCCCCACAGAAGGAATTCCCTCATCTGCATAAGAGGGGAGCTGGTCTCAAATAGCGCTGCCCCCAGAGCTCCGTCGCACAAGGCACAGCCTTCCATTCAGGTGGCTCTAATGAATGGATGCATGCAGTCACCAAATGGCTAGCCAAACCCAACTCTCTAAAGACATTAATCTTGGCAGTGGAATCCAGATCCTCTTCCTTCAACTCTCTCCCTAGAAAGGAAAATATTAAGTCAATGGTCTTTGGCTCCCAGGACAGCAAGCACCTATTATAAAGGGAATGTTGGGAATGTTCTAAGAGAAAAAGCAGGAAAGCAGTAGGAAGAACATTAAGTGGGCCAGAGGAAGTTAAAAGCTTCACGTGGTAGCTCAAAAAAATCGGCCAGACTCCAAGAGGCCCAAGAAAATTGCAAATGTTCCAAAATGATCGAACCCATTGCCTTCACATGTATAGCCAACAACTCACCCGTCTGGCCTCATTTGTAGTTACAGACGTATGTTTTCCTAAAAATCACCATACGACACAAAAAGTCCACAGGGTTTAAGGGAAAAAGTGGAATTAGGGGTATAACACCCAAAAACTTAAGATGGTAAACTTACACACACACGGTAAGAAGCTAACAAAAACCTAACAAAAATGACAGCACAGTTTGACAAATTAAATGGTTAAGAAATGCATATATACTACAACTATGGCACTTAACCAGGTCTGCAGCTCATGAGTTATTGGGAAATAGGGTGAGTGTTGTAACAAGAGACATGCACAGGGTGTGGCTCATGGCACACACAGTCAACTGAGATAGCTGGTGGATGCACGTAGACTTGGATGCATGAACCAAGTCTACATGGCTTGGTTCAGCTGAGTTCAATTTTCTGTTTACCTGTTACCCATAGATGAAATTATGCACACTAAACGCAATATTCCCGTTATATTCAACTTGTTTCCTAAAGTATCAATCCCACTGGAATAAATCCATGCTTCCAAACAAGCGTTGAAAGCAGAACTGACTGTACCTTACTTCAGGTACCCTGGATGTATCAACTCCACGCTCTTTCCTATCACAGCACCATAATTTGATACATGCTGTTGCCTTGCCTGCAAAGGTTCCCCTACCCCCATTCCACTTTGGGGAACTCCTCATTGTTCAAGGCCTACCTCAAAGAAATGTTACTTACATTTCTCTCACTCCTGACCCTAAATTTCTTCTACTGTACAAGTATGCTAAACATAACTCTATGTCAAATACTGATCAGAGCATGCCCTCTTCTTTGCACACCACTTGGCACAAACAGGATGAAAAATAATGATTTTTCCCACTGAAATTAAACTACCAAGCTCATTAGATGCTTGAAAGAGATGGCAAATACTTAGAAAAGATAGCATAAAGTGTTTTTGAGAGGGGGGAAAAAAGCATGACTTTCAGAGATGAGAAAACTGGAGCCTGACATTGCAAGTAAAAATATAGTCACCTTGGGCTTCCCTGGTGGTGCAGTGGTTGAGAGTCCACCTGCCGATGCAGGGGACACGGGTTCGTGCCCCGGTCCGGGAAGATCCCAAATGCCACAGAGAGGCTGGGCCCGTGAGCCATGGCCGCTGAGCGTGCGCGTCCGGCAACGGGAGAGGCCACAACGGTGAGAGGCCCGCGTACCGCAATAAAAATAAAAATAAAATTAAAAAAATATATATATAGGTATAGATAGATATATATATAGAGAGACAGAGAGAGAGAGAGAGTCACCATAAGGAAATAAAGGAAGACTTAAAAACAGATGATCATCATGGCATTTTCAACTTGGAAAAAGAGGCCAGAGCAAAAAGTTCTTAAATATTAGTTAAGAACTGAAAAATATCAAGAAGGTGCTTAGAAAGAAAGCAAATTTTATACCGGTCTGCTATAGCAAGCAGGAGAATTTAGCAACAGTTTGGCTGAAGTAAGAGGGGAGGTGCAGCAGACAGACAAATGTCCAGGTCCTAAGACCACCTCCTTGGGTTGGGGGTTGGGGGGGACTCACGAAAAATAACTAGAGTCTTCAGGAATACAATGCAGTCACTGAAAATTCAGCTTCTTGAGAATATTTATAATCAGACCCTTCCTGGGTAAACGTTACTTGAAAAAGAAACATAAAAATAAAGACAATATCCCCCACTTTTAAGTTTTATTTTCACTATTTAAAGCTACTAGAATCACCAGCCCTGTGCTTTCCCACCACAGAAAAATGTGAATGACATAACAAAGTCCAGCAAAAGGAACAAAGGCAACGGAACGTGAGGTCCAGATGCTAGGTCTCTTCTTACTAAATGTGTGACCCTGGGCAAGTGACTCTGCCCTTCCTGTGCTTCAGGACACACAAAATGGAACTAACCACAACTACCTGGCAGGGTGGATTTGTAAGTGGTAGAGACTACTAAACAGTAGACGTGGTATCACAAACCTAGAGTAACCCTTACAGACAACTGAGTCGCATTCCTAAAACCAGAAATTATGATTCCAAAACAAAAAGGCATTAGCAGATAATAATGTCATTTAGCAGACATTCTTTCATTTTAAATTTGTGTATGCCCAGCAAATCTGAATATATATAGCAAGCTAATTTACTCAGCTATCTGGAGGTACATTCTACAGTTAATGTACCCTACTGGATACACCAGGAAACCACGTGGTTTCAGAAGAGTACGGGAAGGCATGATGGTCACAATTTCTCTTTTGCACCGGCAGGCTACTGATAATACTCATTTTCAAATGTTTCCAGGCCTCTCCTACTCTGCGTGATGTGGTATTCAATAAACCTGCCAATTCTTATTTATGCCGGGGGGAAAAAAAATGCTTGCAAAGTAGATTCCATAACCCTATAGTGGCACCCTCCAACTTAACCTCGTATGTTTTTCTCACACTTGAACTGTGACCTCAGAGTAAGTCGGTATCTGTGCTCTGGGCCTTCCCCCTCAGAGAGGAAACCTCGAAATGCCTCGCTCTAAAATTCCCAAAGTCCTGCTGGGAAACAAGCTATTTAGAAAGGTAAGTTAGAAGAGCACATATGTGAATTATATCTCAATAACAGAGTCAACCCTGGAATATTCTACAGGAGCCACCTTACCCCTCAACAATGCCTAATTTGGGGACGGTGAGAGACGTACGTAAATCATTCAAAAATGAGACATGGACAACATATACACGAGAACACACAAAGCCATGTTTATACAGCATACAAACCAATTACCTTGTGCACATAATTTCATTGAGTAGCACCCCAAAACATTTCCAAAAATTGGCAGGGGTATAAACTACCGGACATGGACCTTGCTAAGAGCTTTTAAGTAAAGAGCCAATGAAGAACTGCCATGACTGGCAATCACCAAGTTCAGTGACTAGTCACTACCCTGGTCCAGGCTATCCTTTTCTCTCTTCCTAACTGGTCCTGAAGCCACTAGTTTTGTCCACCTTTCTAACCATCCTTCTCATAGCACAGTGATTTTTCTAAAACGCAAACCTAACCCTGTTAACTTCCCCGCTTAGAACTCAATTTAGTGATTTCCCACCTGGCCTTAAGATAATTTCTGAACTCCTTATTGTGGAGGAACACCGGAGACCTTTTGTGATCTAGTTCCTGCTTACCTCTCCAGTCCCACCTTTCTACCATTTATATTTCAACCTCAGGGAATGTCTCTCACTCTCTCCACTCTGGCTCCTGGGCCTGTACCATGCCTATTTTTGTGCAAGCAGAAAGCCTGACATGCAGAAGACCTCAAAGTAAGATGACTTAAAAAATTAACGTACGCATTCTCAAAGGGGGCGAAAAAAAGCCCCCTCTTTTTATGTACAAAGCATAAACATGCATATAGCACATAAAAAGGGCATACAGTGTGAAAGCAGCATTAAAATTTCCTGGAGTGGGCAATCAAGAAAACAACGTGTAAAAAAAGCTCGGGTGTGCGGCGGGGCGGGGAGAGCGGAGTCGTCGTTGTAAAAAGGTTTATAAATACTGGATTACAGCAAGATGTGAGTCAAAGTTGGAAACTCAAGTTCACGCAATACAGAAGCCAGCTACACATCTTTCTACTTGAATATTCCCATTTCACCTCAAACTCATACACAAAACTACCCAATATGTCCCCCCATCCATCAAAAAACAAACCACCAGAAAGACAGCAAAACGATTCCCTTCAACGTTTCTGCCTCTCATTAGCAAACTCCTGGTCACTGAATTCAAAGGGCTAGCTAGCTCCGCAGTCAGGGAACCGAGGCTGTGACCTTGGGGAGACCACCTCGGTCTCCCCGGCCACTCAGGCAGCCTCAGCGAATGCAGGACCGCAGAGCTGAGACCCCAGGTCTGGCTCCGAGAACGTGGCGCAGAAGCACAAGGAAGGTATGGCCGTGACCGTCGATGGGAAGGGACTGGACTTACACAAAAGCCAAAACCTCACAAAAACCCCTACCAAGGATCTGAACTCTCCCCTTCTCCCTCGACGGGTCAAAGGGTGGAAAGTGGCGTCCACTGAGTTCTGTGCTTCACGCACCTGTCTCCAGGCGCCCGCGGGGGTCTCGGCCGCAGGCCTCGGCGGCCACGCGCCCGGCCAACGCCCGGAAGCTGAGGACCTCCTGAGATCTGCCCCCGGCGGGCGCCCCAGCCCCGTCCTAGCCCGGAGGAGACTCCGCCCGGCCGCCCGAGCCGACTCGCAGACCCGCGATGGCGGAGCGGCTGCGCGAGCACACAAAGGCGGCAGTCTCGGTGGGGACCAAACCCTCGCCCGGTCTTCCCGAACGCCGGCGCAGGCCCGCGCCCCGCCCGGCCCTCCGAGTGACCTTGGGCGCGTCCCTCCCCGCTCAGCCTCAGTTTCCCCGGCGACGCTAAGACGAGGCGCCGCGGCCTGCCAGGGCGGCCGGCACCCGCGGCGCGGCCTCCCCACTTCCCTCCCCGCGCCGAGCTAGCCTTGCGCGGAGAGCGGGGCGGGCGGACAGGCGAACAGGCCCGCGGGCCCGGGGAGGCCCGGTCGGAGGTCGGGGCTCGAGCGTGGTCGGCCGCGCCACGGCGGCTCCTTGGGCCGCGGCGCCGAGGCCTCCGCAGGCCGCGAAGCCGCC
>NW_020173215.1:18789832-18798689 GCF_003031525.2 Neophocaena asiaeorientalis asiaeorientalis
CACCCAAGCGAGGAAGGACCTCTGGAAGCCGCTGAGAAGCCGCTGAGAAGCCCTCAACAAGACACCGCCGCCTCAACAGAGACCCACTTCCGCTCCGGAGACCTCGGCTCCGCCCTCCGCGCGTCCCTATTGGCCACCGCTGTCCCTACTCCCGTGGTCGGCCGGTTGAGGAGGTATATTTTCAATCTTATTGGATAAGAAACCATCTATTACTACTTTGAAATGGGCCTCCTTCCGGCTCCGCCCACGCTCGTGAGCTCAAGCTTTTGCCTTCCCGCGAGAGAGCGGTATGCGCCCCGCGGCCCGCAAGGCCTCCCGGGAGTCGTGGTCTGGGCTCCGGCTGCCCGGCTGGCGGCGCGGAGCCCGACGCGCCTCTCCCAGCCAGTTTCCTGGGGTCTCTACTATCGGCCTGGATCTGCAGGTCCTCCGGGCGCCCGCGCCCCACGACGTGCCAGGCCCTGGGCCTGCGCCTGGTCCCTGCGATCCCAGGCTCTGCCAGGCTGTTGGTGGAGACGCGAGGGAAGTACAGCCCGGCCCATCTTCGGGATCCCGGAGGAGGCACTCAACCAGGACGTCTGGGAGGGCTCCCCGGAGGAAACGACCTGCGAACTGAAAGGACTAGAATGGAGGAGAGAGTTCCAGGAAGAGGGAGCCTGGATGGGGAAAGGTGGGCTAGCATGTCCAGAAAACTGGAGGCTGCCCAGTGCGCCACGGGTTCAGAGGTTGGGAGAGGTTGGGGTCGGGGAAGGCACGAGTCAGACCTTGGAGGGCCCACATGCCAGGCTAAGAGTTTGGATTATCCCGAAGACAATAGGTGTCAGGAAGGGAAGGACTGAACCCGTGGAGTACTCTTCTCGCCCAGGTCCGGTCCAGCCCGGTCCTGGGAAAGGGGCCATGGCCCAGGCAAAAGCCTGGAGGTCTCTGGGTCATCTGGTGCAACTCCCAGAATCAAGAAGAGAGTGTGGGCCCTGGATCCCTCCTGCCTGAGATTGAATCCCAGCTCCATGGTTCAGGCAAGTCTCACGTTTCCCTGGCCTGCAGCATGGAGATAATAGCAGTACTTATCTCGGGGAAGGTGGGAGGCGGGAGGACTCAACACTGTGAACACTGGTGCATGCCAGCCCTGGGTGGGGCTGCATATCAGAATTGGGATTAGAGAATCTGGTGGTAGGTTCCTTGAGTTCAGCTCCCAGAACTGGACTTGGGCATGGATTTGGCAACCAGAAAAGAGAGCCCAGCTTGTCTCTCTTGTTCTGAGAATAACCAGGTCATCCCAGCAAGGTCACCCTGGACATGCCCACACTGCGGCCAGGTAGAGAACAAGAGGGACGTCCAAGGCCACCTAGGTCCAGGCTCTAACTGGTGCACAGCCAGCCCTGTTGAACCTTATTGGCCAAAGCAAGTCAGCCCAGATTCAAGGACTGGGGGAAATAGACTCTGCCTATTTCCTACTCCGTTCCTTGCCTTGGCAGGGGTCACAAGGCAAGGAGCATGGATACCGGGAGACATTGTTGCCATCAGTTTACCACACAAGGCTGGCCCTCAGCCCATAAACTCAGGGGGTGGCCCAAGACCTGACTCTACTGGGGTTTGTATGGAGCCGAAGCCCCAGGTGCTCTCAAGGCAGCTCTGAGCAGCTGCCCAGTCCAGGAGGGCAGGTGGGGACCCTGTGGATTGCCAACCAGCATTACTCCTAATAGCACCCTGAGTCTGTTGGGCCACCACCTCTCCCCTCTGCTCCAGAGGCCAGTCTGATAGGTGAAGGGTAATTCTCTCCCTCTGCCACAGTGCTTGCTTCGGCCCCCATGTGCTGCAAGAGCCCCCATGCAGACCTTCTCCCACTACAGGAACTGGTTCAGCAGAGCATGTTCAATCCAGGCCAGTGAGACTGGAGCACAAGGCTTGGAGGACAGAGAGGTTTCCCTCCTACGAGAACTACCAGGGAGAGATGGTCCTTCTTCCTCCAGACATGTGAGGTTGGAACTGCTACCAGCTTGGAGACAGAGCTCCTGGATCAGGCATGTCCTGAAGTCTACCCTATTTTGGATTGCCAGTCATAGAAGCTAATAATTCCCCTTTTGAAGCCCTCAGAGCTCCTGAGAGCCTCTCTTGGGATAGGTCATCATCAACGTATTCCCTCGATATCAAAGGAAATGGGTTTGAATAACAACACAGGATGTAAGAAATGCCATGTTTATTTTTTTTAATGAAATTTAATCTGCTCCCAGCTCTAATTTGACGGGGGTGGGAAATTCCTCTTTCTACCAACCTCAGTTGTGGGGAAGTCCTGGGGTTCTGACACAGTTCAGAGTATTGGGGGAGAACGCTGGTCTTTAGTCTGTTCTCGTCCCTTTGAGATGTCCACCCTCTTAGTCTGAATGTGCCCTGGGGTGCAGCCTCCCCCCTCTGCAGACCCAAGGAGGATGTAGGGTGTGGGGGGGTCTCTCCGAGACGTCTATCCGCCCGGCAGTTTCCAGCCCCTCTCTTACTGCCTTGCACCCCATGGGCTTCCATTCTCTCTCCTGAGAGCTGTAGCATACTGTGCTTTATTCACCAGCAGGCTTTCACTCAGCCAGGCTGTCCTCACAGCCACGCACCTCCAGTCCAGTGATGGGTCCGAGGACCCAGGGGAATCACTCCATTCCTGTCTAGGCCCTGGGCCAGCTCCTGCCCAGTGGCTCTAACCGTGTTCCTTCAGTGATGCTGGAGAAGGCTGGGCAGTGCTCTAAAGGCATCCAGGCTCAGCTTTGGGTCCTGGCTCTCCCAGCAGGTCACTTCACCTCTCAGCACCAGGGGCCTCGTCAGCAGACGGGGGGAGTGGGAGACAGATCCCGGCCAGCTCCCCCACATCGCCGTGAGGTTTGGGAGATAAGGCCGAGAAGGGCCAGTTCCCAGCGGCTCAAGACCCTGGTGACTTCTACTAATCCCACGAGAACAATCACATTCTCAGTCTTGGGGGTTCCCGGATTAAGCCACCCGACTCCGGGCAGAGAATGGGGATTCCAGCTTTCCACAAGTAGAGCAGGCTCTGGGAACGCCGATGGGGGGGCATGGGCAGGAATGCCTAGCACAAGGCCGTAGGAAGGGCTACAATCTGGGCTAGGGTGGCCATGTTTAGCACATAAGATACAAGACGCCCAAATAAATTTGAATTCCAGCGGATCCTTCTGTTAGCATTAGCTTGTCCCACGCAATAACTGGCATTTTATTTGGCAACCCTGCTCTGGGCGGGAGGAGACTGGGGCGGAGTGGGGCGGGGGGCGCGGCCAAGGAAGGGGAGGTGCACACCGCCGCCCAGGCTTTATTCGGGCGGGGGTTTCGGGGTCTCGGGGTCCCAGGGCGGGCCCCCGCCCAGCTCAGACGGCCCCCAGGCAGCGAGCGGGCCCGCGTGCCGAGCCTCCCCGCTGCAGCGCCCGCAGCCTGCGCTCCCGGCTCTGCTCCAGCTCCAGCCTGCGCTGCGCCTCCAGCTGCGCCTGCGGGCGGGCGGTGGAGGTCGACGTGGGGCAGGGCCGTCCCCCCACACCGCGCCCGGCCCCCCGCTACCTCCAACGCCTGCGCTGCGCACCCTCGCGCCCGCCTCCGGGGCTCACCTGCTGCTTGGGACGAGCTGCCCGCGGCGCCGGCACGTGCAGCAGTGCCTCCTGCCTGCGGCGCTCGGCCGCCTTCTCCTGGATCCTGCGCTGCAGCTCCAGCACCCGCTCGTCCCGGGAGGGCGCTCCGGCGGCCGCCGACTGCGCCTTCTTCTCCTCCCACCTGGGCGGGCGGCGGGGCTGGCTTAGGAGAACCCCACCGCGGGTTGACTCAAGGGATTTCGGTGCAGGTGGAGAGGGCCGCTCGGGGCGGGGTTCCCCCCAGCGCCTCTATCTTTTTGCTCCTTGTATTTCACAGTTTAAAAAGTATTCCGTAGGTATTAACTATCTTGGTATTGGGGATAAAATGCGAACGCCCTTTCATCTTGCCCTCCCCTTGCCACTCTTGCCTAGAGATGGCTGCGGCTAATATTCTGCTATCTTTGCAGATCTCTTCCATACTCGGCCACAAGGGGCCGGAAAAGTCACCACAGTGTTCCTAACAAAGAGGCGTGCGTGTGTCCACGTGCTCTCCGTGAAAAGAGAGGAGAGATGTTTGACAAATTTGATGTGTGAACCCCAACTAAGTCCTTGTTTAAAAGGGAAAAAAAGGGACTTCCCTAGTGGCGCAGTGGTTAAGAATCTGCCTGCCAATGCAGGGCACATGGGTTCGAGCCCTGGTCCTGGAAGATCCCACATGCCACGGAGCAACTAACCCTGTGCGCCACAACTACTGAGCCTACACTCTAGAGCCTGCGACCCACAACGACTGAGCCCGTGAGCCACAACTACTGAAGCCCACGCGCCTAGAGCCCGTGCTCCGCAACAAGAGAAGCTCCCGCACCACAGTGAAGAGCAGCCCCCGTTTGCCGCAACTAGAGAAAGCCCGCGTGCAGTGACGAAGACCCAACGCAGCCAGAAGTAAATAAACAAATAAATAAATGTGTTTTTTTTTTTTTTTTTTTTTTAAAGAAAATAGTTGGGGGGCAAGTGATTGCAAGGGAACTGCCTGGGCGGGAGGGTGGTGGGTTGCTACAAGGAGAAGCCACCCAGGAGGGTGCAAAAGCAGTCTCCCTGCTCCTTGCCCACCCAAGGCGTCCGCCCCGGGCCATGGGCACTAACCTTAAGGCTGCAGACCTCCCCATGGCCGCGCGGCACAGCGAGATCTGCTCCACCGTGTTCTGCAGCACCCGGCTCTTGGCGCGCTTGCCCTGGATGATCTGGTCTCGCTTCTCCTCCTCCTTGCACCTCTGGGTCTCCTTGAGCAGGGCCAGCCGCTCACGCAGCTCCACGACCGACATCTCCCCTTCCAGGCCATAGCCAGGGATCTGCAGGGTGGGCAGGGGAGGCCCCAGGCTGGGAACCAGGCCCAGGCCCAGCCTGCCTGGCCATCTCCAGGGCGCTGGCACCAGTACCAGCAGCACTCTTGAGTGCCATAGGCCTGGCCTGGTGCCCAGGAGACCTCCTCCTGTCTACTCAGTGGTGCCTGTGTGACGTGTCCACCATCCGGCTTCTCCAGCCTGGGCCTGCTCTGCAGCCCTCGACCTCTGTGGGGACATCTCAGCTGGGTGCCCTGCAGGCCCCTCCCCTGTGGCAGGGCCCAAATGGAGTTCAGCACTGTCTCCCCAGCCAGGACCTGGGGGCCTGGGTAGACAGCCCTTTGGACTCTGCCCACCCCCCAGGACCAGGCCTTCCCGCACGTCACCGCGCGCCAGCCTGGCCTCTTGTGGTGTTTCTCACACAGGCTGCCAGGCACGGCTGCCCTTCTCTTAGCCTCCTGCTTGCCCAGACTTGGGCCTTTGTGCACCTGTGCTCTCCCTACACTGCCCTTTCCACCCAGGCCTAGTGAGTTCCGGGAGCTCCCTCAACGCGCAGCTCCACGAAGCCTACCTTGCCCACCCCCAGGGGTGACGGAGGCCTCCCTGGCAGGACTGAGCATCTGGACCAGACCCAGGCCTCCAGCATGGCGGGCACGGGGGAGCTGGGCATGAGCGGATAGGTGGATCTCGGCCTGGGTCCAGACTGCCTTTGGCCTTGGTGGCAATTCTGCACACATCCTTCATGGCAATGCCAGGCCCAGTAAGACCTGGGGAAGCTCCCCGAGGTCGTCACAGGGGCATGGGCTCCGGGGGCCACGTCCTCACCTGGGTCAGGTCCACCAGCTTGCCCTTGCGCGTGGGCTGCGTCTCCAGGGCTCGCAACTGTGCGATGAGCTCACAGCGCCGCCTCTGCTCCTCCTTGGCCGCCTCTGCACTGTGCTGTAGCAGCTCCCGGCTCTCCTCTATCACCTCCTGAACTGAGGGCCAGCCAGGGGGTGCTGAGGGGGTCAGAGAGCAGCAGGGCCGGCGCTGGGCCCAGGTAGCTCCCATGGGAGGGTACCGAACCCCCCCTGCCCGCTGTACCCATCTGCCGTCGGCCCTTCAGGAGCTTTGTCTGCGCCACCTTGACGTTCTTCTGCGTCTCCATCACCTGCTCCACCAGCTCCTTCATGGACCTTTCCTCTTGGAGGCGCCTCTCGGCACATTGCTGCATCAGCTCAGCTGTCTGGACGACCGGCCGGGCACAGTCAGAGCCGCTGCCTGCGACCCTAGGCCCGCCCCAGCCCCGGGAGCAGCCTGAGGTCTGGACGGCGGACCCAGTCCCTGACCCTGAATCGCCCTGGAACCTGGGTCTAAGCTCATCAGCGCCTGGAGGTGGGGCCTGCTGGGGAAGTCCCGCCTCACGTCCTCCCTTCCTCCACTGTGGTCCTGGGGGTGTGAGCCCAGAAGCACGCAGCCACCCCGCCAGATCTGACAATAAGCTGAGGAGTGCAGCCAACAGTGTCCTGGGGAAACCAAGTCAGAGCCACTGGGTTTGCCCTGAAGCCCACCCACCGCTGACTCCACTCAAGAGAGCAGGGCACTGCTTACTTTGCAGCCACGTGGAGCTGGCTGTCCAGATTCTGCCCAGGCCTGTGCGTAGGACACGCCAGCCCCCGGGAAGCCCCAGGTTCCCCATCACATGCGCCCCCGGGCACACCCTGATGGTCACCCCACACCCTTCTTTCTGGGAGGAGCCTGAGAAATGCGCAGCTCTAAACCGGGGGGTGTGGTGTTGCCACTTCGAACCGCGCACAAACAGGACTCGCCCCGTGTCCTGGCTGTGGCTTCCCTCTTCTGCTCAGTATCTGGGGGTACTATCCTCATCCACGTTTTCACCGGGATTGCAGTTGGCTTATTCTCGTGGCTGTTTCGGGGAATATATAGCAACTCTTTGATACGTTCTACCATTGACAGACATTCAGGTTGTTTCCAGGGTGGAGCTGTTGTGAACAATTCAGAATATCATTTTCAGTCTTCAAGATACTACAAAGGACAGGGTGGGATGTATACCTCCTGTCACTGCCCAGCGCTGCCAGGGAGCCCCTGGACTCCCAGTCCCGGAGGTCTTGGCACCTGGGGGCTCATCTCCGACTGCATGGTATGTGCAGGGTCCATGTGTGGCAGCATGGATGCCAGGCACGCTGGGCAGGAAGGAAGCCTTTCTTAAAGCACTTTGCCAGCACATATAAAAATGGCTTTTGACCATCCCTTTCTGTGCAAGTTCATTCCAGGTTCTAAGAAAAGGAACCATGGTTCTCGGAGAAATGGCCATTTGAGGTCTGGGGCAGGGAAGATACAAGATGAGCCTGGAGCATTTTATGGCACCATAAAGTAAGGAAGTGCTCAAAAAACAAAAGGATGGTGGGAGGCATGGGGACAGGTCGAAGGGACACAGGAGCCAGCCTGAAAGGGGTCCCAGTGGCCAAAGCTGGCAACAAAATACATCACGTCATATTGGATTATAACACAAAGTATAAAATAAATATGCATGAGTCCACACTGATATAAATGAGTGGACTGATATACATGGATATATAAGTGAGTAAATGGGGGAGAAGAGACAAGTCTTCTGTGCTGAAGAATCCACATAACCTACCCACCTCCTTGAGCGTGGGCCCCGCTTAGAAACCCCTTCCAAGGAGTGCAACGTGGAAAGGGGGAATGACTGCAGTGAGAAGCCAGGTGATCAAGTCCAACCTCCTCATTGATAAGTCTGCTGACGGCGGGCACCCTTGAAGGGATGGGATGAAAAGGCACGTGGCCCCTGTGGTCTTCCTCCTACACCCAGTCTGAGCATCTCAACAGACAGACGTTCTACAGGACACCTGACCAGCACGCCTCACCACTGCCAAGGGTGCCAAGGACAAGGAAAGCCTGAGACAATGTCATGGCCAAGACGAGTCTGGGACATCCTTGGATGGGATCTTGGAGAGAAAAAGGACATAAGTAGGAAAAAAAAATGCTGAAATGGAAATAGAGTGTGGAGTTTAGTTAAGTTACGTGCCCACATTGGTTTCTTGATTGTGACAAATATACCCTGGTGTAGTAGGTTGGTGCCTCCCCAGAATTCATGTCCACCTGGAACCTCAGAGTGTGATCTTATTTCCAACTAGTTAAGGATCCAATAAGTAATGAGTTAAGGATCTTGGGATGAAACCATCCTGGATTTAGGGTGGGTCCTAAATCCAATGACAAGTGTCAATATAAGAAGAGGAGAAGACCCAGAGAAACATGGAGAAGATGGCCATGTGAAGGTGGAGTGGAGACAGAGATAGGGTGAGGCTGCCACAGACCAAGGAATTCCTGGGGTCACCAGGAGCCGGAAGAGGCTTAGAGCAAGCGCGGCCCACCCAAGTCCGCCTGCCGATGCATGGGACACAGGTTCGTGCCCCGGTCCAGGAAGATCCCACATGCCGCAGAGTGGCTGGGCCCGTGAGCCATGGCCACTGAGCCTGCGCGTCTGGAGCCTGTGCTCCGCAACGGGAGAGGCCACAACAGTGAGAGGCCCGTGTACCGCAAAAAAAAAAAAAAAAAAGTAAGAATTATGTGAACTTTACCGATTTTTTTCCAATATAGCTACTTATTTCTATGGTTCATCAAATTATTTTAAAAGGGGGATAAAACTGGGAATTCCCTGGGGGTCCAGTGGTTAGGACTCGGCGCTTTCACGGCTGAGGGCCCAGGTTCAATCCCTGGTTGAGGAACTGAGATCCAGCAAGCCACGCAGCACAGCCAAAAAAATAAATAAAGGGAGATAAAATTAAGTGAAGAAAATATATTCGCATTGTTTACGATAAAACAATGTCAGGGCTACACTCACGACTTTACAAATATATCCTTTTCAGCCCCGTTGCTAGAGCACATTAATACTGGTCACCACGGAAGAACCAGGAAAGCTTCCCCCACCCAGCCCTCAGCTATGGAAAT
>NW_020173215.1:18798804-18808980 GCF_003031525.2 Neophocaena asiaeorientalis asiaeorientalis
TCAAGAAGAGAAAATTCAGGTGGGCCCAAAACACCCTACCTCTCAAAAGAAAGGATGCCTCCTCGGGCTTCCCTGGTGGCGCCACAACGGTGAGAGGCCCGTGTACCGGTTAAAAAAAAAAAAAAGAAAGAAAGAAAGGATGCCTCCAGGCTCTAGAGGGATGCTGAGAGCACAGAGGCGAGGAAGGGGCTCCCTGCATGGGCCAGGCTGTGGCAACGGAACCTCCTGTGGAGACAAAGTCCCATTAAGAAACGGAGGCCGGGGACTTCCCTGGTGGTCCAGTGGCTAAGACTCCGTGCTCCCAGAGCAGGGGGCCCGGGTTCAATCTCTGGTCTGGGAACTAGATCCCGCAGGCACGCCACCGCAACTAAAGATCCTGCACGCCGCAAGGAAGACCTGGCGCAGCTAAATAAATTAATACTAAAAACAAAAAAAAGACACAGAGGCTGTGAAAGTCACCAGTCCAGCATGAATGGCACACGAAAACAATACAATTCCTTTTGTCTTCAAATGTTTAGCGCCGTCTACTCAGGTTACTTTGTTCATAAAACACGCTCATCATCTACATGCGTGTACCTGGACGTTCCAGGTCGGGGAGAGAAGCCTCTGGACCTGTGCCGGATGGTCCAGCCAGAGTCAGACGGGCTTTGGGGAACATGGCTCGGGGCTCGGGGAGCTGCCCTAATTATGACGCGAGGCCGAGGGTGCCTGGGTGTCGTGGCTGGGCCGCCAGCCCCCACAGGGTGCCCTCTCTCAAGCTGTTCCCTGGAGGTCCACGACTCCTGTGCTTCTGACTGGAGGCCTCTGGCTCACGAGACCCCCGGGGTTGGGAGGGATGGAGCTGGACCTCACCAAGCCGCCATCGAGCCATGGGAGGGGGTGCCGGCCTGTGCGGGCTGGAGCCCCTCCTGCTGACCAGGCGTCAGGACAGGCGGATGAGGGGAGGGGCCGTAGGGGCAGACTGTTCTGTCCTTGCTGTCACAAGAACAGCCCTATGCCAGGAATACTGAGAGAGCCCCAAGGAGTAGAAGGTAGCAGCTCCAAACGCCTTCCCGCCCCCGGGGCAAAGCCTGCAGGAGGGGCCTCCCTCCCTCCCAGCAGCTCTCCTCCCTGGTGGAGCTGCTGCTTCTGCACCGCGGGTGGGTCGCCTGAACACAGTCCCTCTGCCCAGCAAGCCCACTTGTCAGGCCGCAGCTTCCAGTCCAAGCCCTGGCCTCCAGGACCCACCCCTCTGATGGGGTCTTTGCCCCTCCAGGTGGACCTCTGAAGGTGACTCGGGGTGGCTTCTTCTGGGATCCTCTCAGGGTCTCTGGTCAAGGGAAGTACACGGCTGCTTGACTACAGCCCGCCTTTGCTCTCCACCCACTGCCTCCTGCCTCTGGACTTTTCCATGTGAGTCCAAGGACTTTCAAATTCCAGGGAAGCCACACGGGATTCGTCGCAGGAAAGCAAGGATGGGTCAACATTAAGAAATCATTAATAGGAATGTTAGTCATAAAAAGAAACAAAATTGAGTTATTTGTAGTGAGGTGGATGGACCTAGAGTCTGTCATACAGAGTGAAGTAAGTCAGATAATATAATTCACCGTATTAACAGAGTTAAGGAGAAAAATAATATGATTATCTCCACAGATGCTGCAAAAGCCTTTATCAGAATCGACACCTGGGACTTCCACTTCCGGGAAGATGGAGTAGGGAGTAGGGGTGCTTTTCCCTATTCCTCCCACCAGGCACAACTAAAACCCCTGAATATAAATTACTAAACACACAGAAGGCTATGAAAGGCGGAGGGAAGAAGGCTGGCTGGCTGGGACCGTGGGACTTGAAGGATGGCACGGTGTTGGGGGTGGTGGTGCCCCTGGGTCTTCTTTGACCTCACGTGTCCCAGGCTGGGTGCTGGAGGACCCAGAAATGCCATAGGTGCAGACAAAATGCCATAGGTGCAGACAAAAAAGCCCAACCAAAGCCTGCCAAGGGACCAGGAAAGGAGCTGCCTACAGACAGCTGTGTGACACAACCTGTGCTCCAACCAGACATCACAGGAAAAACCTGAGCAAAGGCTGAGTGAGCGCAAGACTTCTGCCCTCCCCAGATCACAGGGAGGTGGCACAGAGGAGCCTAAGCTGGGACCTGCCCCCGGTGTCAGTGGTGTCAGAGGAGAGCTCGTGGCGACCTGGTGTCCACCCCCACCCACGGGAACAAGGGTCCCTCCCGATCCCCACTAAGGTGGTGTCAGAGGAGGCTTAGTGCAGAGTGAGGACTCTCACCTCCATGCTTGCCACGTGACAGTGGAGGCCACGTGGGGGGCAGTTATAAGGTACTCCTCCCTCTCCTAGTCGGGGGGGGGTATTTATTGATGGAGGTCTAGCTGGAGCCCTTACCCACAAATCATCAGGGTCCCCCTCTCAGAGGTCAACAGAGGCCACGTGGGGACGGTGGGTTGCTAAGCCCACCTTAGCAGTAATGTGGCAGTGCCCCCCTTCCCCTGCCAGAGTGGCGTCAGAGAGAGGCTGCTCAGACAGAAGGCTTAAGTAACATCCACAGTCCTGTAACATAATACCTAGAATGTCCGGGTTTCAATCGAAAATCACTCACCATACCGAAAGCCAGGATGATCTCCAACTGAAAGAAGACACAATCAGTAGAGCACTGAGCTCTGATCTCAGCACTGAGATCACAGATGTTAGATTTGACAATGATTTGTAAAGAAGCCCTCATAAAAATGCAACAAGCAATTACGAAAAAATCTCAACAAATTTAAAATAAATAGAGCCGAGTATGTTCAACAACCACAATGGAATCAACTAGAAATCAATGATCAAAGGTAACAGAAAAATCTCCAAATGCTTGGAAACTAAACAACATACTTCTAAATAATCCATGGGTCAAAGAGAAAATCTCAAGTGAAATGAAGAAGTACATTGAACTGCATGAAAATGAAATACAACATACCAAAATTTGTGGACACAGCTAAAGCAACAAATAAAGGGAAATGTGTAACACTGAGTGCTTACAATAGAAAAGCAGAAACGTCTCATGTCAATAATCTAAATCCCATCTCAAGAACCTAGAAAAAGAAGAACAAAATAAACTCAAAGCAAGCAGAAGGGAGGAAATAATAAAGAGCAGAAATCAATAACATTGAAAAACAGTAGAGAAAAATCAATGAAACAAGAACCTGGTTTTTTGAAAAGATCAATGAAATTGACAAATCTCTAGCAATTCTAATAGAAAAAAATGAAAAAACTTAAATCACCAATATTCAAGAATGAAACACTTTAGACCCTACAGACATAAAAGAGGATGGTAGGGCTTCCCTGGTGGCACAGTGGTTAAGAATCCGCCTGCCAATGCAGGGGACACGGGTTCGAGCCCTGGTCCGGGAAGATCCCACATGCTGTGTTGCAACTAAGCCCACGAGCCACAACTACTGAAGTCTGCGCGCCTAGAGTCCCTGATCCGCAACAAGAGAAGCCACCACAATGAGAAGCCCGTGCACGGCAACGAAGAGTAGCCCCTGCTCATCACAAGCAGAGAAAACCCACATGCAGCAACTAAGACCCAACGCAGATAAAAATAAATAAATGATTAATTTTTAAAAATTAAAAAAATAAAAAAGGATGGTAATAGAATATTACAAACAACTCTACATACATGAATTTGGAAACTTAGTGAAATGGGCCAATTCCTCAAAAAACACAAACTACTACAGCTTACTCAATATGAAACAGATCATTTGAATAACCCTGTAACTTGTAAGGAAGTTGAAGTTCTAATTTAGAAAAGTCAAAAAAGAAACCTCCAAGCCTAGATGATTTCACTAGAGAATCCTACCAAATGTTCAAAGAATTAATACCAATTCTACACAATCTTTCCTAGAAAATAAGAGGAGGAAATGTTTCCAAATTCATTTTATGAAGCTAGAATTACCTGATACCAAAATCAGACAAAAGACATTACAAAAAAGAAAACTACGGACTAACACCCCTTATGAAACTATGTGCAAGAACAACTTTAACAAAATCAAAATCGTAGCAAATAGAATTCAACATATAGAAAAAGAATTATACACCATAATCAAGTGGGGTTTATTCTAGGGATGCAAAGCTGATTCAGTATGTGAAATTCAGTCAGTGTAATCCACCATATTAACTAAATTTTTCTAAAGAAGAAAAATCATTGTTATAAGGCAGAGACTAACACACCATTGTAAAGCAATTATACCCCAATAAAGATGATTAAAAAAAAAATAAAATAAAATAAAGAAGAAAAATCACATGACCGTATCAGTTGATGCAGAGAAACATCTGGCAGAATTTCCTGATAAAAACTTTCAGAATAATAGGAATGGGGGGAACGTCATCAACTTAATAAAGAGCACATCTACAGAAAAACCTACATCTAACATTACACTTAATGGTGAAAGGCTGATTTCCGCCAAGATGGTGAACTAGGCACAAATGTTCTAGCCAGTGCAATAGGCAGAAGAGGAAATAAATAGGCAGATCAGAAAGGAAGAGATAAAACTGTTCTTATTTACAGATTACATGATTGTCTACAGAGAAAACCCCAAGGAATCTACAACTAAATTCCTTGTTTGTCCTAGAAAACTAATAAGGGAGTTCAGCAAGGTCACAGGACACAAAAACAACACACAAAACCAATTGCATTTTTACCTACTAGGATTGAACACATGGCCACCAAAATTAAAAATACAGCACCATTTACAACCACTCAAAAACAATAAAAGAAATACTTCGGTGCAAATCTCACAAAACTTGTATAGGACTTACATACAGAAACCTAAATAACCAGATGAAGGAAATAAAAGATTTAAATAAATGGAGAGACGTAGCGCATTCATGGATTGGAAGACTCAACCGGCTGGCCATCTGAAAATGATTAAAAGTGGATCCAGATCTCGCACCGTGTATAAGAATAAACTTCAAGTGGATAGAGATCCAGATGTAAAACTGAAACTACAGAAATACTAGAAGAAAACATGCGTGAACTCTTGTATAACATGGGTATGGGAAACACCTTGCTAATTATTCAAAATCCAGATACAATGAAAGAAAAGACTGATAAGTTTGATGACATGAAAATTACATTTACATGGCAAAAATACATCATTTAAGCACAGCCAAATGAGTACTTGGAACAAAATATCTGTAACAACATACTATAGTTAAAGGGTTACTTTCCTTAATATATAAAGAACTCTAAGCTCAACAGAAAATGGAGATGGTCAACTAATCTTTGACCAAGGCACCAAGAAAACTCAATGGGGAAAGGATAGTCTCTTCAATAAATGTTGTTGGAAGAGCCAGATATACAGACCCAAAAGAATGAAACTGAGCCCCTATCTTACACCACACACAAGAATCAACTCAAAATGGGTCAGAGGCTTAAATGTAAGACCTGAGACCATAAGACTCCTAGAAGAAAACATAGGGGAAGAGCTTCTTGGCCTTGGTCTTGGCGATTATTTATTTACTTTTGATTTGATACCAAAAGCACAAGTGGGACTACACAAATGAAAAAGTTTCTGCATAGCAAAGGAAACAGTCAACAAAATAAAAAGGCAACCTATGGAATGGGAGAACATATTTGTAAATCCTGTATCCAATAAGGGGTTAATGTCCAAAATATATAAGGTACTCGCACAACTCGATAGCAAAATAAAATAGCGTAACCTGATTTTAAAAATGGGCAAAGGACATGAACAAACATTTTTCCAAAGAAGACATACAAACAGCCAACAGGTATACGAAAAGATGCTCCACATCACTAATCATCAGGGAAATGCAAATCAAAGTGACAACGAGATATCACCTCACACCTGTTAGGATGGCCAGCATAAAAAGTCAAAAGATAGCAAATGTTGGCAAAGATACGGAGAAAAGGGACCCTGTGCACTGTTGGTGGGAATGTAAATTGGGGCAGCCACTATGGAAACCAGTATGGAGGTCCCTCAAAACATAAAAAATGGAACTTCCGTATGGCCCAGTAATCCCACTTCTGGAGGTACATCTGAAGGAAATGAAATCACTGTGTTGAAGAGACATCTGCATTCCCATGTTCATTGCCGTATTGTTCATGGTAGCCAAGGTACGGAAACAACCTAAGTGTCCATCGATAGATGAACGGATCAAGAAAATGTGCTATACGTACATAATGGAATATTATTATTCCTTATATTAATATTATTCCGCCTTAAAAAAGGAGGAAATCCTGCCATTTGTGGCAACATGTATGAACCCGGAGGACGTCATGCTGGGTGAAATAAGCCAGACGCAAAGAGACAAATGCCGTCTCATCTCACTTCTGCAGGAATCTAAAAACGTTGAACTCATAGTGACAAAGAGTAGAATGGTAGTTACCAGGGGCTTGGGGGGTGAGGGGGATGGGGAGATGTTGGTCAAAAGGTCAAAACTTGTAGTTAGAAGATGAATAAGCTTTAGGGACCTAACGTACAGCATGGTGACTAGAGTTAACGATAATGTTTTGTACCCTTTAAATTTGCTGAGACAGTAGATCTCAGTGTTCTCACCACATGCACCAAAAAGTAACTATGTGTTAATTAGCTTGATTGTGGCGATCACCCCACGATGTATCTGTATATCAAAATATCATATTATACACCTTAAATATATACAAATTTTACTTGTCCATGATACCCCAATAAAACTGGAAAAAAAAAAAAGAAAATGACAAAAGACATGAACAGACAGTTCACAGAAAAAGACACACAAGTGGCTCTTATATGGAAACATCCTCAAATTCACGTTTCATAGATGCAATGCAAATCAGAGCTATACTGAGATCCTATTTCTCACCTCTGAGACTGGCAAAAATTCCTGAATTCAGTACAGTAACCTCTGTGGGTGGGTCAGGGGGATTGGGCCCCTTCCCCCGGCGCTGGGGCCTTGAAGTTCCTGCCCAGGGAAGGTGATGTGGCATCTCTGATAAGACCCCAAAACCCCCAACAAAAACAGCCACAAGAACAAGACAGAACCTCCACATCAGCTACTCTGATGGAGCAGTCCCTCCTCCAGCAGTGGACCTCGAAAGGCCACCTCCACAAAGAGGAAGAACGTGCATGACATTATTCGCTGCCGGTAAAGCAGGCTGGGACATTTTATGTTAAGAAAAGGGGAAACAAGAAGTGTGCATACTTGCTTGGAAGGAAAGACAGAAATTCATGAAAATAAGGACTTGGGGTGGAGGTGGAAATGGGCTGTACGTTACAGACTTACAAGGAGTAAGACTTCTCTGAGGCTATGTGTCATATTGTTTTGACTTTGTATTTTTAAGAAGTGAGCTAAAAAGAAAGGAAAACCAACCCTAACACGAAGAGCAGATACAGACGCGTCTGCCGGGAGAAGTAATTCGCGGGGACCCGGGGCACATCTGCCGACTGGCAGCCCTCAGTAGCACACGGCTAAGGAGAGGGGGCTACGGCTGGGCCTCTGGGCCCTGCAGGCTCCTGCCTCATCTGGGCCGCCGCCAGGCCCACTGGAAGGGACACGGGCAGGGAGGCCCCGGCCAGGACGTCCGTCCTAGGAGGAGGAAGGGCAGGACTGACGTCCAGAGCATCCGAAGTGGAAACGTGGGTGTCCACAGACCCTCTCGCATCTTATGCAAACATGCTGGCCCTCTGGAAGTTTCTGCCAGACCTCAGGTCCTCCCTCACACGTGGATGTGCGGACCAACTGACCGTGCTAGTGGGGGCGGGGGGCAGTCTGGACCAGAAGTGCTGGCCAGACAGTCCACGCAGCCCAGCTGACCCCAGATGCTTCCAGAAGCCCCACCTGGTGAGATGGGGCCAGAGGAAGCACCTCGACTCTGTGGGTTTTAGGAGGAAATGCCTGGGGGCGGCAACCACGGGAACAGCCAGCCCAGGCCCCAGCCACCCCGGCCTGCCCGTCACCTCCTCCTTCTTCTGGTCGGCCTTCTGCTTCTTCTCCTGCACCACCTGCCGCCGTGCCAGGACGGCCTCCTCGCGGCTGAGCTTCCCCTGCAGCCTCCGGCACTCGCCTGTGGCCAGCTGCTCCTCCAGGTCCTTCGCCCGTGTCTTCCTCTGCCACTTGAGGAACTCGGAGAGGTCCCCGGCCCCGTCCATGAGCTTATCCAGCCTGGGGAGAGAAGGCAAGAGGCGGGGCTGGGCGTCTCCTGTGGTGGGGCTGCATGGGACACCAGGAGACCACAGTTCCCCTGGGGGCAGTGGCCTTCACAGGCGTGGGCCGCCCTCTACCAACACCAGCCACCCGCTCCACGCACTGTCCACCCGTCCACCCGTCCCGGTCCTGTGCGTCCGCCCTCCAGCCACATCTCCAGCCCCCATCCACTCGTGTGTGACCCACCTGTCTGGCCATCCGCCACCCCTGCCCACCTGTCCGTCCATCCGCCACCCTCTTGTCCACCTGTGCGTCTGTCCATCCTCTCATCCATCTGGTCAGCCACCCAAGCTCCCACCCACAGCCCAACTCTTGGGGTAAGTGCAGGGGTCTGCAGCCCTGCTGGTAGGGGAGGGAGCATCAGAAAGGGATCCCAGGAGAAGGTGACCCCTCAGGGGGCTTTGGGGTGGGCCAGGCTTCTGCTAAGCCTCCTCCTACCCAGTCCATCTCCCTCACTGAGTGCAGATTATCTTCCTACGATTCAGCTGTGACCCTGACACTGGTCTGCTTGGGTGCCCCCCACCCAAAGCCGCCTCTGCAGGACTGCAGCTGCCAGGCGCCGGCCCCTCTTGCGCTCCCGGAGGGGAGGGGAGGCCAAGGAGTTGCCACCCCACCTCTGCAGCTCTCTCTCCACCTGCCGCTGGTATAAGGCCCCTTCTCGCAGGATGGCAGCAGTGTTCAGCTTGACCGGGGAGTCATCGTTGGGCTGCAGGAGAGAGTAGGGGCCGGCTGTGATGGGGGAGGGGAGCCTCGGAGCAGCAAGTGCCCCTCTGCCCTCCTGCCCCCTCCCCAGCGCTTCCTTCTGCCTCAAGGGCGGGGCTGTCCTCAGGGGAACAGGCCCGGAGGTGGGCCCCAGGGGGCGGGGCCTGCAGCCAAGGCCCCGAGCCCAGCCGAGCCGACAGTCAGGGGCACCGCTCACCCTGTAGAAGGTCAGTTTCGGAGCCTTGAGGATTCGAGGTGGAAATCGGAGCCGCAGCTTCTCCTTGGAGTCCTATGGGGGTCAGGACCTGGCACCTGTGCCCACAAGGTGCCCCCAAACACACCCCGGCTGAGCGGGGGGCCCTGCAGCCCTGGGAGGCCTGGCCCACTCCCCTCTGTCCTAACTCCAGCTGCCCACCCACGCGTTCCAGCCCAGCCAGCCCCCTGCACTGGGTCCCCCGCAGCACCTCTGTCCTCCAAGGCCGTCCAGCCGCCCAGGCAGGGGCAGGGAAGGTGCAGAGCCTGCCGGGCCGGGGACCGCAGCTCCTAGTCGGGGGGCTGGAGCCTCTGGCCTCAGGGGCTTCTCCTCCACTGCCCCCGGGGCCGGCCCCCAGGACCTTCCCTGGGCTGCCCCCTCCCAGGCCGCTGCTGCTCTGCAGACACCCTCAGGGTGGGCACCACATCCACGGTGGGCGAGCAGCGGGTATAGCTCCCCACCACAGCACCTCAGCCATCACACCCCGGGGCCTGCTGCTACTATGTGGGGTGCCCACTCTCCTGGGCTGCCCCAACTGCTTGGGGGGCTCACCTCGCCCCGTCCGCCGCCGCCCAGGCGGGTCTGGAGTGGGGGGAGCGGGGAGGCGGGGCCGGGCAGCTCCTCCTGCGTGAGCCTCACTCAGCATCCACCCAGAATGGGCCCTCCCTATCCTGCTCCCTGACTTTCCTTATTGACAAACACACCCTGGGGTTTTCCTCACAGAAACACTAAGTGCTCAGGATGGAAAATCTGGAGACACCCAGGGAAGGAGACGATGCACCTGCCCGCTCGGCCGCACTCAGCCTGGCGGCGCTGGGCCCTGCCCCTCCGTGGCCCTCGAAGTGTGGCCGTGGCCGTGGCACGGGGAGGGACGTGTCTACGACGTGAGAGGAGGCCGCCGGGAAGACCGGCCAGGCTGTGGGTGTGCTGGCGTTACCTCCACCGGGGGCTCCCCTTGGGGCCTGGGCCGCGCGCACCGCATCTCCTCGACGCTGGCCCGCAGAAGCAGCTCCTGAGCACAGAGCCAGGCTGCTCCAGCCC
>NW_020173215.1:18809001-18814402 GCF_003031525.2 Neophocaena asiaeorientalis asiaeorientalis
TGCCCCACAGGGGTCTCCGCGTACAGGGGGCCCACCTCAGCCTTGCGGCGATTGTATCTCTTGGTCGTCTCCAGGAGCCGCTGCTCCTTGGGCGGCTGGTAGGTGCTCCTGGGGACCTGGCGGCGCGGCGGAAGGAAGAGCCCGTGGTGAGCCGCGGCATTTTGGAGGGGTGAGTAGAAGTGCCCGCTAGATGTGGGTGAAGGAAGGTGCCAGGGCCAGGAGGGCGGATGGTGGTGCCCCCGCCAGGAGGAGCAGGGCCGGTGGTCATGCGCGGAGGAGAGGGGGGGATGCCACGCCAGCAGCAGGAAGGAAGGTGGCCAAGCACAGGGCCCAGGCCCAGCAGACGCTGGAGGGACAGGTAGGGCTGGGAGAGTGTCACGGACCCCAGAAAAGTGAGCTGCTCGTGAGGGGGAGGGGCTGCAGCAGTAACACTGAGACAGCAGGGTGGCTCCTGGAGGGGAGCAGTGTCCACAGCGTGGGTGGGGCAGAGCCCGGCTGGAAACCCCTGAACTCCAGACTCCTAACTCCGTGTCCCCTCCCCTGCACGTCTAATGTTCGTAGGAAATTCATCATCTCCAAACCTGAAACCCTCTCTGCCCCAAAACCCTCCCCTCCCCCAGCCTTGCTGACCCTGACTGCTGTCCATCCCTGGCCCACATCGAGGCCTTGGGGTCCTCCTCGGTGCCCTCCTCAACCCCTCTCGGCCTCTCACAGCCACGTCCACCTCAAAAACTGCCCACCTGCTTCAAGGCCACCCCTCACCTCCCTCCTTGGCCACCACAGCCAGAGGGACCCTGTGAGCCCATATCCTGTCGCTCTGCCCCCTGAACACCTCCCCTCCCATCCCCTCCTTCCCTTCCTGGCTGCCCCCTGACCCTTGGGGGAGGGATGGCACTGCCCCAGGGCCTTTGCACAGGCTTTGCTCTGTCTGATATGTTCTTCCCCCAGACAAATCCATGACTCATTTGCTCACTTCTCGTTCTTTACCCCACGGTGCTTCTCAGGAGGGCTTTCCTGGCCGTGCCATCCAGAACTCCATGCAGCCCCTCCAACACTTCTTATCTCCTTTCCCTGAAGTATTTTTTCTCCTCAGCATTTTTCACCAGATAACACACCTTACATTTTACTTATCCTTTTTTTCACTGGAACACATGCTCCATGAAGGCACAGTGCCTGGCCCATACTGGGCATCCAGACACATTTGTTGAATGAGTGACCTGGAATGAGCCCTCAACCCAGGAGGCGAAGAGGGTCCTGGGCACAGAGCAGGGCAGGGAGCGTGGAGGGAATGAGCTTATGGTTCCAGCACAGCCATCTGTGGACCCCACGGAAGGAGACGGTCCACCAATATCTCACAGCTCATGCAGCTAAGGAGCAGGGCAGCGGATGGTAAGGGGCCAGGCAGAGAGGGAGAGAGATGCAGGTGGTAAAATGACATGAGGTAAACACGCTTAGACCAGAGGACCTGGGGTCAGAAACGCTAAGGTTCCCACAGATTGGGTAACTGTGGGGTTGCTCAGCAACAAGGCCCATCCGTTATCCTTCTGTCCATCTGCCCATCTGTCCATCCATGTGATCACCCATCCACTCACCTACCCACAATCCATCCGTCATCCACCCACCTACTCACCCAACCACCCACCCATCCACCGTCCATCCATAAACCCATCTATACACCCATCTATTCATCCATCCATCATCCACTCATCCATCCATTTGTCCACCCACCCACTTATCCATTCTCCCACCTACCCACCCATCCACACATCCATCCATCCATCCATCCGACAGATATTTTCCAAGGGTCTGCTCTGAGCCAGGACTGTGCTAGGCACTGGGGATATGGGAAAAATAAGATGGATGTGGTCTGATAAAAGAGACAGATAATAAATAGACCCACAAATTACTAAACAACTCTAAAATCTAATTGATGCCATGAAGAAAAGGATCTGGGTCAATGAGAAGGAAATTAAGAGAGACCTGATAGGTGAGGGTTTCATGGAAGGCCTCTCTGGGCAGAGACTGTAACAAGACCTGACAGGTGGTGGGAGTGGTCTGGGACCTTGGCACCTCCCAGCACTATCCCCTTACCCTCCATGTAGTACTTAGTTCTTTTGGGGAAACAGATTGGTTCTGGGAAGCCAAGTCCATCACAGATGTTCAGCGTAGAGCCCACGGCCGGTCAGAACGTTACACTCACAGTCACGGTGAGTTCAAGGGTAGACATGCAACCTAAATTGGTCTAATCACACTTTCACAGGATTCTGGACCGTAGATGTCCTCTCATGCCCTGGATGATGTAGTGTGGGTGTGAGGCCTGGATGTTTTGCTACAATGAGGGAAGTTAGCCCAAAGATAAAGTTGACCCTTGGAGGGGACTAGGCGAAGAGAGTCACAGAGAAGCAGCTCTGGAACCCTGATCAAACTATACCTGAAGCCTATCCTACTTCAGCCCTGAGAGTCAGCTGGTCCTCTGTCATCTAAGCCAGACTGAGCTGCTTTTTTCTGTTACTTGTAATACAAAGCATTCTGACCAACAGAAGTCAGCGAGGCAGGGGAGGGAGAGGTAGAGGAAGAGGCCCTAGGCAGATGGGATAGACAGGCAGAGGCCCTGAGGCGCGGATAAGGTCACCCCCGCAGCCCGAGGAGTAGAGACCGCGACCTACACACGCACATACACAGTGGGGAGGGAGCGGTACACTGCCACAGGGTTAAAAGCGGGCTCCGAGTGCCAAGTGCGGACGGGCCTGCGCCCCGCAGCCAACAGCTCCACTCCACGCCTACTGACCAGACCTCAGCAGGTGGGGCGCAGGAACCCACTCCACTGGGCAGGCTCTGGGTCAGCTGGGCTTCCCTCTCTGTGGGGTGAGATGGGGCTGGGGAGGGTGATCAAATGCTCCTGCTCTGGTCCGGGCACGCTCAGCCCTGGAAAAGCCCAGCCCCACTGGCCCACACGATCCACTCTCCCTGCCTGGACACCCTAAGCCCACTGCGATCAGCCACACTTACTGGTCTGGTCTTGGCCACCACAGGGACTGGTTCAGGCACTGGGATGGCGCGGGGCCTGGGGGCAGTCAGGTTGAACTCCTTGGGCTTTGTGACCTTGGCCTTGGTCTTTGGAAGAGGGGGCTGATTGGTCAACGGCCCCTGCAGCTGGTTGAGCAGCTCCTGGACCTCTGGCTGCCACCTTGAAGGCAAAGGTGGGAGCGGCCACGTAGGTGACTTCCTAAGCACGCCAACAAGGGAACAGCCCCTCGGGACCTGAAGGACCCCCAAGAGCTTGGGTCTGCCTGGGGGCAGGTAGCGGTGGGACCAACAGCCGCCCTTCACTCACGGGTGCCGGCTCCCCACACCCCAGAGCCACACGCACCAGCGTTCCCCTAGCACGGAGGAGGAGACTGAGGCCCAGCGGCATCCTCATCCTGGGTGGGGGGAGCGGGAGGATAGGGACAGGGTGGGTCCCTGCTGCAGGAATCCGGGGGCTCCGAGGACCCATGGAGCTAATCTGGTCCCCAGCAGGTGGCACAGGGGGAGGAAGCCAGGAGCAGGGAGCAGGCTGGTGATTCAAAAGGAAGGTCCGTGGAGCTGTGCCAGCAACAGGGGGAGCTGGGCTTCGAGAGGGGGACGGGGCGGGGGGAGAGTCTCAGAGTCTCGAGGTGGGGGGCCCCGGGGCAGGGGCTTGAGAAGGGCCCTATTGGGCTGCCCCAAAGTCTGGGCCCCCTCCGTGCCTCCACTCCAGCCCACCACTGCCCACCTGGCCGGTGACCCTCCTGCAGGGCTCCCCTGGGGAGACAGCTTGGTTTGAACTGCTCCTGCCCCAGCCTGAGGACCAAGGTCACCAAGGGGAGGAAGGGCATGTCTGAGGGCCAACAGGGAGTGCAGTCTCGGGAGGGGCAGTGGGGGAAGGGACAGGTCTGTGATGGGGCTGGTCACAGAGCGAGCAGGGAAGGCCGCATATGGGGTGCTGGACAGGGACACAGGGCCCCGCAGGCCCAGCCCTGCGGACAGGCAGCAAGTCCAGCCTGGCGGGGACACCCTGCTGCCCAGGGCCGGGGCCTCCTCTCCCACACATAGCTGGCACCTCAGGGGTCTGCTTGTGCCAGAACCCTCTGCCTGCCTGTCCCAGCGAGATGAAGTGGCTCCCCCAGCCCCGTCAGAAGGGAAACAGCTGGAGAAGGCAGCTGCACCCTGGCCCTAGCAGGCCTCTCCCCAGAGACCCCTGAGCCGGCCCTCTGCCTGGGGGTCCTGGCCTGTACCAGCAAAACCAGCGTGGGCCGGAGCCTGCCACGGGAGAGGCAGGGCAAGGCAGAGGGCAGCTCTGGGGTGCCAGGCCCAGGAGTGGCACCCTGGAGGCAGCTGGGGAAGAGATGTGGGCTGGAGCCCATCGGAGGCTGTTGCTGCCTCAGCTCCCCGCCCCACGTCCGCCCCTGCATCCCCGGACCAGGGCCGGACCAGCAGGGTCCCTGCAGGGTCCCTGCAGCAAGGTGGCACCGGCACAGCGCCCTCCTCAGCCAGTGGGCTCCAGGGCAGAAGGGGCCAGCTCCCGCCCCCCTGATCCGGCTGGTCCTAAAGCCAATGGCCGTCAGGCCCTGCTGGCCTTTGGCTGGCTGCCCGCGTGGATGCCCCACACCCCTGCACCGGGTCAGGGCCCTGCGCTGCCCACCTCATCAGGGGGTCGATCCATTGCTCCTTCACGTGGGTGGTCTCGTAGATGAGGCTCCACTCATCCTTGATCCATGAGCCCAGGTTCAAGGGGTTGAAGAGGAACCCCAGGAACTGAGGGAAGAGGGAGCCGTGGGGGTCAGGTGCCTCCACAGGGAGAGTCAGGGCCGAGGGGACAGGTGTGGCCATCGCCCCCCGAGGGGAGCGCAGCCCACAGCAGGCAAGGGGCCCCACCCCGCTCGCCCCCTCCTGCTGGGCTGGGGGAGCAGCCCCTCACTCGCCGGGGCTCCCGCCTGAGTCAGTGGGTCCCTGCCTGCCGTGGGCCCCCGGGCTCCAACCCCTTGCACCCTCTGTGGACCTGGGCCGACTCCTGCTGGAGAAGCCTGTCCGCCCCTCTCGGGTTGAGTGGCTCCTGGGGCAGTGAAGGCCACACGTGGGGCCTGGTGGGCTGAGCAGGTGTCCCTGCAGCCATGGTGAACTCGAGTGGCTGAGCCAGGGGTCAGCGGTGGGCAAGCGCAGGGTCTCTGGTCCCCACGGCTGCCTCCCCAGGGGGGCCGCTGCCCCCCAGCCGTGTGCTCACTCCCGCCTCCCCTCAGGCCTCCCCGCCCTTCTTCACGGAGCAGCAGCCAGGTGTCCTTCTAGAGCCTTCCACAGCTTCCCACTGGGCAGCCTGGCCCCTGCTCACCCCACCCCACTCCAGGGGCCTCGCCTCAGCTTCCCCGCCCTACCCCCCTCCGGC
>NW_020173215.1:18815730-18830024 GCF_003031525.2 Neophocaena asiaeorientalis asiaeorientalis
CCCCCCAGGGAACGGGCTGGAATGGGGGTGGGCTTCCGGGTGGGTTCCCTGCCATCCAGAGGATTCCAGCATGTGAGTGTGAGCGTCCTTGGAGGGAACAGCATTGCCAGCACCCCTCCAGGTGCTGTCCCAGGGCCAGTCCCCCTAGAATGCCCACATACAGCACTGTCTCCCAAGGAGACCGCAGCCAAGGCTGCCCAAGCACCAGCTCATCTGACCACAGTGGTGACAGCATGCGGGTGTGGTCTGAGGGGTTCCCTGGGCAGCCGTCCTGTCCCCAACAGCTTGCTCCCTGTCTTCGAACCCGAGGCGGGCGGACCCTAATGGGGCTGGCATTGTGGGGATTGGGGCATGAGGGTGGGCCGAGGAAGGAGGGCCCTGGTGGGGTGCCACACCACCTCCTGCAGCCCCCAGCTCCTTTGGGAGTGTGAATGCGCCGTTTCCATGAATCTTGTCCCAGAGACTCTCCAGGGAGAGAAATGCCCAGGAACCTGCACTGGAGGCGCTGTGCTGACCAAGAGCTGCTCCCCATGGGTTCTGCAGGCTCTGCAGGCCAAGGCGGGGCAGGGCTGGCTCCACCACTGCAAACTGACACGTGGGCCCCTTGCTCAACAGTGATTAAGAATTTCACGACTCTGACAGCATAGCGTGAACCAAGTGCAGGCTCTCCAGCTGGGAAGCTGGCCCTGGGCAGTCTCCAAAGATATCTCAGAAAACACTGTCATAAAATTAAAGCCCTTGGGACTTCCTGGTGGTGCAGTGGTTAAGAATCCGCCTGCCAATGCAGGGGACAGAGGTTCGAGCTCTGGTCCGGGAAGATCCCACATGCCACGGAGCAGCTAAGCCCGTGTGCCACAACTACTGAGCCTGTGCTTTAGAGCCCACGTGCCACAACTATTGAGCCCAAGTGCCACAACTACTGAAGCCCGCACGCCTAGAGCCCGTGCTCCACAGCGAGAAGCAACCGCAATGAGAAGCCCGCGCACCACAACGAAGAGTAGCTCCCACTCGCAGCAACTAGAGAAAGCCCGCATGCAGCAAAGAAGACCCAAGGCAGCCAAAAATAAATAAATACATAAATACATAAATAAATTTATATAAAAAAAATGAAGCCCTTGCTTAAGATAACTGTGCAAATGTTTACCCACTGTGAGTTGCTTACATTTATATGTAGACAGAAAAACGAGTCATTAAAAATAACCTGCTGCCTCAGGTTACCTGCTGGGGGAGGGTGCAGATCTCTGGGGCCTGTGGTCCTGGCAAGTGTCACTGCTCCAGGTCTCCCCTTCCCCAGGCGGGGGCAGTGGGAAGGCTCCTTCCTACCCCACCCTGCCTGAGCTGCCTCCTTCCAGAGAGGCCCCAAAGCACTCCTGGGGCCTGAGCTCTCCCCGTTCTTCTCCAGGGAGTCCCTGTCCTGGTCTGGTGACTGTGTGTGTGTCCATCACCCCCCCGCCAAGCCAAGTAAGGAGGAGCGAGCCAACGGTTGAAAGCCTGGTCCAAGAACTGGCTCTGCCCCTCATGTGCTGTGTGACGTTGGGCAAGTTACCGAACCTCTCTGTGCCTCAGTTTCTCCAACTGTGGGATGAGTGCCCGTAGGAGTGACCTTACCCGGTCATTGTGAGGGTGAAGCAAGAGCTGCTTGCGGAGGAAGCCGGCCCCACAGCAAATGCTTTGTGGGAGTAGCCGGCAGAGGGCAGGACCCTCAGGTTCATTCGTGGTTCTGCTGGCCCCAAGGCCCAGGAGTCCCGGGCTTTCTGCACAGGAAACAGGCAGCCACAGGAGTGGTCCTGGGCAGGGCAGGGGGGTGGGCTCCTGCAGGCTCTCTCTCGAAGGGTACCAATCCTCAGACCCACTCAGAAATGCTCCCTCGGCCCCGCAAAGCCGCACAGCCCCTCTTGGAGGAAGGAGAGGCTGCCCTGGGCCTGGAGCTTGGTCACGAGTCAGAGGAGCCCAAGAAGGTTCCAGAGGCCCGGACTGAACAGGCAAGGACTCCGTGTCGTGACTAACAGCTAGCATCCAGCAGCTACCACCCACCGGACCATGAGGAACGGAAAACAAATTCCCCAGGCACAAAAAGAGCACGTTTGCAGCAAAGAGAGGGTATGGGTTCGTTTTAAACACAGAACAAACCCAGCAGTTTCTTTCATTAAAGTGAGCCAGAAAGGTAAGAGGTCAGTGCCAGATGGGGCAGACCTTTGACCTTGGGTTTAAGAATAGAACTTGGGGCAGGTGAGACTCACCTTGCACACCTTGTGGACGGGTTGGGACTTCACAATGCTACAGAAGAGCTGAAAGCCGAGCTCCTCCAGCTGGAAAGTGGCCAGGTAGCAGATCACTAAGGAGAGAGGGTGCAAGAGTGGGGAGGAGGACATGGAGGTCCCCGCCCTGGGCCCCTGGCGTTTGACCCTGCGGGAGTCAGCCAGAGGCTAAGGGCCCGACAGGTGCACTGCAGGTGCAGCAAACTGAACTGAAGGCGCCCGCCTCCAGCAGGGCATGTGACCAGAGGCAAGCGCTCCATCTGGGCCCACGTGAAAATGATAACCTGATACAACAGTACAAATGACGTCGTCTCATATGGGGTGGGGGTGGGGGGCACCATCGCTGTCGAGGGCCTGAGGCTGACAAGGAGGCCAGGGCCTGGCCTGCAGGGACCCATGGGCCCCACACCATGCCTGGCCACAGGCACCTACCCTCAAAGAGGCTGTAATCGGCCCACAGGCAGAGCCGGCCATCCCGCACATAGAAGGCGTCCACCACGATGGTCAGCAGCTTCCGGTACTCGAGGCACCCAGACAGAACTTCCATGATGAACGCCTGCTCCTGGGGGTTCAGGGTCTGGAGGAGAAACAGCTCGGGAGGGGGCCGCTGGCCAAGCCAGGGGAGAGGGCAGCCGCCTTCCGATGTGGGGGTCCCCAGTGCCCCCCGGAGCAGTGGGCAGCACCCCAGCCGCCAGGAACACTGACCCTCGGACCCTGCAGGTCCTCCCCCAGGAATCGGTCCCACTGGCTCTCCTGGGCGGTGACAGTGCGGTGGGGCAAAGACGGAAATAAACACGGAAAATGACCCCGAAGGAAAAGTCCTGTGTGACTCTGTACCACAATAAAAAAAAAAAAAACCAAGCAAGGAAAATCTCTGGGGGAGGGAATTCGTGTTTGCGGAGACTGACTTTTTTCTACTTACTCTTTGGAATATTGTGGGGTGTGTGACCTGTGTGTGTCACATGTTACCTATTCAAAAAACCAGTTAAGTTTTTGACAACAAGAAAAAAAGAACGTCTATTGTTGCCAATGGAGCGACGAGAAGGGCTGGTGGCATGGTGCTGGTGAGTCTTTCTGGAAAGCACTCTGGAAATATGTTTTAAGAGCCTTGTATTTTCCATACACTTTAATCCAGTAACCACACTTCTGGGAATCTAAGGAAACCGGACAAAAAGCAGAAAATATCCACGTACAAGCACCTCAGGGCAACGGTACATGCAGTGGTCGAAAGTATTAACAGCCTAAATGTCAACACAGGGAATCAGATACGATCTCTCCGTGTTGTGGGTGAGTAGGACACAGCCATTACAATGAAGTTTCTGGAAAACTTATAGTAAGATGACAAAATACTTAATACTGTGTAAAACTGAAAATGTAGAACAGGATCCCAACAGATGTAAAACACATCAAAATAAACTCTTGCTAGCAGTATCATTCCCCTCCTCCCCCCAAATTTTTTTGGACAACCTATTGGATAAATTTTGGCATTCCCTTGCTTTATTTTGAACTTTTTATGATCAATGACATTTTCATACATTTACTGGACATTTATTTGTATTTCTCTTCTGTGAATTATCAATTCATATCCTTGGCTAACCTTTTTTATTTGGATAATATTTTTAGGAGCTCTTTGCATATTGAGGGAATTAACATGGTCATTAGTGTGATAGCTATCTGTCGTAAGCTTGTAATTTTCCTTATAACTTTGCATAAAACATTTCTTAGCATGTAGAGCGTAGAGGTTTTTATGTTGTTTTCTTTTTTTGGGGCTGCGCCATGTGGCATGTGGGATCTTAGTTCCCCCTCCAGGGATCGAACCTGCGCCCCCTGTGGTGGAAGTGCAGAGTCTTAACCACTGG
The DNA here is from genome assembly GCF_003031525.2 of Neophocaena asiaeorientalis asiaeorientalis. Taxonomy (NCBI): domain Eukaryota; kingdom Metazoa; phylum Chordata; class Mammalia; order Artiodactyla; family Phocoenidae; genus Neophocaena; species Neophocaena asiaeorientalis. Next base: position 18,819,848 of record NW_020173215.1, read on the forward strand.
ACCACCAGGGAAGTCCTGTTTTTACTTTGTTTTTAGGTCAAATCTACCTTTTCCTCTGTGATTTCTTCCCTTGTCTTTACGCTAAGAAAACAACAGAATAATGAGATCATCTGAGGGGTCTTGGACAAGCCTAGGACCTCGGAGAGCCCCGGACCCCACGCGTGTGAGCGGGGTGGCTGGATGCCGGCAGGCAGACGGCAGCATTCTCACTCCCTCCCAGTCTCCGCACCTCAGGGGCTGAAGGCCCGAGAGCCACCTTCTCCAACTGCTTCTGGGGGGGTTCTGGGCACAGTTGGGTTCTGCTGGTGAGACATACTTGCAGGAGAGACGGGAGGTGAGCGGGGTGACGTTCCCCTCCTCCTTCGGCAGGGGCCGGGCCCGACATTAACTCAGCTGCCCTTCCAGTACCCCGAGTGGCTTCTGGGCTCCTGCGGGGACCCCATCTGATCCCGGGTAATGATGTCCTCCTCCGACCTGACCTCCGACCTCTGACCTCCGCTCCCGGGCTCCTCTTCCTCTCATCCGCTATCTGCACTTGTCCCCTGGGTGAACTCACCGGCCGTCAAGGCTGGCACATGCTGATTTCAAACGTGAGCCAGCCCGGGCGGCTCTCCCTGGACTTCGGGAAGCGCTCTCTGCCCCTGTTCTACCTCCCTGCTTGGGTGTCTGACCCCATGCGCTTTGCCCAGACCTGCCCTCCCCCGCCTGCCCAGCTCCGTAAACACAATGCCCTGCTCCACCGTTCAGACCAAGCCCTTGATGCCCACCCCACCGTCCCATGCATCGGCTCCGGCTATGGGGTCCCAGCTGCTCTCCCGCTTCTCCTCCTCAGTGTATTTTCAACCCGCCAGCTGCCAAGCAATTCTTTGTAAAATGAAAGTCAGATCGTGTCTGTCCTTCCTGAGAACCCTCCCCAAAGAGTCCTTAAAAGGGCCGGCAATGGGCTTCCCTGGTGGCACAGTGGTTGAGAGTCCGCCTGCCGATGCAGGGGACACGGGTTCGTGCCCCGGTCCGGGAGGATCCCACATGCCGTGGAGTGGCTGGGCCCGTGAGCCATGGCCGCCGAGCCTGCGCGTCCGGAGCCTGTGCTCCTCAACGGGAGAGGCCACAGCAGTGAGAGGCCTGCATACCGCAAAAAAAAAAAAGGGCCGGTAAGGCCCAGCTCCCTCGGAGTCCCCCGCCTCCGCCCCATCCTGGCTCCACCCCAGCCACACTAGCTGCCCTCTTTTTCTCCAATATGCGGGACGTGTCCTCAGGGCCTCGGCCCTGGCTGTTCCCTCTGCCTGCAGTGCTCTTCCCTGCACACTTGCTCCCCAACTCCCATCAGGTCTTTGCTCAGATGTCACCTGACCTGGGAGGCAACCCTAACCACCCCTCAGGGTCAGACACGGCCTGGCCCCCTCAGCGGGCAGCGCACACCGGGTTTATTGCCCCTTCCCTGCTGGAATGTCATCTGGGCGCTCAAGAGGGAGGGGTTGGAGCATCCTGCCTCCGTGGGAGGCCGTGGGGACCCCGTGATATCCCGGTGGGGGCAGGGCACAGAGTGGAGGCTCCTCCCTACGGAGCACAGCCAGGAGGGGAGGTGGGGGGCTCTTGCCTCGGGGTCAGCTCTGGTCTCAGCAACCAGGATCCTGACTCATTTTCCCTCTCAGGCTCCTCTAACCCCTGGGCTGTGCCCACACCAGAGGGCATGAGCCCCAGCTGGGCCCCAGTCCCCGCTTTTAACTTACTGCACTGGTCAGAGAAAGCCCGGGGGGCCCGGAACAGGCAGCTCAGAAAGCAGTGCGTCAGCAGGGCTGGCACGGAGGATGCCCTGAGTCAGCGCTGCCCGTGCTGAGGCTGCATGACACCGTGGGATGCCTGCCTACAGCCTCCCCGGCCTCCCAGGCTCAGACAACAGCAGCTCCACTTCTCGTTCACTTGAACGTCTGTGTTTGGGGGTGTGAATGTGTATTTTTAATAAGGCCAGAGCCTTGAGCCTGCGGCTACAGGATGCCACCTGCCCGCGGTGAGGGGGTCAGGCAGGGCTGCATCGGCCCAGGGGTCTGGGAAGGTGAGGAGCCAGGCAGGACCTGACACTCTGGCCCACATGCCAGGTCTTCTCCCCCGGGAAGGCCAGGCCAGCAGGTCACAGAGAGGAGACCGAGGCCCAGAGGTGACACGCAGGTCAGAGGGCACTGAGCCCTAGACCAGGTCCTCCTGGCCAGGCTAGCACAGAAGGCAGGGTGAGGTCTGGACCCCACTGAGGAGGCCCCAGCACGGAGCCGACCCTGAGTCCTGGGCCAGCCTTAGTCACTGAGGCCAGAGGGCTACACCCAAGGGCATCTGAGTTCCTGATACACTCTTGGGCCTTGGTCAAGTTCAGCGCTCCTGAGTCTGGGGACCAGGGCAGGTTCCGGGGAGAGCGGCAAGTGCTCCGACAAGGGTCTCATGGGCAGTCCTGGGGAGGGGCTGGGCTGTGGGCAGGAGAAGCAGAGGCCCACAGCCTGCCGGCTCTTCACAACCTGTAGTGCCTCCTACAAGAGATCCTCAGAGTTCACAGGCCCAGCTTGTCTGCTGGAGCCACAGGGAAAGGACAGAGCTAGACCAGGGGCCGGGGCCAGGACGCTGCTTTTACAGCAACCCAGGGTTTGAAATTCATGTCACCAATACACAGGGCCTCCTGCTAATCAGTGACGCAAAGACCGAAGTCAGAAAAGTAGGCAGAGGAAATTGAGGCTGCCGGATGCCCACACAAGCCCCTCTCCCTTTCTTCCTGCCTAACAGGAGAAAGCTGTCTCGTTGGGAGAGGCAATGTGCCCAGCTAAAACTTTTCCAGGCCCCTAGCTGATGTGTGGCACATGGCTCCAATCAATGAGATCTGATGGCAAATTGCTAGGTGTGGCCTCCAAGAAAGTTCCTTGAAATTTGGGGAGATTCAGCTGGTGCCTGCCTTATACTGTTTGTCTTTCTCCTCTTCTCTCTGGGATATGGATGCAATGCTGGAGTACAGCAGCTATTTTGTGACTACAAGGCAAAGGGTACATTCTAAGGCTGGATAAGCAGACAGGAAGGAGAATGAGTTCCTAATGGCACCACAGAGCTGCGGAACCCACCCTGGACTGCCTATGTGCAGACTGCTTCTTCTTTTTTTTTTTTTTTAACATCTTTATTAGAGTATAATTGCTTTACAATGGTGTGTTAGTTTCTGCTTTACAACAAAATGAATCAGTTATATATATACATATGTTCCCATATCTCTTCCCTCTAGACTGCTTCTTATGTGAGCAAAGATACCTCTAATTTCTTTAAGCAACTGCTTTCCTGGTGTTGTTATAGCCAAACACTGTTTCCTAACAGACACAGGTCCAAGCGATAGTTCAGAAAAAGAAATACTCATGAAAATATAACAGGAGAGGGACTACCCTCATGGCGCAGTGGTTAAGAATCCGCCTGCCAGTGCAGGGGACATGGGTTTGAGCCCTGGTCCGGGAAGATCCCACGTGCCGCGGAGCAGCTAAGCCCATGAGCCACAACTACTGAAGCCCACGCGCCTAGAGCCCATGCTCCGCAACAAGAGAAGCCACCACACGCGCACCGCAACAAAGAGTAGCCCCCGCTCGCCCCAACTAGAGAAAACTTGCACGCAACGAAGACCCAACGCAGCCAAAAATAAATAAATTAAATAAATAAACTGTAATAAAAGTATGGGCTTTGTCTTAAAAACAAAAAAAGAATATATTATAACTACACCAACTGCCTTTTCCCACCTATCTGTTTGGCAAAGATAACATTTGCTAGCACACTACGTAAGCAAGCCACAGTGGAACAAGCACTGCCCACCTGCCAGGTAGAGTGTTAACGTGGAGGTCTCTGTGGAGGGTCAACTGGAAAGATCTTTTGAAATCATGAGGGCCAATACTCTTGCACGTGTGTTTTCTGGGACTTGACCCGGGGCGCGTCTGGCCAGGTGCAGCAGGACAAGTGGGCCAGTCAGTCCCACGGCGATTTGCAACAGTAAAGGACTGGAAACAGCCATGATCCCGTCCATGGGGGATGGCTGTGATGGCTCTGGCACAGCCAGACATAAGGATGCTTATGGCTTCACGATAAGAACGTGGAACAGTCGCCGGGATATCTCGTTAAGTGAAAAAAGCAAAGGCAGGACTGTGTTACAATGCACTACCGTTTTGAAAAAGATTTTAAAAATACATATATAATTATATATAACTTTTAAATGTAAAATTGAGAGCTTAAACAAAAATTTTCCAGGTCTATTATCTATGCAAGACAGGCCTGGACTGTCTCTGGAAGGAACCACAGGTCGCTGGTCTCCTGGGAGGGCCGGTATGGGAGCGAAACCCCCACTGGTACCATTTGGAACCCTTTGGGTTTTAGATCTTTGATGTCAACATATCAGGTATTTAAAAAAATATGTTAAAATAAAAAATATTTCCTGAGCCCAGGTTTTCTCTGACACTACAGACTAGAAAGTGAAACAAGGCTTTCTGGGACTTGGCCGCTGCCACCCCGCCACCCTGCCACCTTGGGCCTTCCCGCAGGGACCTGGGCTGGTGTTTCCAGGCTCCACCCACTCCTGCTTTTCCACCAGCCCCTTGCACAAGCCCATTCCGGTTTCCCTGCCCACCCTCCCCCCAACCCCTTTCACTCGGGCTGGGGAACCGGCCTTTCCCCACCCCTGCCTCACCCCCAGACTGTCTGACTGACCAGCTGCCGGGCACCTCCCCTGCCAGCCCAGGGCTGAGCCTTTCGTTCCCCTGCTCAGAGCTCACCTGTCCTCCTGCCCACTGTTTGCTGAGTGGCTGGATCTCCTTCTCTCCCCTCCTCCCACCCCCAGGGAATCTCTCTCAAAGCCAGACCCTTCTGCGAGGGCTACTCAGACCTCATGGGCTTTCTGGGTACCCCAAGCTGCCTGCTGTGCCCATCACACCCCAGCTCTGTCCTGCAGGCCCGGGCAGTTCTCTGGACGTTCCTACACCCAACCTGGTGGTCCTGGTGCCTGAGCCGTGGTGCTGGGTAGCCCGGAGGAGTGACGCCCCCAGGCTCCATCCCCCTTATAGGTGGTGCACTAATGAAATGACACTTGTTCCAAAGAGATATTAACCAGTGAGGGTGGGCAAAGCCTGGGGCAGGAGGGAGGCAGGGTGGGAAGCACCTCCTCCCTCCTGCTCCCCACTGAGGGCCAGGAGCTGGCTGGCAGCAATGCCTTGTCAGTGGTGCTGCCCCCTCCTGCCTCCGTCCTTTCTCCAGTTCCAGGCCCCCAGCCAGGTCCTCAGTGCTGTTCCCAGACGTCAGGCCACTTCTGTTTCTACAACCACTCCGCAGACTGGCGTCTGGAGAGGCTGCTCCCCACACCTTAGCCCCCCTCGCGCACCGTGCTGCTGATGGAGAACTTTCTCTCAACGGTAAATGGATCCCTTTCTGATCTTAGACCAAATCCTCTCCCACTGACATATGTTCTCTGTGCAGAAATGCCATTGGGACCATGCTCGAGGGAACCCCTGTCAGGGGGCTGGGAGGCTGCTCTGTGTGTGTGTGTGTGTGTGTGTGTGTGAGGCGAGGGGTTCCCAGGCTTCAGTCTAGAGAGGGAGAGTCACCACACCCTGCCCCCCATCCGCAAATCCTTGGACTTTTCCCTATCTTGAGATTATTAATTGTATCTGCAAAGATGGTATCTCAGGATAAGGTCACGTTCACAGGTAACTGGGGGGACCCAGCTGAATCCACAGCCCTGCCCTTCCCCGGGCTCTCTGCCAGCGGGTCTAGGTGCTGTGTAATTCTCGGCCAGGTGGCAGGCCTGAGCCCTGGCCTAACAAGATCAGTGTACTGCACCACGTTCCGGACAGCTGGAAGCAAAGGTGCGTTGTCCAAACTGTGTCAGTTTCCAGTGTGCCGTGCCACTTGGACTTAGGATGGCTTTCTGAAGGGATGTAAAAGACAGGTGCATCTGTAAAAGAGGCTGCTTCTCCGCCCGTCCAGCCTAGGCACATCTCAGAGACGCAGATGGCCCCATTGGAAGACTCAGGGCGCCGCCGGGTTGGGGGCCGGGCTGGCGTGGCGCCTCCCTCCCCACGGCCTTGCACATGTCTGTCATCATGCCATGGCTCACCGGTGACAGCTAGGACTCATCTACTATTAATAATCCAACTGATGTGGGAAAAAAATCCCCAAACGACTTTGTTTTTTTTTTTTTGGCTGTGCCGCGCAGCTTGTGGGATCCTAGTTCTCTGACCAGGGATCAAACCCCTGCCCCCTGCAGTGGAAGCTCAGAGTCCTAACCACTGGACCACCAGGGAGTTCCCATCCCAAACTATTTGTTGTAACAAACCCACTTTCAGTAATTATTCTGGAGAAATAAGGACATTACCGTTTTTGCTGAGCGGTAAGGGATGCCTTGCAGGGCCTGGGGGGCCAGGGTTGGGGACAGACAGAAGGACACCAAGGAGTCTCATTGGAAATGGAGGGTGAGAAACGTGGGTGACACAGGGAATTGGAGTAGAGAGGTCTTTTTTTTAGGATGACGGAATGCATAGCAGCTGTGGGTGATGGGAAAGACCCACTGAGGGGAGTGAGGCCGGACAGACAGAAGGAGTAGACAAAGGGGTCGGGCCTGCAGGTGGGGAGGGGCAGGCCGGGATGGGGCTGCGCTGAGCTGTGCAAGGCCAGCTCAGACTGGGAAAGAGAAGGATTGTGGATGGGCCTGGCCTTGGCTGTTTTCATCATTCCCCCCCAATGCTTAGGGTCTCAGGGGAGGGTTTGAGGAGGTGCAGCCCATGCCCCAGTCCATGCTGACTGCCAGGCTCCAGTTGGCAGAGACATCCTTTTCTGAATGACACAGGGGAACAGGGATTGGGGCAGTGGTCCCAAGCTTTCTCTTGTGAGAGAGGCTTTGGTTTCCAGACTCCCCAGCTCTGCGTGCACTGCCGGGGCCCTGCCCCCCATCCTCCCAACCAGGTTTTCCAGCTGCTGCACCACAAGGCGGCTGATGGAGAACGGGAAGGTGGGTCTGTCTTCGGCACAGCAGAGGCCACACCCCTGCAGGTGTATGGGGGTGGGGCCTGGCCACAGTCACATCCCAGGGCCAGCAAAGCCGCTCATGGGCCTTGTTAAGCAGTGTAAGGGAAGGCTGCAGCTGTCGATTCACAGCGAACATCCCCTAAGACCCCATTTGCTCCTCCTTCCAGGGGGCGCAGGCGAGGGGGATGGGTGCAGCAGGCCGAGTGGCAATCCCCGAGCGCTTGCCTGGGTGGACTTAGTCTCCTCTGGATGCCCCGTCCAACAGAGTCCACGGCCCGGAGTCATGAAGGTGGCACCCCGGCAACGCATACCCCTGTTCCTGGCACCTGTCCTTGATGGACGGACGGATGCGGGGTCAAGTCACAGGGAGGCCTCCGAGGGGCTAGAGCGAGGTCAGACCTGGGCCCAGAGACTTCAGCCCAGGGTCTCTCTGCATATGCTTGAAGTGGGGTGGGCTGTGGTAGGACAGAGACCCCCGGGGCACGGGAGCAAGAGCCGAGTAGCTCTTCCAGGTGTGGCCCCTCTGTCCCACGCACATCCCTGCCCTGGGGGACGAAGATGTGTCCCAGTGGAGGGTGCTGAGCTGAGGTGCCTGCGAGGCTGACTCCCGTCCACCTTCGGCTGAGGATGGGATGACCCCACTGACGCAACCCGAGTTACGGCGCCCATGTTCCCTTGTCACGAGAGTAGTCTGACGCACATTCTGGGAGGTAGGAATGCCTCCTGAAGCAAAGAGGGGGTCCCATCCCTGAAGGGCACCCGAGATTCAGAGTGAGAGCTGACGTAAGACTTTGGCTAGCTAGGAGTCTCGCCTTGGGCCTCTCCTCGTGAAGGAAGGAAAGCGGCTGTTAGGAATGAAACTAAAAAGGTCCTGACAGGGCTCCCCTGGTGGTGCAGTGGTTAAGAAGCCTCCTGCCAATGCAGGGGACACGGGTTCGTGTCCTGGTCCGGGAAGATCCCACATGCCGCGGAGCAACTAAGCCCGTGTGCCACAACTACTGAGCCTGCGCTCTAGAGCCCGCGGGCCACAACTGCTGAGCCTGTGTGCCACGACTACTGAAGCCCGCGTGCCTAGAGCCCATGCTCCACAACGAGAGAAGCCACCACAGTGAGAAGCCCGTGCACAGCAGCAAAGAGTAGCCCCGCTCGTCGCAACTAAAGAAAGCCCGCACGCAGCAGCAATGAAGACCCAACTCAGCCAAAAATAAGTAAAATAAATAAATTTTTAAAAAACCCCAAAAAACCTGACAGGTGTCACTGCTACGGCCTCCCCGTGAGCCCTGAGCCACCACTCGGACCTTACCTGCAGGGAGGTGGCCGCAGCCTCCAGGAACTGCTCGGGACTGTCCTTCTCAGGTTTAAATTGGTCCAGTAGCTTAATCACAGTTTCAATGCATTTTCCATAGTAGGCCATCTTCCCAGGTGGGACCCTAAAAGCAAACCGTGACAGGTCACGCCCTCCATGCACCCTGGGCTGTCAGCTCGGCAGGTGGCGAAGGACCTTCACCAAACTGACAGGAGGTCCACCAGGGAGACTGGGACCTTGTGGGACAAGGAGTGTTGGAGGGAAGTGGGGACCCCGGCAGGGGGAACCCGAGGCCCACTTCCTGGACTGTGTCCCTGCAGGCCTTGGGGAGCCCGCTCCCAGGCTCCCACTCACCCATAGCCCCAGCAGCCCTCTCTGCCCTGCCCCTGGAGGCTCCCTGGCTGCCCCACGTGCCCCCAAGCCCTCCAGCTGTGCACGGGTAGGGATGACCCCTGGGAGAGGCCAGGCCAGAGAGTGGAGGCACCTCGTGAGTCAGCCTGAGCGGCCCTCAGCCCAACTGGGGTTTGGTGGTGGATGACTCAGCAGGTCCTGCTCGGAGGGAGAGGGCGACCTAAACACAAAAGTGTGGGGCAAGAAGAATCCTCGGGTCACCACGTTCAATACCCCCATTTTAAAGATGAGGTAACCAGCACCCAGAGGGGATGCATAGCTCGTAAATGGCCAGGTCTGAGCATTCCAGAAACAGACAAGCTCCAGGAGACTGGCTTGCTCAGAGCCCTTCTTTGGATGACCCTGGAGAAGCCGCTTGGGGTAGGAATGGAACCCCAGGAAGTGGTTCTAACAGGTGACCCCAAAATTGTCCTCAGAGCAGGGTGGCCAAGCCCCCCAGGAGCTCCTCTCTCATCGCCCCCCCTTGTTCCACACTGAACAGCTTCCCTGGGTCACCATGCCGCTGGCTTCTTGCGCCCCAGCTATTGGCAAAGCCAGGCTGCTAGCGCCCTGGGGACAGCAGGGACACCTCTTCTCCACCCAACAAGCTGGAATGGCTCTGGATGGCAGCACCCAGACTGAGGCCCTCCAGGATGGAGACTGAGTGAAAAAACAAAAGCCACATACACTGACACTGGGGGTCACCAATGAGATGGCCAATCCCAGCCAATCACGGTCCACTGGGTGAGTCCCCCCCACCCCATCACTTGAAAGAGAACGAAGGCCAAATGCCACCAGACACTGCAGAGAGCCTCTGACACCAAACATGGAAACAGAAATCAGCAAAAAAGGAAGTAGGAGAAAGCAGACAACATACACAGCAGGAAAAACCTGGAAACAAACAACTATACCACCTCTGAGAGATGGAGAAAGATACGGTATCCAAGAAACATCTGCAGGAAAAGAAAGAGTTCTTGGAAATTAAAATATGACAGCAGAAGTAAAGATATAAATAGAAGAGGCAGAAGATAAAGCTGAGGAAATCTCCCAGAGAGCAGAAAAAGATGAAGATGTAGGAAGTAGGAGAAACACACCAAGAAAATCGGGAACCACTCCAGAGATCTGAATTCCAATTAACAGGAGTTCCAGAAAATGCGAGAGACACAATGCAAGGGAACATCCCAGAATCGATGGACAGGGTTCCTGAGCGCCCTGAAGCAGGTCGCATAGGAAGGGACAGGAGGGGTGCAGGGTAGCCTCGGGCTCCCCAGTGGTAACTCTGGGCACCAGCGTTCAGGGAACCCATCTCCAACCAGGAAGAAAGATGGCTCTGTGGATGCGTGGGCCCTGCACCCGGCCCGGGGTGGGAGACCAGAAAGGGGCATGCTTGGGACTGGGAAGCCGGAGATTTTCCAGGAAGGTGACAGCAGGTGGCAGGCCAAGGGCCCCAGAGTACGGGTGGGG
>NW_020173215.1:18830134-18832316 GCF_003031525.2 Neophocaena asiaeorientalis asiaeorientalis
AGTATGCCAGGAAGTGGGAGAGTTTGAGACTTCCGGAAAGTTTCCTTGAAAGGGAGGAGCATATACTTCTTCTCTTTTCCACCCTGCTGCCTGGACTCCAGAGGTGATGGGAGGAACTTAGGCAGCAATTCTGGACCATGAGGAAACAAGCAAAGATGGCAGAAGAGCAAGCTAGAGGAGCCCAGATCCCTGATGACTTTTGGGGGTGTCATATCTCCCAAGATTGCCTCCCCATGGTCCTATTTTATGGACACACTGATAATCTTGTTTGGGTCACTATGATGTTGAAATTTTTTGTTGCATAAAGCTGAATCTAATCCTAACTATACACCCATTTCCCTGATGTCAGCCTCCATCCTGAGCAGAGTTTCAAACTGGGAAGCATAGGAAGGGAGGCTCTGAGCAGCAACAACAGTCCCAGACTTGGAGTAGGCCAAGGGCACACCCACAGAGAGTCTACCCAAGTTCTCAGACTGGAAACAGTGGCTGGGGGAAGAGCAGGATTTATGGGGGATGACTGGGAGTGCAAGTTGGACACGTTTTGTTTGGGGGAATTTGGTAGACATCCAACTGGCAAAGAACAGGGAAAGGGGTCTAGAGTCCCGGGGCAAGGTTCAGGCTGGAGATGCAGGTTTGGGAAGGTCAGGAGAAAACGGTTGTTTATTGAACCATGTGACCGCAGGAAATCATCCAGGGAGAGGGTGGATAGAGGGACTTCCAAGGACCGAGTCCCGAGGCTCTAGTGTCAGGATGTTGAGGAGCAAGGAGATGCCAGCCAAGGAGACTCAAGAGGAGCAGCCACAGCAGGACAGGCAGAGAGTGAGATCTGTTCCAGCCAAGTAAGGACAGCGTGTCCAGGAGGGGAGTACTCAGCTGGGACACTTGTTCCTGGAAGAGGCGGGGCTGAGCTCTCATAGTTGGATTTAGCAACATGGAGCTCAAGTATGACTTAGTTAAAGAGCCTGGGAGGAGGGGCTGGGTGAAAATCTGATTGGAGCAGGCTCAAGAGAGAAAAGGTGGAAATAAATTGGAGATAAGAGGCAACTCCGGAGGGGTTTTGCTCTTTAGGGGAGCAGTGACTGGGTGGTAGCTGGAGGGGAGCGGGGAGGATCAATCAGGTACTCAGAAACGAACCCGGAGGACTGCCAACACTCAGGGAAATCTCAGACGGCTGCCTGTGCCTAGACTCACATTGACTCTAATGGAATAGAGGGGCCAGGGAGTCCAGCCCATCTGAGCACCTGGACGCTGGGCCAGTGATAACATGAGCAGCAGAGAATAAATTCTCTATCAAGAGAGAGTTACCTCCCTCTTGTGCCCCCTAAATCTGCATGTACCCGAAGTGCTGCTGGGTGGGGGCAGGGGACAGCGCAAGGCGGTCGGGGGAGGGTCCCCTCCTACAGCCAGAGGGCAGCAGCCTCTTTGTGCCTGATTCTTCAGGTACCAGAGGGAGTTTCAAGGGAGACCACACACTTGTTTTTAGCTTTCTGCTTAGCACTTAATAGATTCTCAGATTTTGTTGATTGTTTTTATGGATCCAAATTAGGGCATGGCTAGGGGAAGTAGTGAATACGGGAGAATATCTTTTTAAAAAGCATCGTTTATTGTGGCGATTAAATAAAAATAAAGCACCGTTAACTTTAGTCAAGGAGCTGGGAAGAAGACCAAAAAGGTGGTGAGCGAAAGCAAGAAGATGGGAAACAAGAAAGACGAGAACTGGCCCGCAGAGCTAGGGAAGTTGCACGTGGGTGGTGCTGGTGCTGAGGGGACGCGCCTCGGCCCCCTTTCGGGTCTCGCCTGCTTCCCTTCCCCCCGTACCTGTCAGCGGGCTCCGCAGGCGCTCCGGAACCTCCCTTCTCGCCACCGCCCGCCGCACAGAAATTGCAGGGCTAGCGGGCGCGAGGGGATTGGGGAATAGCAGTGGATCTCCCCTTCCACTTCTGCTCGGCCGGAACCCCGGCAACCCTCAGGGCACGGGCGGTGCTGGGGCGCAGTTTGGGCGTTGTCACCTAGCAACCACTGTACGCTCCGGAGCCGTCCGGGGGTAGACTACAACCCCCAGAATGCACAGCGCCCGCAGCCCGGGAAGGTCGCCACATCCAGGGCCCCTTCTTCCCCGCAATGCCCATCGGGACTTGTAGTTCTCGGCCCCTCCGGGCGCGCCGGGTCTCCTGCGGGGGAG
>NW_020173215.1:18832533-18841547 GCF_003031525.2 Neophocaena asiaeorientalis asiaeorientalis
CGGGCCAGGGTGCACTCCCTCCCCACGCCTGCCCGCTGCCAGATGGGCCCCTCTCCCTTCTCATTCCCGTCCTGCGTGGTGCCCTGCTCACACCTCGTGGTCGCCCGAGCAGACCCCCTCCTACTTCTCCTGGGTCCCGGAAAAACCTTTCCATCCCCCCTCCTTACACCAGGGATGACTCTCCCATTCCTCTTCTGCCTCCCTCGCCCCATTATCCTGGACCCGGAATGTACCTCTTAACCTCCCTCCGCAATCCGGAACAGACCCTCTCCCCACTTACCCCAGGCTCTGGAGGGGACCCCCATGTCCCTCTCCCGGGTCCCGGACGGACCCCTCCTTCCTTGTGTGCAGAGCGGGTCCCCATCCCACTGTCCCGGCCCTGCCTTCCCGACCCAGGACCGATCCGCGCCTCGGCCCAGTTCGCGTCCCCATCCTTGTCCCGTGCCCATTCTTCTCCCGTGCCCACCCGCGTGCTATCAAATGCAGGGCAGTCCCCTGCGCGGCGGTGGCGGGGTGAGTGCGCCCGGGGCCGCAGGCTCAGCGGGGTCGGAGGTGCGGTCCTCCCGGCGCTGCGCCCCTCCCCGACCATGGGGTCGGGGTCTGGGCAGCGCGCCCTGCTCCTCGGCAGCTGCGCCAGTCGCACTGCGGGCGCTGCGTCCCTGCCGCCTGCCCAGGGCTCGTGTCCGCTGCGGCCAGAGCTAGTCCTAGTCTGGGTGCGGCGGTGCCCAGGAGCCGGGCGCAGAGTCCTGGGAGCAACCTAGGCGTCCGGGTGTCGGACCCTGGGGGCTGGCACCGCGGTAGGGCTGGGGCGCTGGGGTCTTGGCTGGGGGGGGCGTCTTGGCCGGGGTGAGGCCAGTGGTCACGTCTAGGCGCCTCGGACATCCACAGTGTGCCTGAGCGACCCAAGGAACACTGCCCCCGCTCCGCCCCCTGCCCAGGGCTGACCATTTCTCTGGGTCTGGCTTTTCTGCTCCCCTCCCCCACCGTGGGTGATCTCCCAGGGTGGGCTGGGGGGGTGCGGGAGGTGTTCCTGAAATCTGTGCTCTCCTGCAGCGGGTCCATTGGAGGATGGGCACCCGAGGTCCTGGGGCGAGTTCAGGGACCGGAAGGGCTCGTACTTCATCGCCTTTGGGGTCGGAGAGTTCTCCCAGTGTTGGGTCGAGGGCTTAGGGTGCCTGGGACCGCCCCTTGCTCGGCCTTGGCCTGGCCCAGAGGGGATACGGGTTCCTTCTTGCTCGGTGCAGCTGCGCAGCCCTGCTCCCCCTTCGCACCTCCTGTCTTTGTAGCAGCTGCTTATTAGTGGTGTTTTGGTGTGACCCTGGTGCTTCCCGGAGCTGCCTGTGGTTTGGGGCCTCCCTGCCCTTGGCAGCCTCCTGCCCAGCCCTCTCCTTGCTGCAGTCCCCCCAGGCGGCTCTGATCCTACCTGCTGGTGCTGGGTAGGGTGCCAGGGGAGGGCGGCAGCCTGTGCACGCGATGTGTGTACGAGGAGTGGCTTTTTGTTTGTGTGACTTCTGTCACCAGTTAAGGACCAAGGGGACTTGTCAGAGGGCTGTTGTGAGGGTTATAGCAGCAGCAGCAGTTCTTCAGTGATAAACGGCAGGGCCAGCAGAGAAATGTATCATAGTAACGTTCTGGTGTCTCTGAAAACACATTTGCCAAGGGTACTAGGGCTCCGCATGCCTTTTTCCAGACGTGGCTGTGGAAGAGGACTTGTTTCTAGGATTGCCTAACCGTAACACGTTGTTGGAAGGGACGGAAAAGCAACGTGGAACCTGTTTCATCTGCAGCTGAATAAGTTCAGTGGCCCTGCCTGTTTCAGTTTAGGGAAAAGTCTTTAAAAGTGGAAAATGATACTCCCCATGAGACTGTGCCCCAGAATTGAGAGTCGTGTTCCTAATTTTCCCTCTCAGCAGGCAGCTGCCCTTCCAAAGCCAGCCCCCGGGCTGACCAGGGCAAGGTGGAGAGCTGGTGAGTCAGCCAATCCCAGCGACTCAGCCCAGAGCTGTGCGCCTTAGGAGAAGGGAGGGGATAGCGTTTCATCTGGTCCTCTCCTTTCCTTCACTGTGGTGTCTTGGCCTGCTGTCTGACCCCTGGACTCAAGACACATCTCTGTGTGTTTGCCCAGCGGTCAGTCTGAGCATGGTAGTTCCTTGTTGGACATCTGTCTTTGGGGTTAAATGTCTTAATTATTTGAAGGGTTGGAGTGGGTTAGGTCACCCCCAGTAGCTTTTCATTTTTCAAACCAGAGCTCATATATTGGCCTCAGGTTATGAACTGAATTTTATGCTTCCCCTTCCTGTCTGATTTAACACATTTTGGCACAAGTGAGAGCAGGAGTCAGTTCTGGGAGGTTTCCGGGCCTGGAAGAGTTGAAGTGTTAAATGTTAGCTGTGGGAGGATGTGTCCGAGGGAGGTTGTTGCCTGTAGTTAGGATTTTTTCCACTGCTGTATTGAGATAGATATACAATTCAAACTGAATTCTTGATTTAATCCCTGCTTTGGTCTAAAACTGAACACTGAGCTTCTTGTTCATTACAGTGCAGTGGAAAACATTCTGAAACCAAAAGTATTCATTGTTCTTGTAGTTCTAAAAAGCGTTTGGAAATGCTTTAAAACATTCCCATATGACACTTAGAATTTTTGATATCTGAATCGTTAACAACTACCGAAGCTGAGTAACAAACAGACCAACCTGATGTGTGCAGTAGTTATTTGCAGACTCTCATATTTCGTTATTTTCTTTAAGGCAGTCTTTTAAACAGTATTATGATTTTTTTCCATGGAAAGTGTTCAGGATTTCTAAGTGTCTTTGCTTTTGTTTAGGGAAAGGCTTTCCAAAAAAAGAGTTAACGTTCAGAGGGGAAACATTTTGGAATACCGGGGTCTTCATTTGAAACAAAAGTCTCAATACTTGTGTTTCATGCTGGGTTATAATTTTCTCGTTGATCCCTGCTGACTGTGCTAAGGGGTGAAATGCTGGTGCGGGGGTTGGAGGACCCAGACCGGACCCCACCAGGTCTTCTTGGCCACCATCAAAGAGCATGTTAGTAATGGTACAGGATGAACTTGTGTTTTCCATCTTTGAGGAGGAATTGACTGGCGGGTAGGTGGCATTGTCCAGATGGATGGCGATTACCACGCTCATGGTAATTACCGTGGTAATTACCACGCTTCCTGTGCACCTCAGGAAGAACTCTCTTGTCTGCACCCCCAAACTGCTTCTGGGTTGTGGGTCATTGATCTTCCTTGTCCCCATTCTTTGTGGGGAAGCATTCCTTGTAAGTACAGGGCTTTACCAAGTGATGTTTATCTGGAAACTTTGTCAGTATCCTGGGTTCAGATTAGGGATGAAATGGCCTTCTCAAAGAGAAGCCGCGTAACCTGCTGGGTGTGTGCGCTTCTTGAACGAAGAGCCCTTTGATCTTTGCAGAATTCAGTTCTGCCTGCTGTGGGCTGGGGGTGGGGGGATGTGTGTGGAGCTTCCCACGTGGCTGTTGATTTAACCCAGCCTCAGTCAGCAGCTGGGCATCCAGAGCCACGCCCAGGGCCCCTCCCTCTTTCCAGAGTCCTGGTACACCCGGCCGTGGGCAGTGGGCATGGAGCTGCCCGTTGGTGGCTGGCACTCTGCACGTTGACCACTGGGTGGAGGGGGCCACACCCTGGAAGTGCAGCGGCAGTTGGGAGCCCTTCAGGTGTTAAATGAGCGGCCCCCGGGGCTGGGGAAAGGCCTGGGCTTGTGTCTGCACGGCCCCCGGCATACACAGACGATGAGCAGCCCACTTGTCCTTACAGGGCTCCCCCACGGGGGCCGAGGGTGAGCGGTGACGACACGGACGACGGGGACCCAGAGAAACTCAGCCACACGGTCAGCAAAGTCCCCAGTTCAGAGCATGGCGGCAGGGGTCGTGGTGGAGGCGAGTGAGACGGTGGTCTTCCCACGACCTGGTCCTGCTGCCCTGGGCTCTGCACGGGGGCCTGAGCGTGACCTTGACTGGGACGCGACAGCAGCAGCACGGGCCTTGCTCTCCCCGCTCGCTCGAGTGGGAAACGAGCTGCTGTCCTCAGAGCACTGAGTGCAGCCCTCGCTGGGCACAGACACTGCTGCAGGGTCTTGGGATTTTAGAGTTAACTTCTGGCCAGGCTGCTAACTAGTTCTTTCTCGGCCAATAAATTCTGAGTGCCCAGCCGCGGCTGAGGCTGTCCTTGGAGTTGCACGTTTGTCTCCGAGGTGAGCTGCAGGAAAGCCAGTGGTGCGGACGCCTACTGCACAGGCTGTGCCAGCGCCGAGCTCCCTCTGCCAGTGGGTGCCTGGCCCAGAGTGGGGCTTGGAAGCCCCGGGAAGGATGCTCCGCTGGGCTGAGTCAGAGTGGGCTTGGCTGGCCTAGTGCATCTGTTTTTTGTCCCTGAATTCAGAAGGCGCTGGGCCCCGCTCCCTGCTGCCGGGTCTGGCCGCCCCACCTCCCCCAGAGAGCCTTCCTTACGACACACAAGCATCGTCAGGCCTGGGCACATGGGAGGGCCCGAGAGTCCACTTGTCAAGGAGGCTTGTAGCACCCATGCCGGGTCTGCTAGGTAGACTCGGGCAGCTCTCGCCTCCTTCCCCAGGCTTTGCTGTACTTCTGTCTGGGGCTGCGGGAGCTTGTGGGGCTACACACGCCCAGGCTGTGCCACCGGCACTGGCCGGGAGGGGAGAGGCTGAGCTGCAGACAGGCTGCGAGCATCAATTTCTGTGCCAGCTCTGTGCCAACTCTGATGTCATCACTTAGGGGTTCTGTGCTTTACCATCAGTGCATTGTATTTATGGGAAATGTATGATACGGTTTCTGTTAAATGGGTGAGTCATAGGCAGGGAGGCTTAAGCTTCGCCTAATTGATATCTGGCCTTGGCGTCCAGCAGGCGGTGGCATGGCGGGGAAGGAACCCGCAGTGTACTGGCCCCCCTGAACGGGAAGTGTGTTGGGCAACTTCACTTGACCCTCCATTCTGAGGTGGGTGATGTCAGGAGGCTTTAGTGCCTCTCCATAAGGCTGCCAGACATTCCCAGAACACCAGACACGCTTGTTTTATAAGTGTGAAAATGCACATCTGAGAGCCGTAAGTGACGGAACGGTCATCTGCTGGTTTTGAAAGCAGAGTCTTGTTGGAGTTGATAGCATCGAGTAGCCACAGCCCTTAAGTGTGTGCCGTGTGCCCACACGAAGGTGGACAAAGGGGAGCTGATTCCAGTTCAAAGACAAATAAATGTCTAGAATGTTGTGGGTTGTCAGCATTTCTCCCGTGTTTATTGCCCTAAGTCTTTGCGGCCCACATGGCTTATGCGTTTTGATGGTGTTGAAGCCACAGACAGGGCAGCAGAGCCTGGGCGGGAACCCTGACTGCCCCTCCCGCAGCCCTGTCTGCCAGGCGGGGGTGAGGGGACCCGTTGCCTGGAATTTGAGGGGACCGTGTCTGTCAAAGACTCACGGTGATGGCTCAAGAAATGACCTCTGTCGCTATCAGTGGAACTTGCAGGTGGGTCGGAGGTGTGGAGTTGAAACAGAACCGTGCGTGGAGGACTTTTTGGAGTGCCAGAGGCCACTGT
This sequence comes from Neophocaena asiaeorientalis asiaeorientalis, assembly GCF_003031525.2. NCBI lineage: Eukaryota > Metazoa > Chordata > Mammalia > Artiodactyla > Phocoenidae > Neophocaena > Neophocaena asiaeorientalis. The sequence goes on from NW_020173215.1 coordinate 18,838,115, forward strand.
GGCTGCCAGCTACTCCTACTGGGTCATTTTGAGAATGAAATGTCTCGACGGGTGCCCCCCCCGACTTCTTTTCGTGCTCATTTGCTGGGAACAGACCCTGACTCAGGACACTCGGGCGTCCCGGGGGTCCTTTTACCTGCGCCTTCCCCCGTGGCAGAGACGCTGCCTACCATCTGGGTACCCTCTCCCAAGTGAAGGTCCCGGGACTGAGTTTTAGCCAGTGTGGGCAACAGTGGGGTCCACCATGTCAGGCCCAACACCAGACCTCTTGAGCTGTCCTCCTGTGGATGTGGTCTGCGTCCCTGGTTCCTTGGCAGGAGGCTCCGGATCCAGTGGAGAACCCCAGGGCCATGGGGGAGTGAAGGAGCTGGGGAAGGGGCTGGGAGTGAGTGGCGGCTTAGGAGAGACCTCTGTTGCTTAAGGCACTGAGGCTTTGGGGTGCTTGTTAACATTTTGATTGTCCAAATGCAAATGAGGTGAACTTGCTGGAGCCTTCACAGGCAGGGGGAGGCAGGACTGGGATTGAGCTCAGGTCTGTCTGACCCCAGAGCCGGAATCCGTAAGCAGCCTGTCCTGAGCTGTGCACGTCCCTCGGGAATGAACTGTCGCTGCTATCAGGTTTTACATGAGTTCCATTTGGTGAAACAATTACTTTTGTACTTTTTACAGTTGGATTGCAAAGAAACTTAGATATTGATGGGCAATTCAAGTGTTTGAAGGAGGAAGACAAAAATGAATGGATTTTTTCCCACTGATCTGAATAGATTAAGCAAAAGTAGAACAGAACATTTCATGTTATGGTAATTTATGTAGAGTAGTTGGTTAAGATGAATGGAATGTTTTTTTCCTTCTTACAGTAAGTATTTTGAAGCCCTTCCATTTTCTCATAGTTTTCGTGCTGGATGGGGACAGGGGAATGTTGGGGGCACTTCACGTGGGGCTCCCTTCATGGCTGAGGGGGTCCTTTGAGCTCTGCATGAGGGGCCCTGTAAGTCTCTGCCGTGGTGGGGTTTACTCCAGCTAATGCCTTCCCCTTGACAAACCACCCTCCAACCACGGGGGTACAACTGGCTGGGTTCTTGGGGAAAATGGGTTAGCATACCCATTGTAGGGATGATGTCTTTAGAACAGTAATTCTTTTCTTGCATTTTCAATTTTTGAAAATGTTTCCAGTTGTTTTTAGGGATATTGTAGTTATAAAAAAGTCTAAAAGCAGACTCAGCCACCTAGATGTTAGATGCATTTAAGAATTGTACACCCATGCTCACAGTAACATGAATAGCCAGGTGAAAACAGCCCCAATGTCCATCAACAGTGAACAGGTAAATATCGATAAAATGGGGTATATACACACAATGGACTACTATTCGGCCACGAAAAGGAATGAAGTACCTAGTGCAACGTGGATGAGCCTTGACAACCTGATGCTCCGTGTAAAGAAGCGAGACACAAAAGGACAAAGAGCGTGTGATTCCATTTATGTGAAATGTCCAGGAAAGGCGAATCCACAGAGACAGGAAGTGGATCAGTGGTTGCTGCGGGGGTAGGGGGGTGGAATGAGGAATGATAGCAAAAACGTATGGGGTTTCTTTTGGCGAGGGCAATGAGAAAGTTTTAAAACTGGAGAGTGGACAACATTGCAAATGCACTAAACGGGACTGGATTGCATGCTTTAAAATGGTTACTTGTAGGTTATGTGAATTTCACTTCAATTGAAAAAAAAGAATTTCAGCATTTTTGGAGAGAATTTTTTTTTTGCGAATTGTAGTGTTTTTTTGAGATAAACAAGGGAAAGGATGTTTAGCAGCTGAGTGAAAAGATGCTCGGGGCCACATCTCTTGAGGGACTTGGCGTTCAGAGGCCCAGCTGCTTCCTGGTCCCCACGGGGCCAGCGCCCCATCTGGGGGAGGGGCTGCCAACTCTCCCTCCTGGTGGTGTAGGGGTGGGGATGCTGCAGCCTGGCGAGCGCTCCCCGAAGAGGGGTGAGTGGACAGAGTCCTGCTGGGTCAGACGTTGAGTGCCGGCTGGGTGGGTTGGAGGGATTCACACGTGGAGCCCCACCCTCAGTGGCAGGGAGCTTGGGAAACTCTCCCCACCCCCCCCACCTTTGGTGCTAAGAGTCACCTGGGTGCCTGGCAGAATAAAATGCAAAACCACCCCAGAAGGGCCCCCCCCCCCCCCGGCAGCACCTCTGAGGTGGAATTCACAGTAAAAAGTTACAAAAGTCCCGAGAAAGTGGTTCTCCCTCAGCAAGAATCAGAAACAGCAAAGGCTAAGGGGACTGCCGTTTACAACAGTCCGAGACGTGGGGGGAAAGGAGACCACAACGCAACACCCAGCCTCTTTTAAACAAAGGCCAAATGGAGCTCCCAGAATGAAAAAGACAGTCACTGGGTTTAAAAACTCAAAGCTGGAACCCAGCCCGAGGAATGGGTTAAACGTTGGAGGGGGTCACTGACCTGGAAGGTGGTTGCAGAGATTACCCAGCAGGTGGCCAGGGTGGTGAAAGGCAACCTGAGAGGGTTGGGGAGCAGGGACACGGAGGGCAGGATGAGGGGTTCAAGGTGCATCTGACAGGGCTTCCAGGATGAGAGGCCAGAGAGAAGGGGACGCTTTTGTCAGTTGTGTTGATGGATGTTCAGGTTCAGTGAAGCCCAAGTCCTCAACGGAGTAAACGGGACTAAGTAGACAGGCACGTTGGATGCACGGCGTGTCGGGACTTCGAGGGAGGACAGTGGGCCGGGCTGCGGCCTCCAGGCCTGGAGACTCTGGGGGCCGAGGGATCTTGCCCTGAGGAGGCACCTGGCTCCACGCAGAGTCCCCGGCGGGGCTGGGCTGCCATCCGCAGAGAAGAGTCAGATGAAGACAGTTTTACACGAAGACAAAAAAGTAACCGCCCCCAAATCCTTGCTGAAGGGAACTGGGAAATGTTCTCCAAAAGCAAAGTCAAAGTCAGGAGGAGGGAGTGGGAGGCGAGAAGCAGTCAGAAGTGAGCGTGGGGGCAGATCCCGGGAGCTGAGATTCTGGCGACAAGGAGCCTCAAGAGCCAGCCGGGATGGAAGCCCTGGACGGTAACGCCCGGAACGCCCTGGACAGTAATGCCCGGAACGCCCGGGACACCCGGGACGGCCTCGCTGGTTCAGGATGAGGCCGGAGGTGTTGGCCGGCTTCAGACCCTGAGCTGAGAGTGTGAGTTAACTCAGGCGAACCCTAGGAAAATAGCTACAGAAGGGTGAGTTCCAGACCAGGAGAGGGAAAAAAGAATAAAGAAGATGTAACCAATGCAGTCGAAGCAGGAGAGGAGGGCCAGAAGGCAGCAAAGCCAAGCACAGTAGATAAAAAGCAAGGAATAAAGCTTTAGGAGTCGTGGCAAATGCACTGCTATTCTCAGAAATGCAGGTGGAGCAAGCCTTCCAGCTGGTGCCTCGAGGCA
>NW_020173215.1:18841604-18858911 GCF_003031525.2 Neophocaena asiaeorientalis asiaeorientalis
GTGGGTTGGCGGGGAGCCGGGAAGCACGCTCCAGGGGATTTGCCTGCAGGAGGGGTGTTGCGAGGCCTTTTGGGAGGGACGGGGTTGGGGTGGGTAGGAAGCTGGGCCTTGATAGGCTGGCCCTTCAGGGCGGCCTTCCCACCACTCTGGACGGGTGGTGGATGGGGCTGCCCGGGGAGGGCCCTTCTCAGCCAGGGGCCGTCCTGGGGGCTGGGGGTGGGCCCCTCAGTCCTGGGGTGCGTCTGGGCCAGGGACGCAGCATCCCCTCTCCTCATTTCCATCCCTTACCTCTTCCGGGTCAGGCTGAGAGCCTTGTGCTGAAGGGCTGTGTCTGTTGGGTTGACTGGCCAGCACTGTGTAACTGGAGGTCCGTGCAGGGCCATTTTCTCCCCGCATTTGAGGTCGTGCACAGGTGTCCCTGACTGTCAGAGGAGGAGGTGGTCACACGTGGTCCTGCGGGCCGCTGCCCCCGGACAGGACCCTTGAACGTGGAGGACGTCTCAGCCCCGGACCTTCCACCCCGTTGGGTGTCTCTCGCGTTCTTGTGTGTCTTGCTGGTTTAGGCTCTTGTCTCCGTGTGGAGAGGGGTGATGAGTAGCCCGCGCCTCCTGCGCCAGGAGCCCGCAGGCTGTTAGGAGGCGTCTGTCCCCTACCCCACACCCAGGCCCAGCGGTGGCTTTGCTCACATGGATGGTGAGTGGACACAAGCCCAGGACGTGGGCTCAGGACCCCGGGTCAGCTCTGGTCTCCTCACCCGAGAGGGTGACAGATGTGCTCCCTGTGTTGACGGGCTCTGTTCTTTGGCCGAACGGGAGGCCCTCGGAAGCCCCCAGGGCTGGCTGCCCACCCCCGCGGCCCCGTGACCCGGCTCCCGGGGACCCGGTCGTGCGGGGCTGGCAGAGAGGACCCCGCCCGGACGCCCGCCGCTCATGTCGCTGATCAGGGACACTCGAGGTGCCGGACAAGGCGCTCATGGTGGGCCGTTTCCCCGCATCAGCCACGCCGGTGCCCCGGGCATCGTCCACCTGAGCGCCCGCAGCGCGCCCGTGTCTGGCCAGCGCTGGGCCAGCTGGGCGAGCAGGCTGGGGCTCTCTGGGACCGTGAGCACACCTACCAGCCCGTCACGGTCGGGGACACCCAGAAGGGACGGTGCGGGGGCAGCCAAGTGTCCGAGGCCTCCCCGGCGCCCCGTCCCACCGCGCGGGCCCCATCACGGCGGAGCCCTAGATCACTGGCAGCCTGTCTTGTGGGTATTTGGAAACTGCTTTGAGAGAACCAAGGGGCCCACTTGAGTGACGGTGACTTGAATGCACGATGCTGGGCTCCATTGTCACGTGGCGGCACCGCCTGGTTGCCCCTCCTTACCCTCCCAGCACCGACGGCACTGGGACCACCCCCCTGCCCACCGGCACCTTCCCTCTGCCCAAGACCACAGCCTCGGGCCTGGCCCGCTCTCCACCTCTGCCCCCAGTGCCCCACTGTGAGCTGAGGGACGTGGTCGGCGTGCGGCCTCTAACGGGCGCTGGGGCCCTGGGGAGGTCTGACTGGTCTATGCAGACGTGCTCCAGATTATTGTAGAGTCAAGGACTGTTGAGTGGACGCCCTGCTTCCCCATGGGGACAAAACCGGGAAGGCAAATTGCAGTGTCACATGTGACACGTCACCTGTTTTCCCTGTGCAGCATGGCCTGTGGGGGGCTGGGGAATCGTGGCTTCTGCTCCAAAGACTCAGACCCGGTGCCGGTGGACCGGTACCCGTGCCCTGCTGTCTGGGGCTCCCCTCAGCGCTTTCCCAAGGATGTGCTTTGGGGCACACACCCGGCTTGTTGATGAGGCCTGTTGTCGTGTTTTGGTTTTTTGTTAGATATCTTGTTTTTTAAAAGAACCAGGTGACATTCACATGACACGCAGTGAACCACGTCAGAGTGCGCATTCAGGCCAGTCTCCCCTGGTTTCCAAACTTTTCCAGCAGCCGCAGAAGCGCCCTGTATCCCTGATGTAATCTCTCCCCGCTCTCCCCTCCCCCAGCCCCCGGTAACCTCCAGTCTGCTTTCTGTCTCTGTGGATTTGCCTCTCCCGGACGTTTTGTATAAAAGGAGCCCCACAGTATGGGGCCTTTTGTGTCTGACTTTCTTCACGTGTGTTTCATCCACGCTGTAGCACGTGTAGGACTTTCCTTTCTAAGGATGAGTCATATTCCACTGTACGGATAGGCCGCCCTTTATCTGTCCATTCATCCACCCACGGACATTGGGCTGTTTGCACCTTCTGGCCCTTGTGAGTAGGCTGCTGTGAACCTCCATGTACACGTTTTCGTGTAGACACATGTTTTCATTCTCCTGGGCAGGTACCCAGGAGCAGGGTCTGTGCCTCACATCGTGAGGAACTTCTAGACTCTTTCCCTTTGTGGTTCTTGACAAATGCAGGGTGAATGGTGGAGGAGGGGGGCAGGGCCTGTGAGAGCCACAAGGCGTCCAGACGGGGGACTGATGGCTGCCAGGCCTGTGTGCTCTGGCCTTTGGGCCGCCCCAACCCTGGTGAGCAGGTGTCCCGATGGGATCCCCACTTCTCGGTGCTCATCAACCAAGACAGACTCCTTGAGATCGCAGGCCTGGCGGTCCTCCGAAATGGGCTGTGCCCTCTCCTCCACACCCCCAGGCTCATGGGGAGCCGTGCCCATGCTCCAGGAGTCCTCCGAGGACTAGTGTAGCGTGCGCCGACACTCCTCTGCGTGACTGGGCCTTTCTCACACGGCATCCCCCCGCCCCCGCCGGTCTCAGTGGCGAGGTCCCCTGGATGGGGGTGGTGGCGTTCTCTGTCTTGGATCCCAGGAGCTGGTCACAGCTGAGCAGAGAGTGGGGTTGCCCCTGAGCTGTTGCCGAGGGCAGTGGCTGTCTCTGGTGGTTCTCGGACACTGGGACACTTTGGGCTCTGGTGAGGGACAGAGTCCTCGCTCTGCATCTGGGTTCCAGCCAGAACGGGCTGTCCACTCAGGCAGAGTCTTTGGCCCCGCAGCAGGTGCGGGTACCGGGGCTGCGGGTGGGTGATGTACCTCTTAGAAGAGAGCTCTGCGCCGTCACAAGCGCCCGTGCCAACCAGGTGTGGGGGGCTCTGAAGAGGAGCCAGACGTGGTGACGTGTCCTCAGGAGGGCGGAGAATGGGGCCACTGTCACTGCTGCTCAAACACCTGTGCTCTGACAGCCAAGAGATTCGCTTTGTGTGCGCGCTTTATGTAAACGGAAGTCATCCCCTGTCATTTGATGTTGCCAGATGTTCTGCGATGAACCAACAACACTAGCCACAAAAAAACACAAGACAAAACACTAGCCACGAGGCCCTTCACGTAGATGAATGAAGTGCAATCAAGTTAAAAAACACGTGTCCACCCTCCCTGTGGTTGTCTGAGGCCTTTGGGAGGTTCTTGATGTCACTGAAACTCTGGAACCGGGGAGGGTCAGGGCTGTGTGCCCGTCCGGAGGAGCCGGCAAGCTTGTGTGGAGTGGCCAAAAAACCCAAAGTCTCCGGCCACCTCCGCGGGGAAGGGCCCTGTGTAGACGACTAGCACGGAAGCGGAGCCCTGTGCGCTGCAGGGCGTGCCTGCCCAGCTGTGCGTGGTGAGCGTTTCCCTCGGGCTCTTTCTGGGGAGGATGTAGGTGATGGTGCGTCTCAGTGGGCGCAGGCCTGGCCTGCTTCCCTCCGCCCTGTGCTGAGGAAGCTTCGATATGCGTGATGGAGAACCCAGCTCCATGTGGCCCGGTGACTGTGGGCACCAGCTGGCGTGGCTCACGTCCAGCTGGGTTGGGCTCCAGACAACTGCCTGGCCCTGCTCTGAGATCTCCTCCGGGTAAGGGGACAGTGCCAGGGACGGGGGAGAGGACCCTACGTAGATGAGCACGTGGGGTGGAGTCTCGCTGTGGAGAGAGAGGGAGGGAGGGGGCGGTTCCCTTGTGGCTGTTCCCTGTAAGGCGTCTGGTGTGATGAAAGGAAGCCTGAGCCCCTCCTACCCATCTCAGGACTGGCAGTTAAGGTAATCGTTTATTCATTCAACAGGCAGTGCTTGGGTAGGTACTTTGCTCCAGGCACTGGGCTGGGACTTTGGCAGAGACCAAGGCAGCAGAGGCCCTGGCCTTACATGGGACTTTCTCATGGGGGATAAAGCTGGGTGCCCGGAGCGAGTGGCCAAAGTAGCGGTTTCAGAGGGCAGCATGGTCACGGGTGTGGTGGGGGGAGAGTTGAGTGACCCGAAAGCTGCAGGGACACCTCCTGTGAGCCTGTGGGATCCTGGCTTGTCCACACGATAGCGTCATCTCCCAGGAGGTTGGAAATCACCAAGAGCGTCCCCCAGACATGTTCTCTGGCTCCCAGGCCTGCAGGACGCACAGAATAAGGCTGTCCAGTCTGGGAGATGGGCTTCCTGAAGCCGCCCCGCATTGGCTTGGGGCTGAGGGCCTTCATGGAACAAATGGGTCCGCGTGTGGAACTCGGCGTGTCTGAGACGCCGGGACCTCTCGCCCCCTCTGCACGTGACCCTGTGCAGTCACCCTGCAGGTGTGACAGCCCAGGGTCTTTCTTCAGGGGACACTGACCCTGGGAAGCCGCCTCTCTGGATGGGATGCTGACCAGCAGGGGGTCTTGGGGGTGACAGTCATCGACACAGAAGGGACTAAGGGCACAGCAGATGGGAGCCAGCTGGAGTCTCCTCCATCCCGTGGGGCTGGAAAAGGGGCAGTGACTCAGGACCTGCGAGACGGAGCCTGCTCACCAAGTCCAGGTTTTTGAAAACTTTCTTTTTTAAAAAAAACCCAGCCTTTTAAATGGCATTATTGAGGCACAAAGCACTGAATGCCGATTAACTCTACCCCTAAGAAAGGTTAGGGTGGTAAATTTTATGTTATGTGCCTTTTACCACAATTAGTTTTTTTTTAAATGCCGGTGGGGCGATGGAGCAGTTCTGTGTCTTGGTTGTGGGTGTGGATCCAGCGACCTGCCCGTGGGATACGGTTGCACGGCACTCATCACGCGTACAGCGCAGTGCGCGGAGCAGACGGGACGTTGGCTGAGATGGGCAGCTCCTGTCGCTGTCAGTGTCCCGGTTACGATACGGTCCTGCAGTTTTGCCAGATGTCACCGTCGAGGGGAACGAGCGGGCGGAGGTGCACGGGACCCCTCTGTGCTGTTTCTTACGACTGCGTGTAAATCTACAACTACCTAAAAGTAAAACATTTAATAAGAATAACCTTTAAACAAGTTCATTGAGGTATAATTGACGTACAGTAAACGGAACATATTTCAAATGGACAGGTTAGGGTTTGACACCTGTGAAAGCGTCACCACAATGAAGACAGTGGACATAAGTGTCCCCCCAGATGCGCCCTGGCCCCTCCGCGTCCCCTCCGCATCCCCCCCGCCTCCACCCCCAGGCTAATGCTGGTCTGCTTGCCGTCATTATAGATCAGTTTATACTTTCTATTTAAAAAAAAGGGTGTTTAACTAAGGACGACCACGAGGGCCCCTGACCCTGCCACGGGGGTTTGTGGGGACTTACAAAGCGGAACAAAACAAGCTTCTAGCAAGTCCGTTCAGCGGTGGGACCATGGTCGGAGGTGCCGTGGACTGAATGTGTCCCCCAAACTCACATGAAGCCCTGACCCCAGCGTGACTGTGTTTGGAGATTAGGAGGCAATGAAGGATAAATGCGGTCGTAGGGAGGGGCCCTGATCCCTTCGGGCTGCTGTCTGAGGAGCACCGTCTCTGCGAGAAGCACACGGTGACGGGGAGGCCTCGCGGGAACGGCCACCCGGGCACCTTGACCCTGGACGTCCAGCTTCCAGACTGTGAAAAATAAATGTCTGTATTTAAACCGCCAGGTCTGTGGTCTTCTCTCTTGGCTGGGGGGCGGGGGTTGACGTTACAGCTGAGTGATTTCACTCCCCCCGTAAGGGAGGCAGGCTCATCTGGGGACAGTCTCCGAGTTGCGTGTGCTGGGACCGCCAGGCCTCTGTCTCCATGGGGCCACCCACCTTTCAGCACCTGCGCTGGGCTTCTGTTCTGTCTACAGCGGGGCCAGTGGTCCAAGAGAGGGACATGGTGCAGGAGAGCCCTGAGTGCTCACAAGGAGCGCTGGCTGCGTTCCCCCAGCCTAGGCAGGTCACGGACCAGCCCAGGTCCAAGGAGGGAAAGAGACCCCCACTTCAGTGGGAGGAGAGGCCTGGCCACAGGGGAGGTGGGGCTCCATGTGCATCTTTGTAGGCAGTCTGCCTCCCCCCGTCCACTGGATCTCACCGCCCCTTGTACACTGGATCTCCCCCCCCCTTGTACACTGGATCTCACCCCCCCTTGTACACTGGATCTCACCCCCCCTTGTACACTGGATCTCACCCCCCCTTGTACACTGGATCTCACCCCCCCTTGTACACTGGATCTCACCCCCCCTTGTACACTGGATCTCACCCCCCCTTGTACACTGGATCTCACCCCCCCTTGTACACTGGATCTCACCCCCCCTTGTACACTGGATCTCACCCCCCCTTGTACACTGGATCTCACCCCCCCTTGTACACTGGATCTCACCCCCCCTTGTACACTGGATCTCACCCCCCCTTGTACACTGGATCTCACCCCCCCTTGTACACTGGATCTCACCCCCCCTTGTACACTGGATCTCACCCCCCCTTGTACACTGGATCTCACCCCCCCTTGTACACTGGATCTCACCCCCCCTTGTACACTGGATCTCACCCTCCCTTGTACACTGGATCTCAACCCCCCCATACACTGGACCTCACCCCACTTTGTACACTGGATCTCACCCCCCCCTTGTACAGTGGATCTCACACACCACCTTGTACAATGGGTCTCACCCCCTGTTGTACACTGGATCTCACCCCACCTTGTATACTGGATCTCACCCCCCTTGTACACTGGATCTCACCCCCCCTTGTCCACTGGATCTCACACCCTTGTACACTGGGTCTCACACACACCCTTGTACACTGGATCTCACCCCCCCTTGTCCACTGGATCTCACACCCTTGTACACTGGGTCTCACACACACCCTTGTACACTGGATCTCACCCCCCCTTGTCCACTGGATCTCACACCCTTGTACACTGGGTCTCACACACACCCTTGTACACTGGATCTCACCCCCCCTTGTCCACTGGATCTCACACCCTTGTACACTGGGTCTCACACACACCCTTGTACACTGGATCTCACCCCCCCTTGTCCACTGGATCTCACACCCTTGTACACTGGGTCTCACACACACCCTTGTACACTGGATCTCACCCCCCCTTGTCCACTGGATCTCACACCCTTGTACACTGGGTCTCACACACACCCTTGTACACTGGATCTCACCCCCCCTTGTACACTGGATCTCACCCCCCCTTGTACACTGGATCTCACCCCCCCATACATTAGATCTCACTCCCCCCTTATACACTGGATCTCCCCCGCACCTTGTGCACTGGATGGTCACCCCCTTTGCCTGTTCAGGGTTGTGGCCTGTCCTGTCCTGGTCTCCCCCAGTCTTCTGGTCACCCCTTAGAGGTGACCCCTGCCGTGACCTCTCCTGTGTCTGAACACCAGTTGGGTCACCGCCCTTCCTGCATAACGTCCAGCAGAAGACCTGACTCCGAGTACTGAGAACCTGTAGACCGCTGCTGTCCTCACCTCCCCAGCACTTCTCCCGCGGCGTGTAGGACCCTGCTCTCTTGGTTTGCATCCTGTCTCACGGGCTGCTCCTCCCCTTGCGTGTCAGGCAACCCGTGAAGAGTCCAGCTGTGAGCCCTCAGTGCCCGACCTCACTCACACGTATATCTCCAGCCCTGATCTCTGCTGGGTGTTGGCCTCCCTGACTCGGCTGCCCACTCAGCACCTCCATCGCACCTCCTAGAGATGAGGCTGCTCCCTGCCTGTCCGTCCTCCCCACATCCTTCCCATCTCTGCTCACACGGAGCTCAGGCCTGACTCTCCTGGTTTCTCACCGTCTGTCCCCGCCAGCAGCAGACCCGGTGGGCACGCCCTGCAGCATTTCACAGCAGCGTTATTCCAAGTGGCCATCGCTGGACAGATGGATGGCAAGATGTGGTAGGTACACGTATGACTCAGCCTTAACCAGGAAGGGAATTCTGACACCGGCTACAGCATGGGTGAACCTCGAGGACGTTATGCTAAGTGACGTCAGCCCAACACAAAAGGACAAATACTGTAGGATTCCACTTACGTGAGGTACAGAGAGCAGCCTAATGCCTTGAGACAGAAAGGAGAAGGGTGGTTGCCAGGGGTAGGGAGGAAAGGGGATGGAGACTTACTGTGTGATGGGGACAGAGTTGCAGTGTTGCAAGAAAAAAGTTCTGGAGGTGGATGGTGGTGACGGCTGTATAAGACTGTGAATGTACTTGATGCCACAGAACTGTACGTTTAAAGGGGTTAAGGGCTTCCCTGGTGGCGCAGTGGCTGAGAGTCCGCCTGCCGACGCAGGGGACGCGGGTTCATGCCCCGGTCCGGGAAGATCCCACATGCCGCGGAGCGGCTGGGCCCGTGAGCCATGGCCGCTGAGCCTGCACATCCGGAGCCTGTGCTCCGCAACGGGAGAGGCCACAACAGTGAGAGGCCCGCGTACCGCAAAAAAAAAAAAAAGTGGTTAAAATGCAGATTTTATCTTATTGTGTATGTTACTGCAATTTAATTTTTTTTTTCTTTTCGGCCATGCCGTGCAGCATGTGGGATCTTAATTCCCCAATCAGGGATCGAACCTATGTCCCCTGTAGTGGAAGTGTGAAGTCTTAACCACTGGACTGCCATGGAAGTCCCTGTTACTGCAGTTTAAAATAATAAGTAATAAAGAAGCGTTTCTGGGAGATGACCCTTTCTGACGCTTCCCACGTTCCCAGGCACCATCATCTCCCTGGGTTATTGCAGGAGCCCCCAACTGGTCTCCCACCTTCTGCCCTTGCCCTGCACTCACCCCAGGCTGGTCTCAACACAGCAGCTGGAATCATCTTTTAAATTCTGATCTTGTCGCTCTGCCCAGAACCCCTGTGACCCCCACCCAGAGTCAGGCGCCCCCTCTGACCTCCGCCCTCCCCGCCCTGCTGCAGCCCCCCTGGGCTCTGTGCTGCTCCCTAGTCACGCCCCTCCTCGGGGTCCGCTCTGCCAGGACGGCCCCTCCCCATCAGGTTGCCCTTTCAATTCCACCTTATTGGAGATGCCTGTTTTCTGTCTAATCCGGTGGTTCTCAGCCGGGGGTGATTTTGACTCTTAGGGGACATTTGGTGATGTTTGGAAACATTTCTGGTTGTCACACCTGGGAGGGGGACGTTCTGCTGGCTTCCAGTGGGTGGCAGCTGGGGATGCCACTCAGCATCCTGCAGGCCCCAGAGATGACTAGTTCATCACTTCATTGACTAGTGCCCGCATGCTGGCACCTCAGCTGATGTCAGAGCCGGGACGCCCAATGTGTGACTGTCCCCATGACTGCATATCCCGTGTGCCACCGTCCAGACACCGGGCCCCTCTGCGTGTGGACCGCGGGCTGGAAAGACTCGCCTTTGTTAGAAGGACGGTGTTGGTACGTTGAGAACCCCAGGTGTACCAGCTGGAGCCCCCGTGACCTGCGCGCAGGTCTGACCTGCTCAGGCAGTCAACCACTCTGTGAGGGGAAGCTCAGCACCGAGGGGTCCTGGGGCCGTAAGTTACGTCCACAACGAGATGCCACTCACCCCATTCAGCTGCCCCGCGAAGCCATCCTCTGGCCGGGGGGTTGGACAAGGTGGTCCTGGGATCTGAGACTCGGTTGCCGGGCGTGAATGGGGCGACCCAGAAATGCCACAGAGAAAGTGGGGTCTCTAGAAACTGGAAAAGGCAAGGAGACATTCTCTCCTAGACCCTCCAGAAGGAACAGCCCTTCTGACCCCTTGATTTTAGCACCGGCGCTGGGCTTCTGTCTACGCTTGGGCGCTACTGAGCCCCAAGCTGGGATGCTGCCCTCCAGAATTATCTGTAAGATACTACGCTTCGTTGTTCTAAGCCACTGAGTTTGTGGACTGGTTAGAGCAGCTGCAGGACACCGACGCCTGTGTCCCGGGGCTGTGCCCACCCGGCCTGGGGCACTCTGCTTACCAGGCGGAACCCAGAGGAATCCGTGTGGCTGAGGACCCTGGGGGCAGACTCCACACGTGGGGCCGTGGTGGGACCGTCCACGGAAGGGCAGAGCGCACAGGATGTGACAAATCAAAGCCAGTCCCCAAATATCACATACGCGTGACGTCCTTTTTATAGAGTTAAGAACAACCAAAAATACATTTTAGGACAACGTATGGCAACAGCAAGCTGTGTTAAAGGGGCCCTGTGAGTCAGCAGCCGGGTGCAGGTAGCTTTGTGGGGAGGCGGGGCGATGGGGCTGCGGAACTGGCGGGGTTCTACCTGCGTGTCGGGCGTCGGGCTCCTGGGTGCCTCCTGCACGATTCAAAGTAACTACTGCACTGCTTACCTTTTGTGCGTGGTTGAGAAACAGCCCATCTCTGGGGCCTGTGTGGCCTGTGGCTTGCCTCCTTCTGGAGCATCCCAGCCCAGGAGTGTCACATAGCATTGCCAGTAGCATTCTGTGTGGGACAGCGCAGGCTTGGTCAGATGGTCTGTGCCAACGAGGGGAGGGTGTGTTCTGGGTGTAGAGGACAAGGTGAACCAGGGGCCCGTTTCTGCAGCAGGGCTATGAGACTTGAGTGCCCGCCCTCAGCCTCCGGAGCTGCGCGGTCTCCCCGCACTCTGTGAGCGAGAACCCATCCACTCCTGTGGTCGGGAAGACACCTTTGGTGGCGAGAAGGACACAGACTTTGGTCCTTGTAGGGCAAGATTTGCAAGTTTGCTTCCTCCCAGGATAGGAGCAAAAGACCCCATCTGTTTTGCCTGGATCTGGAAAGGGATAAAGCCTTGTCTTTTCCGGGAACAGCAGAGTCGATTCTTTGCTGCGTTTCTGGAAATTCCTCACGGCTGAGGTGTGTGCCAGGCGGTTCTCATTACACTCATGGCCAAAGCCTTCTCTGCGGTGTCGGCTCAGCGGCGGGTAGGGAGGAGGGGGTGGGAGGGTGACAGAGGAATTAGGAGAGTGTGGTGTTCCCTTTGATAACGTTTGCTTTGAGTTACGGAGGAGTTAAGTGAAGGGAAGAAAGGCTATAAAGGATGCATTGTGTGTGGCAAAATGGAGTTGTATTTAAGTGACCCTGTAAGGCGAGGGGTCAGTAAGACGCCCAGTGTGGTCCTCTTAGCAGCCCTAATTTACCTTCATTCACCGGAAAGGATAAGTCTATCCAGACTGGCTTGTAAACACTGGCTTTGAACAACCTCTTGCCCAAATTACACACACGATAAGCCTGATGAAGAAAAAAAATAATATGAACTTAATGTACTTTTTTTGAGAGTCCTGCCTGTTTTATACACTTCAGCCATCTTTAACGGTCATTTGTTTCCAGTGTAGGAGATACTTAGGCATTAGATTCTAGGTCTGGCCAGAAAGCAGTCGCTGGGTCCCGGTTACTCAGGGCAGAAGCTAGAGGTCTGCAGTGTTCAAGTTGGCGTGTGTGGTGCCGGGCCAGCCTGGCTGCGGGAGAGGGCTTCTCCCAGGATGCACTGTGCCGAGGGGCTGCTTTTTTACCTCAGGGCGGTCCTTTTTTTTTTTATATAACTTAAGGTGAAATACAGGTAAAATCACCCATTTTAAAATAATTTTTTATTTTAAAAATATTTAAAAATATTTTAAAAAATATTTAAATATTTAAAAATTAAATATTTATTAATTCTTAAATATTTTAAAAACTCTGTCTCATTCTGGAACCTTGCCGTCATCCCAAGGAGACCTTGTGGCCACCCCACCTCCCCTCTGCACTCCCGTCCCCGCAGACGCCCGTCTGCTGGGGAGCTGCTGTGGAAGGTGCACACGGAGCTGCTTTCAGTGATCAAATTCGGTTTTGTGATGACTCACCGCTAGCAGCATATTTAAAACGGCGAAGGCGCTGGGCGCTGGGCGCTGGGGCCTGCAACATCAGATGCTGCTCTGTGACCTGGACCTGGCCTCTCTGTGCCTCAGCTTCCCGTCCTCCGGACGACGCAGGCTGGCACGGTGTTCAGGGCTGTGGAGAGAGGAGGGGGGATGGTGCTTGCGGAGCAGGATGGAGCCCTACCCACCGCAGTGGCAGGGAGCTCAGCGCGAGGACTATGGCCGAGATGTGGATAAACCTACACTGTTAGGCGCCCAGCCCAACAGTGTAAAGACTGATAGCCTGCAGCCAGGACTCTTCTTGGCTGGAGAGCTGAGTCACAGGGGGTTGGTAGCCTGGTTCGAAGAATGGCCCCCTAAGCTTCCCGGTCCCAGACCCCCAGGATATGGTGGGTTTCACGCCCTCGATCGTGTGTATGGCTGTGAGGGTGGCTCACAGACCTCAAGGCAGCGGGGTATCCGGGCAGGCCTGGGCTGGTCTCGGCAGCCCTCGAAGTAGGACTTTCTCTGGCTGGTGGCAGGACAGAAGCACTCAGATGGGGCTCCGCGCGCTCTTGCCGCCTCCGTGATGGAGGGGCCGGGGCCACACGCCAAGGATGTGCGCGCCCAGGAGCGGGGAGGCAGCCAGCAAGGATACGGGGCCTGGATCTGCCAGACACCGAGGAGCTGGGGCGCCTCTTCTTCCCAAGGCAGAGGCTCAGCCAGGCCGACGTTGGGGTTCCAGCCTGGAGAGCCCCTGGGTAGAGCGCCTTGCTGGGCTGGATGTCTGATCACACAGCTGGAGGCTGTGGTTCTGAGCTGCTAAGCTTGGGCTAACTTGTTTGCAGCCCGGAAAACTGACACTGGGGCCACAGGGGACCTGAGCTCCCGAGGAGACCAGCCCCCAGGGAGAGGCAGGCCTCTCTCCTAAGCTCCTGGGCGGCGGCAGCCTTCCTGGGCTCGTGGCTGCATCATGCCAACCTCTGCCTCTGTCATCGCGTGGCCTCCTCTGCTGCCTCTCTTGGGTTGCTTGTCACTGGATTTAGCCACCCGCCCCGGGGGGCCTGATAATGCAGGATCTCATCACTGGATCCTTAACCTAATTACATCTGCAAGGACCCTTTTGCCAATAAGGTCACATTTGTAGGTTCCGGGTGGACCCGTCCGGGGGGCCACCCTTCAGCCCATTACAACACCACGGTGGGGCGGGGAGAGGGACGTCTGCTGTGGACGGCAGGGTGCACATCTGAGGCTGGAGGGGCAGAGGGGCTGGGTGTCCCAGTGCATGGCCTGCAGTGCTCAATGCGGGTGTCTCAGTGCCACGTCTCCGTGTGGACTCCGGCTGCTTTGTCACTCTGGTTCAGTTGCTGGGGTCCCCTGCAGAACAGAGGTTTCCTGAGGGGGCTTCCAGCTGCAGCTACACCCTGAGAAGGATGGAGGATCCAGATGGGGAAGGTGTGTCTGCGCCAGGGCTGCCGGTGCCCAGCGTCCCCTGTGAGTGTTGCAGGGAGCAGCCTGCAGCTTCTTCTGGGTCGTGGGAGACCGTGGGAATCTCGCGGGCTGAGGCTCCCCGTGGGGCTGGACGCCGAGGCCAGGGAAAGGTCAGGCAGTGAGTCTGCAGGCACACAGCACAGGGAGCCTCAGGTGCGCTGGCCGCACACTGCACGATGCTGCCCCCTGACCTGGCAGCCTGGCGTGAGACCCAGTGGACCCTGGGTGCTCCAGAGACGTGCAGGCCAGAACGCCCTCTGATAGGCGTGTGGGCAGCCCCTGGCCTGATGGCCTGGTGGGCGTGGATGAGAGTGGGGGCTGGCTCTGGCCACCGGGACTGTGGGGCACGGGAGCCATGCTCTGTGGGAGGGGACAGTGCTGGTGGCGGGAGATAATGGGGATCCCCAAGGAGGGATTCGTGGGCTCCCAGGTCCTCCCTGCAAGAGCGAGACTATAGAAAGGGAAGCAGCACGGCTCCCAGAGGGGCCCTCGGGCCTGCCTGCCCCCACTCCTCGCTCTGTGGCCACTTCCTTTGTTCTCCGTGCATATTTTCTCAGGATAAGTCCCTTTCCTAAGTTGCAGATTGAAAACCCTAAGCTCCCTGCTCCCACGGGGTGAATCCTCTGGCCAGGCAGGGCGGGGGGGTCTGGGCTCCCCTGCGTTGGGCCCCCGGGAAGCTGAGCCCTGAGACCTTCACTGCAATGCGTCAGCATCCCGGCACATCTCAGCAGCAGCGGCCTTTGGTTTCC
Organism: Neophocaena asiaeorientalis asiaeorientalis; assembly: GCF_003031525.2. NCBI lineage: Eukaryota > Metazoa > Chordata > Mammalia > Artiodactyla > Phocoenidae > Neophocaena > Neophocaena asiaeorientalis. Next base: position 18,855,825 of record NW_020173215.1, read on the forward strand.
TAAGTGTGTTCCTTCCTCCAAAGCCTTCCTCTCAATAAACTCCAACGGTCCCGTGAGCAGAGGGCCAGCTTTGGCGTGACGCCTCCCGGGGATGCTCTGGGCTGTCCCTCCTGCCTCTTCTGTTCCGGTGTGGCGACATGGCAGGGATTGGGAAGGAGGTTTCCAAGCAGACGCGGGAGCCGCCCGTTGGCAGGCGAGTCCGTGGCTCTTCCTTTGCCTCTAGGATTGATTCCCGTGGGGTGATTGCGCTTGGGGTCAGTGTTACTAGGAGTGACCTTGAGAAGCTAATTGGGAAATGGACGTTTTGAAAGCCTTTAATTTGCCTCTCCCAATGGGATCCATGTCTAATATGGTCGTAATTGCCAGTTTATATGTGTCTCGATGACTTAACTTTATGCTCAGGCTTTGGAGAGAACTTATGGGAGCAGCAGTTTCAGATAAATTGCGGGAGGCCTGCACTGAGGACGGGGGCCCCCAGGCGGGTCGCTGGGTGCCGTGTCCTCCAGGGGTCCCATCCTTGCTGTGCCCGGGGCGGCCTCGCGGCCGTCAGCTCACACTGCAGCAGAGCTGCGTCCAGGCGGTGGGTGTCCAAGGGGCCTCTTTCCTGTGGGCACGTCGGTTCTGCTGACGCCAACACCCCAGTTCTGTTCCTGGGCAGCTCTGAGGCCGAGATGAGTGGGGAGACAGGTGGCCCCGACATGACAGCCTGTCATGAGCGATGCTCACAGAGCCGTTCCTATTGTAGCAGATGTGGGAACTGTCAGCCCAAGGGGGGGTCCTGGCCCCCGTGCTTTGCTGTGTGGGGTTCTTTGAGGACGGCCGGCCTACCCTGACCAAGACCCTGACGGGTGCTCCCACGATGCTAGCAGACCCCTCCCCAGTGGGCCTGGGGTAGACCAGGGGGCAAGCAGAGGGGGGGCCAGAGAAGGGCTCATCCCGGGAAGGTGTATGCTGAGGTGGGGCACAGCGCTGTGGGGAGCCTTCAGGGAGGTGAGCCCCGCCCCCAGCAAGGATGTACAGATGCTGGGCTTCATCCTGGCTTGGTTCTTCCTCTGCCCGGTTGCCAGTAGCTGTCCAGCCCTCCCGGCTCTGTGCCGCAGGTCCCAGGGGACGGCTGGTGGCCTCAGCTCTGCTGTGTCTGTTCCAAGACTCTGAAGCTCCCTCTGGCTCGTGGTCCCCACAGTTTCTGTTGAGACGAGACTGGACTCTGGGGGCTGCTTGGGAAGGTGAGATGGGTCCCTGCCAAGCTCCTTAAAGGAAAATAAATTCGAGGAAGGTTAAACATTTTACTGTATGAAAGAGACCATAAAGATGCAGAGCGTAGACAGACGTGTCTGTATCCTGCGACAAGGAAGGCCTTGGAACGTGTGGCATTAGGGGCAGGAGGCAGAGGCGGCTGCAGAAGTGAGATTCAGCAACTTAAGAACTAAAACGTTTCCCCGTGGAGAAGACTACCATCGAGTCAAAAGACAGGTGCCAAAGAGGGGAGTGTTGGTGAGGATATGGCAGGCAGCTTGTTGGCTTTGGTAACGTACAAAAGCTATCACAGCGCCTCCCACCCACGGGGACGGCCGCTATCAAAAAACAAGACAAGTGTTGGCGAGGATGCAGAGAAAGTGGAGCCCCGTGCGCTGTGGGTGGGAACGTAAAATGGTGCAGCGTCTGTGGAAAACAGTAGGGAGGTTCCTTAAAAAACTAAAAATAGAGCTACCATATGATCCGGCGATTGGATTTCTGGCATATATTCTAAAGAATTGAAAGCAGGGTCTTAAAGAGACATTTGTAGATCCATGTTCACAACAGCGAAGACGTGGAAGCAACCTGGGTGTCCCTTGATGGATGAATGTGGTCTATCCACGTGATGGAGTATTTTATTCAGACTTAAAAGGAAGGAAATTCTGACACCTGCTACAACGTGGATGAACTTTGAAGGTATTATTAGGCTGAGTGAAATGAGCCAGTCGTGAAAAGACAAATTCTGTATGATTCCACTTATATGAGGTACTTAGTTAAATTCATAGAGACAGAAAGCAGACTGGTGGTTGCAGGAGGCTGAGGGGAGGGGGAATGGGGAGTTAACTGTTTAATAGGTATAGAGTTTCCATTTTATAGGATGGAAAGAGTTATGGGGATGGATGGATGGTGGCGATCATTGCATGAAACGTGAATGTACTTCATACCACTGAGCTGTACACTTAAAATGGTCAAGATGGTAAATTTTGTTGTATGTGTTTTAACACAATAAAATGCATACTGAATGATAAAACAAAACAAAACAAAAACAAAATCTTACCACACATCACTTAGAGGAAGAGAATTGCTCCAGGGAAACATGGACAAGGGACACAGCACCCATTAGGGTTGGTGTGAGTGGCACACCACCCTGGAATGTAACCCAGGGGCAGTCGGGCAGTGAGGCCCACGTGGTGGCCCGGCTCGGCCATCCTCAGTCTGTGCCTTACATTTCCTGAACCACGATGACTGCTGAGGGCCAGCCATCACATCTGTACTCCAGCCTACAGGGAGGAGGAGAGAGGAAGGCAGGCTTGCTCTCCCTGCGTATAACGCATTGGCCAGAGCCTACATCTCACGGTGGGAAATGCTGTGTTTCTTCCAGGGCACCATGTGAGCCTCTGAAGATTGGAGGGCTTTGCTCCCACAGGAAGAAGTGTGGAAGAAAGGTTATGGGGCAAGTGTAGCCTCTATCATAGACACAAACAGGCAGGTAGTACACGGTGACGACCGTCAACCTCACCAGCACTCGGGGGATCACAGAGTCACAGCAGCCTTTTCGCCTGTCGGTGACTGTGTGGGTCCCGGGCCGTGTCCTCTGACCCCTTCTCAGCCTGCCCCCTGCCCAGCTGTGCGTCTGGGTGGGGATGCTGACCACCCAGCATCAACTGTGTTTCTCAGGCTCCCGGGTTGGTGGGCTCCCACCCGGCTTCAGCCAGCGGGAGGCTCTGGCGGGACACGGGCTGGTGGGGAGGGTACGTGTGCCCCTGTCTGGGTTCCGCCTCCGGCTGAAGCTGCTGTGGTTCCTGCCGCCGCTCCAGCCCCCATCCCCTCCCCCGGCTTCCTCTAGTGACC
>NW_020173215.1:18858928-18893191 GCF_003031525.2 Neophocaena asiaeorientalis asiaeorientalis
CCTGAGCTGTCCCTCCAGCCTGGCCAGCGGCCGGTCCCCACTGACTTCTCAGCTCTGTCACTCCCTCTAGTTCCCTGCAGCAAAGCCCCTCTGTTCCAGGTCCTCACGGGACCCTGCCTGACACAAGCGCTAACACCAGGGCTACCTGCCCTGGGGAGATGGGCCCTGCTCAGTCCTGCAAACCCCACGTTTGGAAATTAAAATGCATCCCCTTTTGTCTCATAACTCTGTACCAGAACGTACTCTTGTGCCCGTGTGGGAGGACACGTACCAGGTTGTTCAATGCGGTTTTGTTCACGAGGATGAAACACCGGCACAGCCTTCCCTTGGAAAGCCCGTTAGTGGTGAGGTTGGAAGCTCAATTCAACTGCTTCCACTGCAGGGGGCCCGGGTTTGATCCCTAGTTGGGGAGCTAAGATCCTGCAAGACACACGGCACAGGCCACAAAAAAAAGAAAAAAAGAAACGCATTTCTAATAGAACTTTACCGTGAAACGATCATTCACCAGGCTTTGTCTCATGTTTATGCTGTTTTCTCAGTTGTACGCTAATACTTATCACAGTGATGACTCCGTCTGGAAGAAACGTTTAACACTCAGAGCCTCGCAGGCACAGGAGATTCTTTAAAAAGTTTTAAATCCAATTCATAGAATACCGAACAATTGAGATCAAATATTAAAATATTGATGGGTGGCGCTTCCCTGGTGGCTCAGTGGTTAAGAATCTGCCTGCCAATTCAGGGGACACGGGTTTGAGCCCTGGTCCGGGAATATCCCACATGCCACAGAGCAACTAAGCCTGTGCGCCGCAACTACTGAGCCTGCGCTCTAGAGCCCGTGAGCCACAACTACTGAGCCCGAGTGCCACAGCTGCTGAAGCCCATGCACCTAGAGCCCGTTCTCCACAACAAGAGAAGCCACCGCAATGAGAAGCCCATGCACCGCAACGAAGAGTAGCCCCTGCTCGCTGCAACTAGAGAAAGCCCGCGTGCAGCAACGAAGACCCAATGCAGCCAAAAATAGAATAAATTTTATAAATAAATAAGTAAATAAATATTGATGGGTGATCGATAAAAGACTTTGAAGCATAAAAATGTAGTCCCTGAGGATACATCACATGAGGAAGTGGGGTGGAAATGGGAACTCAGGAAGGCAGGGGAGCCGTTTCTTGTGCAGTGCTGTGTCTGTCTGCTGCCCAGGGGCAGTCAAGGCAGAGCTGTTTGGAGGCCACGAGTGATGGGCTCATTTTATTGCTAAATGTCCACAGTTACACTGTGCTGGCAATTCCAACCTCTGGACTCCTGTAAACTGTAGCTGCAGTTTTAGCTGTCGGCTTGGTTTTTCCTGATTCTCTTGAGAGGAGAGATCTTCAAGTTTGAGGCCCTGGGATGGGGGGCACCTGCCTCTCATAGCTCCTCCTGTCTGGACAGAACCTGGGGTTCTGAGATTATCTTTATTTGGTAGGCGAGGAAACTATAGTCCCATTGTGGCTGTCCTATGATTTTGAGGGTCCTGCCTCTCCCTGGAATTCTCCCCCACCTGCACAGCTGCCCACTGTCCGCGTAGATCTCCAGCGGGGTTGTGCGTTTCGGGGTCTCAGCCACCCTGAGGTGTTCTCTATCCATACGGCCAGCCCTCATCCAGCCCCTTGTCCTTGTGGGACAGCTCCGCAGCCTCCCAACATGGGCCAGATCTTGCCAAGCAAGTGGGGCAGGTGGGCAGGCCATCTTGCCAGTGGCTCACCAGGACATCACCTGCCCCCAGAGGAAAAGCTCTCTGCTCAGAGCACCCCTGCACCGGCTCCCTCCCTCGTGGGGGCCCAGGATGGGGTGGGCAGGGGCAGGTGGGCCAGGCAATCTGACTTGATTCAGCTTGTTGAATACTCGGGATTGATGGCGCTCTTGCGGGACTGAAAGGCTGGGTGTAGAGTCTGCGGCTCCAAAAGGCAATTGTCTGGCTGGTCCCAGGATGCAGGGCTGAGTGAAGGGATGGAGGAGGGGTGGGGAGGGGCTGAGGGAGCTTTGCCGGGCCTTGGCTGGACCTGCTCGTTCAGCAAACGTTTCCTGAGCTCCTGCCACATGCCCAACCCCAAGACAGGGCGGCCCAGCCTTCTTGGACCTTGCCATCAGCTGGGCAGAGACCCGTGCTGCAGTCAGTCCTGGGGAGAGCACAGAGGAATGCGGGGGGGGGGCCCTCCTGAGGACGTACACGGGCCTGGGGTCGGCGGCTGCCCTAAGGTGGACATGGAGAGATGGAGCCTCAGATGAACAGAGAGGCTCCAGGGAGTGTCTCAGAGGAATCGGGACAGGAAGGGGGACCACAGTCCTCAGACCTCAGTCCTAGGCTGTGAGTTCCAGGTGGGATTGAGATGTGTGGGAAAACTGCAGAACATCGAGGTAGAGAGGAAATCTTAGAAGTTAAGAGAAAAGACAGTGTAGCTCCAGAGACAGGGAAAGTCGGGTGGACTCTCTCAACGACCCCAAGTGCCACAGGACATAGGGAGGAAGAGCCTCAGTGCAGAGACGGTGACCGCAGCCCAGCTTTCATGCTGATGAACTCGTGCGAAGGGTGGGTTTCACCTTCTGTGGACCCTCCTTATAAGACTTATCATCATCAGATGTGTGTCGGCAAGAGGAAAAGAGAACTCAGGGTTCTCCGTCAGCGGAAGGGACAGCAGAAGCGGCCACGAGGATGGAAACTGGCAAAGTGTTGATAAATGTCATCAGGTGTTCATGGTTTGAGAACCTGTGTGTCTAAAACAGAGGTGACAGTAAAGCTCTAGAAGCAGTGTGAGCTCCGGGCACGAACACGTATGCATTGTAAATTTTCTAGTATCCACGTTAAAAGAAATAGTAAAAGAAACAGGAGAGGAGGACTTTTCCTGCCAGTGCCCAGGGGCTGTGGGTCTGATCCCTGGCGGGGGAGCTGGGATCCCGGGTGCCTCCCTGCCAAGAACCAAAACATAAACAACAGAAGCAATACTGTGACAACTTCAATAAAAACTTTAAAAATGGTCCACATCAAAAAGAATCTTTAAAGAAAACAGGCGAGATTAACTGCAATAATATATTGTATTTAATCAGCTAGATTTAAAATAGCATGCTTTCAGCACATAATCAACATGCAGACTACGGGACCCAGTACCTTCACGCCACAGGCTTTGATGTCAGTGTTTCTCGCGCTGAAACCTCTCAATTCCAACCGCCCCTTTGCAGAGGGGTCGCCAGCCCCTGGGGCGGTGGCTGCCGCTGTGGAAGGGGAGCCTGGACGGCAGAACCAGAGGGAGGGGTCCGGGCTGTCCGCGGGCTGCCATTGAGCCTGGGGACGTGCTGGCCTTGGCCTGTGACAACAGGTGATGGGGGCACAGGTGTTATTCATACCTCGTGGATTTCCAGGCAGATCTGAAGGTCTAGTGTTGGGGCGGCTGCCGTGCCCCGCCTGGGGTGGCGTCTCAACCCACGGCGGGGTTCATTCCACACGGCCTCCAAGCCGTGACCATCTGGGGCCCGGGGGTTGGGCATTGGCTCTCCAGCTCGGGGGAGAGTCGGGCGGGTCCCTTGGGAGGTGGCCCTGGGGTGCTCCCTCAAGGTCAGCCAGGGTGACCGGGCCTTGTGGGAACTTAACCCTCCGTTTGATGCCAAGTTGCTTGAAATGAGTAGGAACGACTTGATTCTAACATTTTCCTGTAAAATCAGTGCTTGGGGATGAGAAGAGAAAGTCGCCTTCCTGGAGGCTTTGGAAAAAGCCCGGGACAAACCCCTCCTCATGCTTTGCCACCACGGCAGTGAGGGCAGGGGCTGCGTGCCAGGGGCCTGGCGCGGACGGCAGTGCCAGGGAGAGGCCACCTGGCAGACAGCTCGGGACAGATGTGCTTTGTGGATGAATACTGGTCATCTGAACTCATGTTCATGTCGTTTGAATTAGCATTTTCAAGCAATAGAGAAAGACAAAGGTTCTCGAGGAGAATTCCGTTCTGGAAGCCCAGAATCTCCTGTGGGAAGAGTTGGGCCCCGTCCTCGGCCACCGTACCACCTGAAGCCTGTCCGGCTCAGCAGACGCTTCAGAGCCCCACGTGTTTGGTGCACGTGGCCGTCTGCTCCCGGCTGTTCCCGAGACCCTTGACAGAAAGGGGGTCAAGTGCCTGCCGGGATGTGGGTACAGCCGCTGCGTCTGCCACCTCGGTGTATGTGGGTATATTTAAATTTCAGGTCTGTGCGTAGATACTTTGGGCGTCTTTCCTCCTGAGCATACAAAGAGTTACTTTAAAACATAGGTTTCTGGCAGATGTCTGTTCCTGTCTTAGTAGCTCTCAGCTCCTAAAAAATTAGAAGGCTTTTCTTTTTTGACATATCTTTGCATCAGTTCTGGCTCTTTCTGTGTAATTGCACTCCGGTTATCCCTGTGACTTTTTCTAAACTGAAGGGGCTGAACTATGAACAAGACGGGCTACATGTGACTGCATATATCGTAATTGTAGGGTGAAAACACTGCCTTCGCTCTGGACGACCTGTGGGCAGGAGGGGCCCATACAGCCTTGTTAGAATCGAATACATTTTTAGGATGAATTGAATACATCAGTGTTTTTGAGGGGTTCTGTAAGGAACATGAATTTCTTGCTTTTTTAAAAAAATATTTAATTTACTAATTTATTTGGTTGCACCGGGTCTTAGTTGTGGCATGTGGGCTCCTTAGTTGCAGCAGGCGGGTTTGTCAGTTGCGGCTCACAGGCTCCTTTAGTTGCGGCTCACCGCCTTCTTAGTTGTGGCACGTGAACTTTTTAAATTGCGACATGCATGTGGGATCTAGTTCCCTGACCAGGGATCGAACCTGGGCCCCCTGCATTGGGAGCACAGAGTTCTAATTACTGCGCCATCGGGGAAGCCCCAGGAACGTGAATTTCTGCCAAGACATATGCATTTGCATTTACCACTGCGTGGGTTTGAGAAACTCTGCTCGGGGTCTGGGGTGATGAAGAATTAATTATGTTCAGTTCCAGGAGGTATTTATTTTCCTCTTTATATATTTTAGAGCTTCTGTACTTTTTACAATCAAAAATAATATTTAAAGATCATTTTGTGGGCTTCCCTGGTGGTGCACTGGTTGAGAATCCGCCTGCCAATGCAGGGGACACGGGTTCGAGCCTTGGTCCCGGAAGATCCCACATGCCGTGGAGCAACTAAGCCCGTGCGCCACAACTACTGAGCCCACATGCCACAGCTACTGAAGCCCACGCGCCTAGAGCCCGTGCTCTGCAACAAGAGAAGCCACCACAGTGAGAAGCCCACACAGTGCAATGAAGAGTAGCCCCCACTAGCCACAACTAGAGAGAATCCCACGCGCAGCAACGAAGACCCAACAGCCAAAAATAAATAATAAATTTATTTTTTAAAAAATCATTTTGGTTTTAATATACTCTATCAAGGCATGTCATTCCTTAGAAAGTTGGAGCCTGAGTTTAAGTGGAATTTTCTAGTTCACGGGTTTTTTTAAATTTAAATTTAATTTAATTAATTTATTATTTTTGGCTGTGTTAGGTCTTCGTTGCTGTGCATGGGCTTTCTCTAGTTGCGGCAAGCGGGGGCTACTCCTTGTTGCAGTGCGCGGGCTTCTCATTGCCGTGGCTTCTCTTGTTGGGAGCACAGGCTCTAGGCGCACAGGCTCAGTAGTTGTGGCTTGCGGGCTCCAGAGCACAGGCTCAGTAGTTGCGGCACACAGGCTTAGTTACTCCGTGGCATGTGGGATCTTCATGGACCAGGGCTTGAACCTGTGTTCCCTGCATTAGCAGGCAGATTCTTAACCACTGCACCACCAGGGAAGCCCTACCTTTTTCCTTTTTAGCTTTTTATTTTATATTGGAGCATAGTTGACTAACAATGTTGTGTTAGTGTCAGGTGTACAGCAAAGTGATTCAGTTCTACATATACATACATCTATTCTCTTTCAAATTCTTTCCCCATTTAGTTGTTACATAACATTGAGCAGAGTTCCCTGCGCTATTTGTTGGTTATCCATTTTAAATATAGCAGTGTGTACATGTTAATCCCAAACTCCCTAACTATCCCTTCCCTCCCGCCCCCCATAACCGTAAGTTCCTTCTCTAAGTCTGTGAGTCTGTTTCTGTTTTGTAAATAAGTTCATTTGTATCATTTCTTTTTAGATTCCACATATGAAAATTTCTTTTTCTCTGTCTGACTTACTTCACTCAGTATGACAATCTCTAGGTCCATCCATGTTGCTGCAAATGGCATTATTTCATTCTTTTTAATGGCTGAGTAATATTCCATTGTATACATGTACCACAGCTTCTTTATCCATTCCTCTGTCGATGGACGTTTAGGCTGCTTCCATGTCCTGGCTGTTGTGAACAGTGCTGCAGTGAACATAGGGATGCGTGTATCCTTTCAAACCATGTTTTTCTCCGGATTTATGCCCAGGAGTGGGATTGCAGGATCACATGGTAGCTCTATTTTTAGTTCTAGTTCACCTTTTGGTAATCGGAGAACACTGCCGCCCATCAGCCACCCTAGCCAGAGCCTCCGGTCTCTGTTGGGGGCTTGTCTGGGGGAGGCACTAACCTGGGGGGAGCCCTGAGTGTTGGCCTGGAGGTGAGGCTCGATACTGCACTTGGGGGGCCAGGGAAGCCTGAGACGGGCGACCTTCGGGCAGAGCCCTGAATGGAGGAGTGGGCCCGGGGGTCGGGCACGTGAGGGCAGAGGCCTGGAGGCTGAGGAACGGAAGGTGGGCCCAGCGTGGGGGAGTGGGCCCGGGGCTGCAGGCAGGGGTGGGGGAGGAAAGGGGACCAGCGTTGGCTCCAGCCAGAGCAGGCGGGTGGTGTCCGCCGAGTGATGCCAGGAGGGTGGCTGAGGGAGGGGCAGGGGGTGCTGAGTGGGCAGCACACTGAAGACACAGCCCCTCGGGTTTGCTTGGGGAGGGGCAGCCGTGTGGGCACGAGAGGAGGTCACAGGGCAGTGGGCCTTCCTCTGCCAGTCCTGCTTCTTCTTTTTAATTGACGTATAGTTGATGTACAATATTATATAAGTTACAGGGACACAGCACAGTGATTCACATGTTTTCTAGGTTATACTCCATTTATAGTTATTATAAAATCTTGGCTGTATCCCCCATGATGTACAATGTACCCTTGTAGCTTATTTGGTACATAATAGTTTGTGCCTCTTAATCCCCTACCCTTATCTTGCCCCTCCCCATTTCCCTCTCCCCCCCGGTGACCACTAGTTTGTTCTCTGTATCTGTGAGTCCGCTTCGTCACTAGTTTGTTTTTATTTTTTTGATTCCACCTATAAGCGATATCATGCAGTATTTGTCTTTCTCTGTCTGACTTATTTCACTTAGCATAATACCCTGCAAGTCCATCCATGTTGCTGCAAATGGCAAGATTTCATTCTTTTTTGTGGCTGAATAATATTCCATTTTATATCTATTTCACATCTTCTTTATCTATTCCTCTGTCGATGGTTGCTTCCAAATCTTGGCTATGGTAAATAATGCTGCTATGAACATTGGGGTGCATGTATCTTTTCAAATTAATGTGTTTTCATTTTCTTTGGGTATCTACCCAGGAGTGGAATTGCTGGATCATAGGATAGTTCTATTTTTAGTTTTTTGAGGACCTTCCATACTGTTTTCCACAGTGATTGTACCAATTTACACTCCCACCAACAGTGTACGAGGGTTCCCTTTTCTCCACACCCTCTCCAGCATTTGTTATTTGTGTTCTTTTTGGTGACAGTCATTCTGACAGGTGTGAAGTGATATTTCACTGTGGTTTTGATTTGCATTTCCCTGATGGTTAGTGATGTTGAGCATCTTTTCACGTGCCTCTTGGCCATCTGCATTTCCTCTTTGGAAAAATGTCTATTCAGGTCTTCGGCCCATTTTTTGATTGGGTTGTTTGTTTTTTTTGGTGTTGAGTTGTATGAGTTGTTTATATATATGTTATATATGTTTATATATTAACCACTTATCTGTCATGTCATTTGCAAATATTTTCTCCCATTGAGTAGGTTGTCTTTTCATTTTGTTGACGGTTTCCTTTGCTGTGCAAAAGCTTTTAAGTTTAATTAGGTCCCAATTGTTTCCTTTTGCCTTTTGCCAGCTCTTGTTATAACCAGACATACCACCAAGGCTATCCTTCCCAGTCTGAGATCGCTGTGCTTTGGAGGGCTCTTTTGTTTCCTCTTGGTCACGAGAACACACGACAGCAAATGAAACGGTCACGTCGTGTTCTGACAGGACACATGGCCTTTTTCCTGGGCTTCCTTCTCTGCATACGCAGTGTCCCGCCAAGGACAGGCCTCACCTCAGAGCCTCCCCCCCGTCCTCCTTAGGCCCCCCCAGGCTTCTGCTGCAGGTGACCAAAGGGTTGTGTGTGGTTTTGTACCCTGCTGTCCCCCTGCCCCAGTGGGCTAAGGGCTGGGGTCTGTGGTCGCTGGGTTCCCGTGCGGCCGCCCAGTCCAGGACAGCCTCCTGCTCTGGACCGTGCCAGGACATCCTCAGCTGCTGGCCCGGCAGCACCACCTGTGGCCCTGTCACTGAGCAGGCCTGGCTCCTGGCTCCTCACCCTGGGGGACGGGCAGGGGCTGACAGCTGCTGGGTCGAGGACCAGCCTCCTGGCACGGCCTTCCCGAGTGACCGTCAGCAGCTTGAGGGCAGCCTCATCCCATTTCCATGTGGGCCCTGAAAGGCGGTGACAGCTGCCTGTCTCCCTGCCCAGTCCTGCCCCCTGTGCCTTGGTGGTCAGCCCGTGGTGGGCTTGGGCCACGGCCAGGGACCTGCCAGTGCACCCCCAGGGGCGTTCCAGGCATAACTGCCACAGGGGTTGGCCCTCTTCCTCCCAGAGCTGGGGGCGTCCCCGGCAGAGGGGTGGCAAGAGCACAGGGGGAAGTGGGTGGGTGACCTCTGGCCACATTGTCAGGTCCTCTCCCTGGGCCTCCTGGGTTCACCCCGACTCTGCCCCTGGGCATCCTCGCTGACCCCAGGCTGGACACCCAGCCCCTCACTGAGATGGTGCACTGGCCCGTCACCTCTGTCCCCAGGCAACCCCTGATCTGTATTCTGTCATTACGTATAGATTGCATTTTCCAGAATTGTGTATAAATGGAATCAGTCTATCTGGGTCGGCTTCCAGTCACCCTACATATTTTGAGGCTCATCCATGTTGGAGGGTGTCAGTAGCTCACTCCCTTTTATTGCTGAGGTGGGTTCCGCCGTGTGGACGGACTGCAGCTTATTTGTCCATCGCATGTAACGGACGTGTGGGTTGTTCCCAGGTTCTGACTGTTACAAATAAAGCTGCTCCGAACATTAGTGCACAAGTCTCTGTGTGGACGGCGGCTTTCACTTCTCTTGGGACAGCTGGGTGTAGAACGGCTGGTTCATATGGTCGGTGAATGTTTAACTTTTTGAGAAAACTGCCAAACCGTTTTCCAAAGGTTGGACCACTTAGCATCGCTAGCAGCTGTGCAAGGTTCTAGTCGCCCTGCACCCTTGCCAGCACTTGGTGTGCTCAGGTTCTAAACTTTAGCCATCCTGGCGGGTGTGAGGTGGTAGGTCACCGTGGCCTGAATTTGCACTTGCCTGATGACCACGTGTTGAGCATCTTTTCGTGTAGGTCTCCGTTTTTTCTTTTTAACATCTTTATTGGAGTATAATTGCTTTACAATGGTGTGTTAGTTTCTGCTTTACAACAAAATGAATCAGTTATATATATACATATGTTCCCATATCTCTTCCCTCTTGCGTCTCCCTCCCTCCCACCTAGGTCTTCTTTAGTTGTGTCTGTTCAAATCTTTTGCCCATTTTAAAATCCAGTTGTCTTCTGACTGAGGTGTAACAGTTCTTCTGTATCTCAGGTGTAAGTCCTCTGAAATAGACACGTTTGACAAATATTGTCTCCAAGTCTGTGGCTTGACTTTTCATTTTCTTAACAGAGCAATGAATGTTGGTGAAGTCCAGTTTATTGTTTGACTAGTTCATGCTCTTTGTGAGCTATTTAAGAAAACTTTGCCAAGCCCAAGGTCACTAAGATTTTTCTGTTTGGGGGTTGACGGTTGTGTGTGTGATGAGCGAGGCTTGAGGATCCTTTTTTTGCACATGGCTGTCCGATTTTTCCAGCGCTTTTTGTTGAAAGGATTCTTCTTCTCCATCGCATTTCTTTGGCGCTCTTGTCAAAAATCAGTTGGCCGTGTATGTGTGGGTTTATTTCTGGACTCTCCATTCTGTGGCATCCCCAGGCACGGTAACAGCCAAGACCATCCCTCTCTATACCCAAACGCCCACTTGGCTGGGCACTGACTGTAGGCTGGTTCTAAACACGGGAGCCCAAAGTGCAGCATTCACACCGTTGGGAGGATGTAACCAGGTAACGAGAAGAGGAAACGCCGCCTTGTGACACTAAGTCTGTGCCCTTGAGGAAGAACATTCCAAGCATCCAAGGAGAAAAGGACTCTTCTTTGGGTAACCGTTCTGGTCTGGATGGCCCTGTTTGCCCTTCCTCCCCGACTTGGGCCACCTTCTCACCTGAGCCCTCAGGTGGCCCCCTTGTGGACACAGGCTGAGGGCTTGTCCCAGATGCTCTACCCTGCCTGCCTCCCAGATGGCCCAGCACTTAGGACCTGCCCTGCCCGGGCCCCCACTTCAGCCCAAACCTTCAGGAGGTGGCCGCTGACTGGCGTGTGGGCCAGCCTGTCTGCAGGAGCTGCCCAGGCTCCCGCCTCTCCCCACCTCGAGGGAGTCGGGGTGGGCACACGGCAGGGGTGGGGCGTCCGGAGCGGGAGCCCACGGGCTGTTCAGCTTTTGCCACTGTTGTGGATTCACGTGAAGAGTTTTAATTATCTGTCCACTATTGCTGAAGGGAGTCTTTTTATTTTGTGTGGCGTGTGGTTTTGCCCTGACCTGAGAACCTGCATTTGAATTATTTCGCCGCAGACCCTGTCCTTGTTCTCTGAGCAGACACCCAGTTGTTTCTCTTCTGCCATATGTCAGAACATCCGCCTGTAGTTTTTCCTCTAAAAATGCATAAAAACCAAATACAGGCTCTTGCTGGACTATATTGCATGTAAATTTTGTCCTCTGGGGAAACGGCACATTGGTGAGAACAGGTGTTCTGTTAGGATGGCTATCTTTGAATGGTGAGAGCTCATTGTCTCTGATCCGTGCTTTTAGTGACAAGCAACCTGTGAGTCAAGTGCTTCTAAGTTTTATTTGATAAACTCAGCAGCAAGTGTAATAAAAAGAGGAATTTGCCAAGGGAGCTCAGTGTGGGCCCCGGCGAATCTGCAAGCCGACTGGACGGCCTGGAGCCGGCTGGGCCCACGGGTCCAAGGACCCCTCTGCCCTCTCCCTGCCATCACCCCATTCCCCACTCCCTTCTCCCCACTCAACACCCCAGACCAGGCCCCTCCCCCTTCTCTCTGCTCCAAGTCGCCCCCCTGCTTCTCCCATAAGGAGCGGGATCCCAAACCTAACAGGTTTGAACACGAAGACCCAGACTCCAAATCCGTGTTGTGAACACTTGCCCCCATGTCGTGTTCCACGTCAAGACCCTGTCGCCTTTCCTGTGCAGCACTCTGGTGGAGAGTGGGCACCGTGTCCTCTTGTGGAACCATCTGGAACCCTCCGCATCACACAGAAAGGTCGGAGGTACTGACACCAGCCCTGCACGGACACAGGCCAGGGCGCGGTGCCCATCCTGCTTCCGTGGGGCTGTCAGAGGGAGGCCATCAGAGTCAAGGGCGGGGCAGGGGGACAGCCGCCAAGCGATGCGAGCCGGTGCCCTGGGCAGCACACCACGGGGGGCCCACGGCAGCACCACCATGACGAACAGAGGCAGGATCCGGATCATGCCCTCCCTCTGGGTGAGCCGTTCACCAGGCCCCTCCCGCATCCCTCGGGACTCAGCCAGCAGCATTTGGGTCCGGGACCGCCTCTGTCCTGCAGGTGTGTCCCCTGCATTGACGGAAGGCTTGTGGGAAGAGAGTGTCCAGAACATGGGGTGAGGCTTGTTCTCGGAGGCACAGGAGGCGAGTGGGGAAACCCACGGCCCCCTCGTGTGACCCAGGGCGCGTGAACCTGACTCCCTGTCTGTGGCCTGGGGCGTCCGGGCATGCTCTGGAGGACCCAGAATTGTGGTCATTTTCACCTCCGTGTGTCCGTAGGGCCTTGGGCGGAGCTGCTGCCCAGGGCGAGTTCACACAGTAAGTGGACAGAGAAGCTGGAAAAAGAAGAGGGACTTCCCAGGCCCCCCAAGACAACCGGGACACGGTGTCCCCTCTCCTGCCTGCTTGTGCTGTGGTGCACCTGGTCGTCAGGGTGGGGAGCAGGGAGGGTGCGTTCCTTTCTCGTGGCTCCTGTGACCACAAAGTAGGTGGCTGAGAACAACAGGAATGTATTCTTTCACAGCTCAGGAGACCGCAGTCTGAAAGCGAGGTGTTGGCAGGGCTGGTTTCTTCTGGAAGCTCTGAGAGAGAGTCTGGCCCTTGTCTCCTCCAGGTTCTGGGGCTCCAGGCGTTCCTCGGCCTGTAGACGCGTCACTCGGATCTCTGCCTGTTTCTCCCATGGCCTCTCCTCTGTGTGTATGTCCCCTTCCCTCGTAAGGACACTTGTCATAGGAGGTGGGGCCACCCAGGTAATCCAGGAGGGTCTCATGCCAAGACCCTTACCTTCCTTCCATTGGCAAAGACCCGTTTTCCAACGAAGGTCACATTCACAGGTTCCACGTGGACTTTTGAGGGCCACCTATCCCACCTGCTACAGGTGAGTAGGGAACACCTCGGGGGTCCCAGCGCAGGTGATGGGGAGCCCCTTCGCCTTGTCCCAAGGACTCTCTGTACAGCAAGTTGGGTCCTGATCTTGGCGAAGCTGCCACACTGCACAGTCCACACCTGCGCACGGCTTTGGTGACGTCGTATGGCAGTGGCAGAGACGACCCTCGTCGCTCCAGACAGAAGGCCCAGTGTAGACCGTGCGTCTGTCTATGGGGCTGTGGACGAGTAGATCTGGTCAGACCCGAGAGCGCCTCGGCAACTTCACGCGCGTGTGGAAAGATGGCGGGAGCTAAGGAGACTTACAGATAGACGAATGGCAGCACACGGAAGGATGCTCTACGGCGTCAGTCACCAGGGAAACGCAAGTCCAGATGACACAGCACTTCACGCCCACCGGGACGGCTAGAATCAGAAAGCCAGACGGCAACAAGTGGTGGGGAGGACATGGAGAAATCGGACCTTCAGCACTGCTGTTACATGATCAGTTTTATTGAGATGTAATTGACATGCAGCGCCACACGAGTTAAGGTGTGCAGCATGAGGAACTGACGTACACACGTCCCGAAATGGGCCTCACAGTAAGTTTAGTGAGCATCCATCTTCTCATATAGATACAACATTAAAGAAATAGACATTTTTTCCCTGTGATGAGCACTCCTAGGACTTCCTTAACTTTCACATATAACACACGGCAGTGTTAACTATATTTTTCACGTTGTACATCACATCCCTAGTACTTCTTTATCTTACAACGGGAAGCTTGCACCTTTTGACCCCCTTCGTCCAATTCCCCCTCCCCACACTGTCCCGCTTCTGTAACCACAAATCTGATCTTTTTTTCTATGAGTTTGTTTGGTTTTGAAGTATAACTGACCTACAACACTATGTTAGTTCCTGTTACACCACCTAGTGATCTGATGTTTCAACACGATCACCAGGATACGTCTAGTTATGATCTGTCACCATACAAAGATATCATGTAGTTCTTGGCTGTATTCCCCACACTGTACATTTCATACCCGTGGCTCATTTATTTTGCAGCTGAAAGTTTGTCCCTCTGAATCTCCCTCACCTATTTCCATCCTCCCCTCATCCCCCTCCCCTCTGGAAACCACCTGTTTGTTTTCTGTATCTATAACTCTGTTTCTGTCTTGTTATGTTTGTTCATTTGTTCTGTTTTTTAGATCCGACATATAAGTGAAATCATACAGCATTTGTCTTTCTCTGTCTGACTTACTTCACAAAGCATGATACCCTCTAGGCCCATCCATGTTGTCTTACAAGGCAACCTTTCACTCTTCTGTATGGCTGAGTAATATTCCGTTGCATACATGTACCACATCTTCTTTATCATTCATCTATGGATGGGCTCTTAGGTTGGTTCCATATCTTGGCTGTTGTAAATAATGATGCAATGAACACGGAGGTGCAGATATCTTTTTAGATTAGTGTTTGCATATTCTTCAGACAAATACCTAGAGGTGGGATTGCTGCATCATATGGTTTTATTCTTAAGTTTTTGAGGAACCTCCATACTGTTCTCCACAGTGGCTGTACCAATTTCCGTTCCCACCAACAGGGCACAAAGGTTGCCCTTTCTCCACAGCCTCGCCCACTCTTGTTATCTGTGTTCTTTTTGATGATGGCCATGCTGACAGGTGTGAGGTGATATCTCATTGAGGTTTTGATTTGCATTTCCCTGATGACTAGCGACGTTGGGCATCTTTTCATGTGCCTGTTGGCCATCTGTATGTCTTCTTTGGAAAAATGTCTATTCAGATCCTCTGCCCATTTTCTGAGTTGTTTGATGTTGAGTTGTATGAGTCCTTTGTACACTTTGGATATTAACCCCTTATCAGATATATCGCTTGCAAATACCTTCCCTCATTCAGTAAGTAGCCTTTTCATTTTGTTAATAATTTCCTTCACTGTACAGACACATTTTAGTTTGATGTAGTCCCATTTGTTTATATTTACTTTTCTTCCCCTTGCCTGAGGAGACAAATCCAAAAAAATATTTCTATGACCAATGCCAAAGAGCCACTGCCTAGGTTTTCTTTTAGAAATTTTATGGTTTCAGGTCTTACATTTAAGTCTTTAATCCATTTTGAATTTATTTCTTTTTTTTTTTTTTTTTTTTTTCGCGGTCCGCGGGCCTCTCACTGTCGTGGCCTCTCCCGTCGCGGAGCACAGGCTCTGGACGCGCAGGCCCAGCGGCCATGGCTCACGGGCCCAGCCGCTCCGCGGCATGTGGGATCTTCCCGGGCTGGGGCACGAACCCATGTCCCCTGCATCGGCAGGCGGACTCTCAACCACTGCGCCACCAGGGAAGCCCTTGAATTTATTTCTGTAGGTGGTATGAGAGAGTAATCCAGTTTGACTCTTCTGCACGTAGCTATCCAGTTTTTCCCACACCACTTATTGAAGAGGCTGTCTTTCCCCCACTGTATATTCTTGCCTCCCTTGTCGTAGCTTTATTGCCCATATAAGTGTAGGTTCATTTCTGGGTTCTCGATTACGTTCCATTGAGCTGTGTGCCTGTTTTTGTGCCAATATCATACTTTTTTGATTACTATAACTTTGCAGTATAGTTTGAAATCAGGGAGTGTGATACCCCCAGCTTTGTTCTTCTTCCTCAAGATTGTTTTGGTTCTTCAGGGTCTTTTGTGTTCACATACAAATTTTCGAATTCTTTGTTCTAGTTCTGTGAAAAATGCCAGTGGTATTTTGATAGGGATTGCGCTGAATCTGTAGATTGCCTTGGGGGTATGGTCGCTTTAACAGTAGTAATTCTTTCAGTGTATGAACACGGTATATCTTTCCATCTGTGTCGTCTTCAGTTTCTTTCATCAGTGTCTTATAGATTTCTGAGTACAGGTCTTTTACCTTCTTAGTTCAGTTCACATGCATTCTGATTAAGTCGCTCAAATCCTTTTTGAAGGAGAGGAATAATTCGCAATAAGCAATCGAAACTCCCACTTCCCACGAGCAGATTTCCATCCGTCCTGGAAGCCGAGAGGATTGCGACCTCCCCTCGGCTGTTCCCTGGGCTGCTGTCCGCCAGGCCGGGCCAAGCCCAGGACTTGTCCCCGCAACGGGGCATGGCCAGTGGCACCCCAAAGGCCCAGGGCCCCTGGGACAGTGTCCTGTGGCTGTTAGCAGAATGTGAACAGAATTGATGGGCATCCTAACAGGTTTACTATGTAATAGTCTTAAAAATAACATGCTTTTTAAAGAATCTTAAGCCTATTGAAATTCAAAGACAAGATCTCCTGCAGTGTGAAAGCCCAACTGTCAGATACCATTTGTTCCATTTGGTGCTGCGGTGACACTCCCCCTCGAGGTCTGTTGCCACCCTGGGCTCTTTTCCTCGGCAGTTACGGAAGAGCTTCTCTGTGACCCACTGCAGCTGCTGCGGTTGAATTTCTTGCAATCAGTGTTCTTGGCGTGTCATCATACAGCACTTGATTGAGAGTTTTATCTGAGAATTCACTCTCCTTCTGAAAACCCTTGGCTAGATGCTCAGTTACCTCCAGGCATTGTGTCTGCAAATACTGCAGCCAAGGCAAGTGTGGTCACCTGGGGTGTTGCAGGGCCCCGAGCCCAGGTGCTCCCCTGGAAGGGGGGTGTCCAGCCCGATAGGGGATACCTCATCCTCACAGGGCCAGTCCAGCCTCCTCCCAGGGCTAGGGGCTTGATATTCCGGAGAACTTCCTCCCATGGTGGGGGTCCGTCTCCAGATGAGACTAGAGCAGAATTATAAAGGGGCCCCTCATTGTGCCCCACGGGCAGGGACCCTCTGCAGTCAGAGGGTTTTCTCCTGAGCCGTTGCTGGGCTGCTCTCCAGAGTGGCCGGCAGTGAGGAAGCTGCCCCCTCGGAGCTGGCTGTGGATTTCACTACAAATGAGACCAAGTCAGCTGGGAGGAGCAGCGCTCGGTGAGACGGCAGGTGCAGGGAACTGACTTACTGGATGTCTAAACTGGTCCCAGAATCTAAAGCTTTCAGGGTACTGATTTAGCAGACCATCTGGGAAGCTGCAGAAGCCTGGGCTTGCCTCAGGGCAATCCACGGTCAGCTCTGCATAACAAGGTTCTTATAAAACATCATTTTGGACAACACTGGTTATAGAGATAAAAGTATTTGAAACAAAAATTTAGTGAGGTTTAAAACTGTCTCAGGGCTTCCCTGGTGGCACAGTTGTTAAGAATTCGCCTGCCAATGCAGGGGACACGGGTTCCAGCCCTGGTCCGGGAAGATCCCACGTGCCGCGGAGCAGCTAAGCCCGTGCGCCACAACTACTGAGCCTGCGCTCTAGAGCCGACGCACAACTACTGAGCCCACGAGCCACAACTACTGAAGCCCGCCCACCTAGAGCCCGTGCTCCGCAACAAGAGAAGCCACTGCAATGAGAAGCCTGTGCACCGCAACGAAGAGTAGCCCCTGCTCGCTGCAACTAGAGAAAGCCCACGGGCAGCAATAAACACCCAACACAGCCAAACATAAATAAAATTAATTAATTAAAATAAAATAAAACTCTGTCTCAGAATTTAGGTGAATCTCTTAGGTGTGGATAAGATTTCAGGACTATTTTTTGCTGGAGTAACTGGACCCTAGATGTAATTACATTTTGCATCTCCCCCGTCCCCCCAGATTTCTCTGAGATGTGGTGCCTTGTTTTTGGGTGTCCACGTTCAGCCCCAGGCTGTGTTGGGGGAGTGGCCTCGGGCAGTGTCTGAGCTCACTGTGAGGTTGGGTTACCTCTACTCACCTGGGCTTCCTGAGTACCACTCCACTGGTGTGGTGTTTCAGTCCTTGCCTTGCTGTGCTAAGGAGGAGGTGCCCCTCCCACCAGAGAGGGACTTGCCCTCTCACAGGCACCCCTCCTGTGGAGTAGGGGGGAGCATTCCATTCTGTGTCTGGACCACGTGTGTCCACTTTTCCTCCCAGAATTCATTCCACAGCTGGCTCAGTGGAGGTTTTCTGGAGTGGAGGTGCCTCTCCAAGCCCCCTAACCCAGACTCCAGCCCAGGCCCCGAGCTGGAGGGCTTGGGGAGGGCCTCCCCTGGCCCACTGGGAACCAAGCCCATAGCCAGTGCTGCGCCATTTTTGAGCCTGAGTCTGGAGAAGTACTTCCCACCAGCCAGGCCTGGCGCTGGCCACGTGTCCTCAGGTCGGGGCCAGGGTTCAGGGATCTGAAGGGTCAGAGACCAGGGATGGTTCTGCTCTGGGTGCTGGACTGTGGGCCAGGGCTGGCAGGCCGAGGGGCCAGGTCCACTTCTGCAGGCGGGCGGTTGAGAGGCCCAGACCCCCAGGTCCGCGCCGGCGCGTGCGCACGCGCGCACACACACCCCCCGCGGGTGCACACACGGGCAGTGGGTGGTTCTGCGCCCCCTGGCGAGCCCTGGAGAGGCGCCGGCGTCCCTACCCTCGTGCTCGCCTGCGTTTCTGGGGCTGCTGGTCCTCGGCCTAACACTGCGACCTCCCCGCCTTCAGGGGCAGCGGCCCCGAGGCCCAGCCTCGCTGCGCCTTCCTGGCCGTCGCGACTTGGTCCTGCCCTGTGAGATGTGGGGGGCCCCGCGTTTGGGGCCCCAGTCTCTTCCTCCTTCCCCTCCGCACGCTCGCTCTTCCGGGCTCACCTGGACACCTGCGCCCCAGGGCCCCTCTGCGTGCCCTGCCCTCTACCCCTTTCCGGTTCTCTGCACCCGGCCCTTGCGCCCTTGCCCACCTCCCCGCCTTTCTCTGGGCGCCCCCTTCTGCCTGACTCGAAGGACCCAGGGGCCCGTAGGCAGCGGGCACGCGCGGTGGCTGCTCCTGTCCCCGACCTGGGACTCCGGGTGGAGGGGGTTGCTCGCACCCTCGCTGTGGGTCACGCCTCCTCCTGGGGTTGAGGCCCCCGTGGGGCTCTGCCAGCAGGACGTCGGGGCGTGTTCAGCCGAGTTCCGGGACAGGGTGCTGGGGGTGGCAGCGATGCTCGCAGGAATGACGTGGTTCCTTAGCGTCTCATTTCTCACTTATCACTGTCAATTGACTCCACCGCCGCGATGACCGCACCAGGTGCAGACCCCCGGGGCGCCGTGCGAGGTACCCCGTGTGCTTTAAGCCCACTTTGCAGGTGATAAACTGAGGCTCGGATAAGGTAACGGCCGGTAAGGTACTGAGCAGGACTTGAACCTGGAGCCCACCCCGGACCCGTGTCCAGCACACATCCTGTACATCCGGTGCCCACCTGGTTCCTCTTGCCACCTGACCCTCAGACTGCTCCCGTGCTCTGGAGGGCCCTTGATTCCTCTAACCAAAATGGCTTGTTTTGTTATTATTACCATAGGGGTAAAATAGTTATTGATGCAACTCGAACGTGAAGCCATCAGCCTTTCCTGGGCAAGCACTTGGCAGTGTTTTGCGGCAAAGGGCTGCGCCCTTGAGGCAGCAGGGTTCACAGTGACCTGGCTGGCCTCCGCACAGCTAAGGACAGGCCACCTGTGGTGCCAGGTCAGGCTGTAGGCACGTGTGGGGCCAGCTGACTGTCCACTGGCACCTGCCCAGGGTGGGTGGGTTCCGGGGTTCGGCAGTGATCTGGTCTGCAGCCCAGGACAGGGCCAGCCTCCCGGGGGGATGGATGCTCCCTGGGCATACAGACTTGACACGTGGTGTCTGTGCAAGCTGACCCACTGTGGGCCCGCGAGCCTGGACCCTGAGCCACAGAGCCTGAGGCCTGGTGGGACCTGCTGGCTCACCCTCAGGGCCACATGGTGCCAGCCGGGATGATGGCTCTGTGCTCTCTTGTCCCCATCACCCAGCAGGAGCCAGTAGGGAAACTGAGTCATGGGAAAAGGCCTTCCTCTGTCGGGGGGCCAAGTGACAGGTGAGACTGCTTACTGGGTATGGGATACTGGGTGGATTTGTGAATCTCGCTCTCTGAGCCTGAGTTTTTCCTTCTGTAAATTGTTGGATTAGGGGAGTTAGATGACACACATTCAGTGCTGGGTGGTTATCTCTGTGATTAAACTGCGTCCAAACCCTGCCCACCCATTCCTCCAACCACCAGGGATGGGCCCCCCTCTAGTCTCGGTAGGAAGCAGCTGGCTGCCCCAGGGGCTCCCTGATGGGGGGTGCTGGGCAGACTGAGCGAACCACGGGCACGGTGATGTGCCTCCGGTCGGTCCCGTACCTAGGCCTGAAGGCCACAGGGAGGGCAGGTACCCGAGTCCTGAGAGAGAGCAGGGGCCGGAGGGGCACCCAGTGGGAGCCCTGGTGGAGAAGCCTGGAGGGGGGAGGGCGCAGTTGAGTGGGGGTGGGGCGGGAGTCACCAGCCATCAGCCATCCACGGGCCAGATGGCAGGGCTGCCACCATGTGACTACAGGAGTGTGTGCCTATCTGGGGCGCCAGATCCGCTGATGGTGGCTGGTGCCGCCGCCAGGTCAGCGCTGGTGTACCGACGCACTCCTGTGGACAAGGCCGACCTTGGGGATATGGGTCATGGCCAGCCGGGCACTGCAGAACTCAGAGGGGACAGAAGCGTGGTGGAGAGTCGCAGGAGGGTCTGGGTGAGTGTTTGGAGGAAGTGAGAGGTCCCAGCCCTGGTGACCAGTGGTCAGTGGGTTTCCTTGGCAGTCCAGTGTGGCCTGGTCAGCTTCTCCCGTGCCCAGGGCCTGAGGATCAGCGGGTGGTCGGATGCATAGCACTGGGAGCAGCCAGGTTCGGAGTGTGTGTGACTTGAGGCTTTTCGCTGGTTTCTCTGCGATGCTCTTGGATTTGGGTGTTGAGTGGGGAGTCCGAGCCTTTACTGGAAAACTGTTCCAAGCAAGGCCCAGGGCCTGGGCTGGGCTCTTAGGCACCCAGCCCTCACGCCTGAGCTCCCTGCGCTCTGTCCAGCTGAAAGGCCCACCTGGGGGTCCAGTGAGATCCGCAGGGCTCTCTCCTGCTGAGTGTCAGGGTGATGGGGGTCCCGTGGGGTAGTCCGTCTCGGGAACCAGCGTTCGGAGCCCAGGCCGTGTCCTGGGACAGCTGCCGGGGGGCTGCTGGCGGGGCAGGGGGCTGGGACTCTGCGCAGCCGGGGCCGCACTCCATCAGTGAGCTCGCGAGGCGGGTGTGAGGGGGCTGGGCCTTTCTGACCTGGCCGTGCTGCCTGTCCTGCCATCTGTCCCGCCCACCTGTCCCACCATCTGCCTTCTCTTCTTGTTCCCTTCCTGGAGCTTGGCTGCGACCGCGCTGCTGCCCTGCAGTGACGAGGCATCCTTCTAAGGTTCTTCCGCCGCAGTGTTTACTTCCTATTTGGGAAGCAAGAGGCGTGAGAGGGATCCTGCCCTGGTCACTCTTACCTCCTCCTCTCTCCCACGTGGGCTCCTGCATATCCTCAGAGTGAGACCTGGGCCGGCTGCCGGCCCTGCCGTGTCCACTGATGTGACCTTGGCCATTAGTCTTCTTCATCTGGGTCGACACTGGGCCACCTCACAGAGGGGTCTGGGTGGTACCCGCTGAGGCACAAGCAGTGCTCCGCACCGGGCTAGGGACACTCGTGGTTCATGCCACATTCTGCCGCAGCCCAGCTGGCCAGCCTCACAAAGGCTGGGTCCCTCCAGCATTGTCACATGCCTGGCTCGGACGGGCTCCTGAGGGTGGGGCCTGAGCTCACACCCGCCTGCATCCTGTATCCCACATCTGCATCCCCATCCTGCATCGCAGAACAGGTGTTTGAATGAATGGATAATTTCATCAGGTTTACAAAATTAGTCCTGAATTAGTCAGCTTTTGCACTTTGGACTGATTCAGTACTGCTGTGTTTTTGGGTGTTTGAGGCGTCTTTGGGGCTGCTTGTTCACTACTCTTCTAACCTCCTAAGCTAAATGCTACCTTCATTAATTTTATTTTTGTCTTGTAACACTGAAATCTGTCATTGCTATGAATTTATTTTGAGAAAATATTGACATCGTGTGCCAAAAAAGACATTCCTACTGGGCTCTATTTTATTCTCTTATAGTTTTTATTTCAAAATTGGGTGAGTACTTCTTCGTATTTATATCAATTGATTTTCTTTGCTGTGGACATTTAAAAGTCTAATTTAGGGGTTTCCCTGGTGGTCCAGTGGTTAAGACTCTGCGCTCCCAGTGCAGGGGGCCCGGGTTTGATCCCTGGTCAGGGAACTAGATCCCACATGCCGCAACTAAGAGCCCGCACACCGCCACGAAGATCCTGCATGCCGCAACTAAGACCTGGTGCTACCAAATAGATAAATAAATATAAAATAAATAAATAAAAGTCTAATTTATAATTTGATTTTCAATGTTGTTGAATGAGGCTTCCTGATTCAAACCAAAGAGAGAGAGTTCCTGTTCCGAATCTTTACCTTCCTCCAGTCGGCAGGCCTCCGAGCTGGCCTGAGGGTGACCCTGCCCTGCTGGACCGATTTAGTCCTGAGTGATGAGCCGGCTGGAGACCGCTGTGTTTGTTTCATTCTTTGCATACTTAGAAATGGAAATGTAGCACCAAAATTTTCTTTTGGATTCTGTTAATCAGCACAGATTGAGTTCTGTAAGTTGTGTTCATTCATTTCCTGGACTTCTGCCCGGAGGTTCTGTCTCCCTAGCATCTGGGGTGTCCGGGTGAGTATGGCGGCCGCACTCGGTTAAGATTCTCCTGCTGCCCCTCGGCATCCCCGGGAGACACAGGGAACTTTTGATTCTTCTTTGGAAATGCCGGTCCTGAGGGGGCTGGAAAGCTGTCTCAGAATATCACTTAAAATTTAAAAATCAAAAATAAAAATTAAAAAATCACACAGATCTTTTGTGTCTCAACAAAATAAAGATAATTGTTAGGTTAAAAATTTTTTTTTTTATTCTCTAGTTTCTGCTGTGTGTGTGTGTGTGTGTGCTCAGCTCTCTCTTTGCTAATGGTCAACACATTCGTAGGTGTGCTCTTAAGGTCTTTGATTTACTGAAAACAAAGCAAGGTGAGCCCAAAGGGTTTGTCTCTGTGCATCGATTCCAAGGTGGCAGATTCCACCACGCCCACCCCGTGCCCTTCGCAGGGAGAGCGGGAGGCTGTTCGTGGTCACGGAGACGTTTAGCCCATGCAAGGCTTGTGGGGGTTGGCTGGGGTCCTCCAGGACTGGGTGCTGTTGTTTTCTTCCCTGGCCTCTCCCCGGGGAAGGCAGGCCCTTTCCAGTTCTCCACAAGGCCCACTGCTCCCTTTTGTCTTCTCCCCCATGTAGGTGTCTGCCAGGCCCTGAAGACACGAGATTGAACCCTGGTTGGGGGGTCAGAGGGCAAGGGTGTCTCTCCCTCCTCCCAGCTTCTGAAACTAAGAGGAGGCTTCAGGGTGGGAAATGGGTCCAAATGGGCCTTAATGGAGGGATGTGGGTCGGGGTGGGGGGAGCTTGACTCAGGGTGGCAGGGACAGTGGGTGAGGGCACCATTCAGAGAGTCAGCCGGCTCCCCACCTCCCAGCCCCTCTCCTTCTGTCTTTCCTTCCGGTCAGCACAACAGGAAAGGGGCAAAAATGTACTGCCAGCCCCTGACCCCAACCTGGTTCCTGTCTCATCACAGAGGGGTCACTGGTGGCCCTCCTGGGCGTGAGTCAGCTGAGCCCATGGCGGGGGCCAGGGTCTGGACCTGCCCCATTCCTGGCCGTGTCCGCAGCCCTGCATCCTTGGCAGTGGGTGCGCAGGTGCCTTTGCTGGGTGTGTGCACGGATCGGTGAATCCCCGCCGCTCTCCTGTGGAGAAGCCTGGGTCACATGTCCGCCTCCTGGGCCAATCACTGAAGCCCCCCTCCCCCCTGCCCGAGGTCGGCTCAGCCCGCCTGAGGGGCTTACTCACCACCCAAGGGGTTTGGGCCGGCATCCCGAGTGACCCAGAGTCAGGCACTGATGAATGACCGAGTACCCTGAGCGGAGGAAAGAACCACCCTGGGATGGGCCACGTAGGGGGAGGGGGGGGGAACACGGGCTCCATCGAGCAGTGAGCTGAAAGAAATTACAAAAATAAGTTACCTTATGTTCAACAAAATGTAGGGTGTAAAGACAGCCATGTGCTGAATCTTAGGTAGAAGAAGGAGGGAACCGAGGGTTGATTGGGTCCTTCCTTCTCTTCTGTCTTTCTCTGTCCCATCCTGAAGGGCACCTTTTATAAAAACATGTTTGAGGGCCTTACCACCCTTCCCGTGGGCTTGTCCTAATCCTGGAGACTCAGATCCAAGGGGACAGCCCTTGGCACCTCGGCTGGAGGGAGCACAGCGTGGAGGCCTGGGGTGGGCGTGAGCGTGTGGACAGGACAGCACGTGGCCGGCGGGGCTGGAGCTGGGGACAGACCTGGGCGGTCACGTGGCCGGCAGGACGGGTGGAGGCGCACGGAGCTGGGCCTTCGCTCCAAGGGTGGGGTTACGCCTGAAGACCCAGAATCAGAAGAACGCCCCGTGCCTTTCGTGGGAGGTGAGCCTCTGAGAGAAGCGTTTCCCGCCACAAAGCCCCGCACCTCCTGGGTCGTGGAAACTGGGCTGAGCGCTGGGAGGAGGCTGGGGAGCGGCCCGCGCCCTTCCTTCAGCGGCCGCCTTCATCACTTCAGTTTAGTTGAGGACTAAAACTCCTTTCTGAGCGCTGATTCCACCGTCCCGCGCCCCGGCCCTCCCCAGCCCTCGTCTGGGGTCCTTCTCCCCACCCCCGGGGCCTCAGGGGAGCCGGCGGGGTGACGGGCCCCGCCCACGGTGGGGACAAGGCCACGCCCTCCCGGGCGGCGCTCACCCCCTCTCTCCCCGCAGCGGTCGGACCCGCAGCTGCTGGCGCAGTTCTACCACGCGGACGAGGAGCTGAGCCAGGTGGCCGCCGAGCTGGACAGTCTGGACGGGCGGAAGGACCCCCAGCGCTGCACGCTGCTCGTCAGCCAGTTCCGCTCCTGCCAGGTGAGCGGGGGGGACGGAGGGGAAGGAGAGCGCGGGCCAGGGGAGCGCCTCAGGGAGGGAAACCGGACCGGAGTGCGGCGGGGGGTGGGGGGAGGACATCCCGGGGACAAGAGCAGGTTGGAAGGGGCGGGTTCGCGGGACACCCTCGGAGAGGAACGTGGGAGGACGAGGAGCCGGCACGAGGAAGGGGACGACGGCCCGCGGGGCCGCCGCAGAGCTGGCAGGGTGGCGACCTCCTGCTGTAGGGTTCAGCTGGTCCTGGACACCATGCTGGGAATTCCTCTCGGTTCCCTGAACCCGGGAGGTTTCGCCAGCACTAGAGCACGTGGATGAAGCAAGTTTTGTCAAGTGACCGTCTGGGTCGGTCATCAAGTTCCAGAACCTTCTCGGTGTATTCAGCCCACCAGTCTGAGTCTCTCCACCGGGGAGGTGAGGGCTGTGCGTCCTAGATCACAGGGGTGGGTCTGGGGAAGCAAATGTCCCATCGTGTGTTTCAAGCATCAAGGGTTCTTACAGAATCCTTGAGGGGACGGGAAGAGTACACCCCATCCCATTCCCATCTCTCAGGAGGGTCCAGGGACCAAGGGGACAGGAGGGTCTCCCGACTGGCTGGTCTGTCGATGCCCTGCTTCCCCACCGGAGGATGTCCTTCCTGTGCCCTCAGCTCGCCCACCGCTGGCAGCGAGGAGGCCTCTCTTTGCCCCCTCCCCCCACCACAGGGTGGGGCTACCTGCAGGGGGCTGTGTTTACTCCCAAGGCCACTTATGCCCGCTCACTGGCTATTGTAACTGCATGTTACACAGAGTGACCGAGTGGGGTGAAACTCGGCTTGTGCCTTGCAGAGCCTCGGCAGGGAAAATCAGAGAGGGGGGACGGCCCTGGGAGTGGATGCGTGTGAGGCCGCTTTAAAAAGGTCGAGAGGGCTTCCCTGGTGGCGCAGTGGTTGAGAGTTTGCCTGCCGATGCAGGGGACACGGGTTCGTGCCCCGGTCCAGGAAGATCCCACATGCCGCGGAGCGGCTGGGCCCGTGAGCCATGGCCGCTGAGCCTGCGCATCCAGAGCCTGTGCTCCGCAACGGGAGAGGCCACAACAGTGAGAGGCCCGCGTACCACAATAAAAAAAAAAAAGGTCGAGAAACGAATCATAAAAATCAGCCAAAGTAGTTCACGCTCACATAGCGACACAAGCGTCTTTCACTTCTCACTGCTGTCTGAAGACCCCTGTGTCGGGGTCCCCAAAGCCACGCTGGGCTTCCAGCAGGAGGACACAAAGGGCTCACGTATACTCAAGGCTCTGATCCATCACAGTGAAGGGCTGTGAAGCAGAACCACTGAAGGGAGAGGGCCTGGGGGCGAGGTCCAGAGGAAACAGGCGCTAGCTTCCAGAACCCCGTCCCGTGGAGTCACGCAGGCCACGCTCCACCCCCGAGCGACACGCTGTCCCCAGGGAAGCTCGTCAGAGACTCAGAACCGGGGCTCTCATTGCGGGCCCACAGGCTCCGCGGGCCCCTCTGCCGGGCACACACCGAACTCCAGCCCCGGGGAGGGGGGAAGGGTGTCAGCACAGACATAGCAAGGGAAGCCCAGGGAGCCCCCCATCCCGACACCCCAGCTCCCGGACGCCAGCCCAGGGCCAGCCCCGCACACAGGCCTCGCAGAGGGCAGCAGCCAGGCCCGCTGGGAGGACTCCTCTCCCCACAAACGCGTGGCTGAAAGTTATGGCTGAGGCATCCTGGGTGCTGGCTCTGTACTCAGCTGCCCGCCCCGGGAAAACGGACTTAGAAGAGGCGCCGAAGTGAGCCTCCCCGTGTGTACCGTAACTTCATAAAGGCTTGTCACTGTCACATTTGTTTCACTGGCCAGTTACTGGAGCTCCTTGTTTTGTCAGGGTTTCGCACTACGGTGAATTTCTACAAAGCTCAGCTATTTAGGTTGGAAAGTCACTTTTATTTCTAACATCTCTCTTGAAACAGGTACTTTTTTTTTTTTTGGCTGTGCTGATCAGCTTGTGGGATCTCAGTTCCCCAACCAGGGATTGAATCAGGGTCATGGCAGTGAAAGCCCGGAATCCTAACCACTAGACCACCAGGGAACTCCCCGAAACAGGCATTTTGCCATTTCTAATTTTCATTGACCTTCACGATGCTGTCAGTTCACTTGTTCATTCATTCCTTCATTCAACAGCACTCACTTGCAGAGGTGCCCCTGGGCAGAGGGTGGATGATGTCATAGGAGGGAGCCAGGCAGGCGCAGGGGAGGTGGGCATTTGGCAGGCCGTTGCGGTCAGGGAGGGGCTTCGACAAAGGCCGAGAGCACGGGGTGATGTGTGTGATCACAGCACGAGAACCGAGATAACGTGCAGGTCTGATGGAGGCGGCTGGCTGCAGCCCACTCTGCCGGGTCACTTGCTGGCCTTGATTTTAGAGCACGGTTGCCCTGGGGAGGTCACCCAACTCCAGATTTAGCTGGTCCCCCATCCCCTGAAGTTCCCAGCACCTGTGAGTCAGTTCTAGAGGATGTGGACGCCCCTGCCAAGTACCCAGAGGTCATGAATTTCTCGGCCCTGGGTAGTGGCTCAGCCCCCTGTCGGGGGCACCTCAGGCCTCCCAGGTCCCATCAGACCAGGTGGACCCTCAGCTGAGCAGGGGGCATCTGTGCAGAGTGCGCATGGCAACGCCAGCCTGGCCCGGCTCTGCTTTCCGGGGGCCCCTGCGGGTCCTCACGTTGGTCTCAGTGCCGCTCAGGTCATACCTTCTGTCTGGGGTCAGCCGGACAGGCTGGTGCCACGCTGGGTGTGGTGTTTTGCACCTTTTGACCCGAAATGGGGTCTTCTAGCTAAGTCTCCAGCCTGACCAGGCACGCAGCAGAGGCCCAGTGAACCGCAGCTTCTCCCATGTGGCACTGTGGAGGGTGAGGCAGGTGCATTGCGGTTCAGCCTCGCTGGGCTGACTCTCATCCCAGTTAGAAGGAATCTAAGTAATGCGCCTTTGCGTAAACTGAACTTTCTTCAGGAAAATTGTGGGCTAGGGCACACGAGTGTGCAGGTGGTTTCTGAGGACGTTTGCACGGGTTTTCGTTTTCCTTCTTGCTTCAGAAAATCATAAAGGATTTAAGGAATCATGCTGATGGTGCAGTAGGATGAAATGCATTCTGGGCTGTTGTTATGCACTGAAGTGTGTCCCCACCCCGCCCCCAATTCATGTGTTGAAGCCCTAACTCATAGCGCCTCAGGTGTGACTGCATTTGGAGGTGGAGCCCTTAAAGAGCTGATTAAGGTAGAATGAGGTCACTGGGGTGGGCCCTGATCCAATCTGAGTGATGTCCTTACAAGAAGAGGCAGTTAGGACACAGACAGGCACAGAGGGACGACCACGTGAGGACACTAAATCCCTTATCAGACGATGACTTGCGAACATCTTCTCCCAGTCTGTGGATTATCTTGTCATTCTCCTAGCAGTTTTGCGAAGAGCCTAAGTTTCAAATTTTGATGCAGCCCAATTTACCTGTTTTTTCCTTACATAGATCATCCTTTTGGTGTCATATCTAAGAAATCTTGGTCTAACCCAAGGTCATCAAATTTTCTCATTTTCTTTCAGAAAGAAAGAAAGGTTTTTTATTTCTTTATTTATTTGGCTGCGTTGGGTCTGTTGCTGCGCGCGGCCTTTCTCTAGTTGCAGCAAGCAGTGGCTACTCTTCCTCGTGGTGCGCGGGCTTCTCACTGTGGTGGCTTCTCTTGTTGCGGAGCACGGGCTCTAGCCACACGGGCTTCAGTAGTTGTGAGGTTTTATATTTAGGTCTCTCAACCATGTTGACCTAACTTGAGTATATGGTGTGAGCTTTCAACCAACATTCGTATTTCTTTTTGCAAATGCATTTTCAATTGTTCCAGCATCGTTGGTTGAAAGACCATCCTTTCTCACTGAAAAGGCTGTCCTGTCCTTTTTGTACTAAACTGTTTCTGCACCTTTGTTGAACATCATTTGTCCATATCTGTGTGGGTCTGTTTCTGGGTCCTCTAGTCCGTTCCACTGATCTGTCTTAAGGCCAGTATCACACTGTCATAATTATGGTAGGTTTAAAGTAAGTTGTAAAATCAGAGGGCATCAGATCTCCAACTTTGTTCTTCTATTTCAAAGTTGTTGTGGCTGTTCTAGGTTCTTTGCATTTCCATATGAAACTTAAAAACAGCTTGTAGATGTCTACAAAAAAAAGCCTGAGTTTTTGATTGGGATCACATTTAATCTATAGATCAATTTTGGGAAAAGCATTGAGTTTTTCACCATTCAGTGTGATGTTAGCTATCGTAGGGTTTTCATAGATGCTCTTTTTCAGGCTGAGGAAGTTGCCATCTATTCATAGCTTGCTGAGAGTTTTATCAGGAATGGATGGATGTTGGATTTTTTTCAAATGCTCTGTGTCTGTTGAGGTTATCGTGTGTTTTCCTTTCCTCTTAGTTTGTCGATATGGTAAATTACATTTAGATGTTATTAACTATTTTTATTACTGTCCGCCCCATCACCCACAGCAACAGCAGCAGTAACAGCAGCTGATCCGGGAGGGACAGATGGGATCAGCCCCTGTAAGGTCCCTACTGTATGTGTGAGGTGGTGTCGAACTCTTTGAAAGTAGTCTTATGTCTTTATGTCATACGTGTTCGTCTTACATGTGTTTAGACTCACACTATATTGTCAGTGTTTTCGTTTAAACAGTCAAATGTTTTGTAAAGAAAATTAAACAATAATAAAGGCTCTTGCATTTTTCCCGTGCGGTCGCCCTTTCTGGTCTCTCTGTTCCTTCGTGAAGATCTCAGTTTCCATCTGGTGTCTTTTCCCTTTTGCATGAAAGACTTTCTTTAGCATTTTTTGTAGTGCAAGTCTGCTGGTCATGAATTCTTATCTTGCCATCAACTTGGAAAGCTATTTTTGCTGGGTTTAGAATCCTAAGTTATCATTTTCCCCTCAATACTTGAAAGATGTTCTTCCACTCTTCTCACGTGCATTGTTTCCAGTGAGAACGCTAATGTCATCTTACCTTTGTTCCTCGTATGTACAATTTTTTCTCTTGCTACTTGTGAGATTTTCTCATTTTATTAGTTTTCATCCATTTGATTATGCTGTGACTTTGTATCGCTTTCTTTGTGTTTCCTGTGCTTAGGGTTCATTGAACTTCTTGGATCTGTGAGTTTATAGTTGTCATTAAATTTGGGGGAAAAATTAGTCACTACTCCTTCACATATTTTTTTGTTTCAGTTCTCCTCCTCTTGGGTCTTGAATTATACATATTTTGACATATTGAGGTTGTCCTAGAACTCACTGATGGTCTCTTCTATTATTATTATTGGTATTTTCTCTCTGATAAATTTGGGAAGTTTCAATTGCTATGTCTCCAAGTTTATTGTTCTTTTTTTCTGACCTGTCTAATCTGAGGTTAATCCCATCCCGTGTATTTTTGTTTTCACCTCAGATACTGTAAGTTTTGTCTCTGGATCAGTTTGAGACCTTTTTGTTTCTTCATTGATTCTACGTAACTTTCTGAACACACACAAGTCAGTTATGACAGCTACCTTCATCCCCTGTTCTATCACCTCTGTCAGGTCTGGGTTGGTTTCGATGGGTTGCTTTTTCTTTTCATCATGTGTCATATTTTCTTAATTCTTTGCAAGCCTGGTAATTTTAAAAATAATTTTTAAAAACTTATTTATTTTTGGCTGCGTTGGGTCTCTGTTGCTGCGTGCGGGCTTTCTCTAGTTGCAGCGAGCAGGGGCTACCCTTCGTTGTGGTGCGCAGGCTTCCCATCGTGGTGGCTTCTCTTTGTCGCGGAGCACGGGCTCTAGGAGCGCGGGCTTCAGTAGTTGCAGTGCACAGGCTTCAGTCATTGTGGCTTGTGGGCTCTAGAGCACAGGCTCAGTAGTTGTGGCGCATGGGCTTAGTTGCTCTGTGGCATATGGGATCTTCCCGGACCAGGGCTCGAACCCGTGGCCCCTGCATTGGCAGGCGGCTTCTTAACCACGTGCCACCAGGGAAGCCCAAGCCTGGCAATTTTTGAATTGGATGCCTGACCTTGGGAATTTTACCTTGCTGAGAGCTGAATATTTTTTTCCATAAACTTTTTTTAGCTTTGTTCTGTGATACAGTTTGTTACTTAGAAATGGTTTGATCCTTTTGCATCCTGTTTCTTTAAGGTGTTAGGCAGGATCAGAGCTGTGTTTAGTCTGGGGCTAAGAATAGCCTGCTACCGAGGCAAGACACTTTCGGTATCTACCCAATGCCCTGTGAACCATGAACTTCTCTACTCTTCGGGCCTGTGCCCAGCTGCATACTCAGGGGCCTCCCCAGAGGCTGTCTCCCTGGGCAGCTCACTTATGTCTGCTACTCTGTCCTCTGGATTCTGGCTGCCTTGGTCTCCCCGGGCTCTCAGCTCTGTCTCTTCAACTAGGGAGTTTGCTGGGTCCCACGTGGGTACCTTCTGTCTGTGCCACGACCTGAAAATTCCCTCCGGGCAGTGAGCTGGGCAGTCATAGCTCCCACCTCATTTGTTTCTCTTCTCTCTGGGATCACTTACTGCCTGACGTCCAGTGTCTGGACAACCGCTGTCTCATTTGCTTCCATTATTGTTGTTTGAAGAGGTAAATTTCATGCATGTTGCCCCACCTTGGGTGGAATCAGACGCCCCAGTAAACGTCGTTGAGGGACACTGTGTGTTCAGCACTGCTCTATCACTGGGGACCCATCAGTGCAGGGGAAAAGCCCTCACCCTCAGGCAGGTGCCATCCTGGGGCTGGGCAGGGTGGGAGCACTGCCACTAAAAGGCCACACAACTTTGGGTAAGCCCTGCCACCTTGCTGGGCTAAGATTCCTGGCTCTCAATACCAGCTGACGTTTTCTGAGCCCTTGCTGTTATTTTTGCCACTATTTGTTCATTACTTCGTTGAATCGTGAGAAAGAGACCTGCCCACCCAGAAAACCTTTTAAACAGAGCTGACAGTAGGACCACTTGATGTTGGTTGGATTTATTTTTATGTTTTGTGCGATTTCCTTATGGTGCAGAATTTCCTTCAGAGTTTAGAGCATCAGTTGTTTGCATTAGAAAGTCATGCTTCCCGCTCACATCTACTGCCTAAGAAAAATGAAACTCAAGCCTCAGAGGGTGGAGAGGAGGACTGTTGAGATACGAAACTGCTGAGGGTGAGGGTGTGCTGTCTTTTTTTGGAAAGCAGCTTGGTGGAATGTAATTAGGGCCTATAAATGCACTTCACACTCTTTGACTTTGTAATGCTACTTCTAGGGATGAGTGGATTCTGAGGGACTAACCCAAAATTCAGTGTCAGGCACCGCAGTGGTGATCGCGTTACTCACGGTAAATTAGAAATGACGTAAATGTCCAGCAGAAGAGGAAGCAGGGAGTTAAAAGGATGGTCCGTGTGCTGGAATCTTACGTGGCTCCCCGTCACAAGCTGGATTTGTGGAAAGTGATAATAACAGGTCCCAACAGTAAATGACAGCAGCAGAGTACAAAATTATGTCCACAGATGATCCCAACCGTGCTGCTGATGGGAAGCAGCCCACGGGGACAAGAATCGGAAGCGTGCCACCTGCAGTCACTGTCCCCACCTGCAGTCACTGTCCCAAGGACATTCCCTGCCCCTCCACTTTCCCATGTTTCCAGTTTCTCTGGGATGAATGGGTATTAATCTTACCTTTAACAAATTAAAGAAACAAACTAAACTTTTAACATTCTTACAATTCTACTGAATGATGATGGACGTTTAAAGAACAGGACAATTTTGAGAAAAGAATGGGATGTAATTTAAGATGCAGTAAAACAGGTTTGAGAAGACCAGTCTTACACGTGGTCTCCTAGTGATGTCTGTCCCGACAGCAGGTCTTGCCTGTGTCGCGATCATGCCCAGGGTGACACAGGCTTATATGTTAATCAAAGCAGCACAGCAAGTGGGTGGTGAAAATCCACTTTTTGTGTGTCTGTCCACCTAGCATTTCCATTCCTCCAGCTCTCTCCTAAGAAATTTGTGTACAGGAGTTCAGAGAGATGCTCGGGGCGGTCATCGTGGCTGAGGCTGCAGGGAGCCCAGGTGCGCAGGTCCGCAGGGAAAGGTACAGCCGTCACAAAGGGTGATGCACCATGAACTTGGTGACTGACGTGGGACGCGCCCTCAGCCCTCGTAGTGGGTGCTCTAGACACCTGGACGTGGGGAAGGGTGTGCTCTTCACTCTGGATACTTCTGGAAAGTTTGAGCTCCTTGTACCAGTCGCAGAGCAGGCCCACGTGTGCTACCACATCACCTCGTCACCCTAACCTGCACTGGGCTTGCTTCTCGGACTTTCCAAGCAGTCCTGTCAGCCGCCAGCTGGAGCTGCGTCTTAGCGCACTTCCTGTTTCTGTTTCAGGACAACGTGTTAAACATCATTAACCAGATCATGGATGTGTGCATCCCCCAGGACCGCGCCCCACGGGATTTCTGTGTCAAGTTCCCCGAGGAGATCCGGCACGACAACCTGGCCGGCCAGCTCTGGTTTGGCGCCGAGGTAGTGGGTGGCTGCCGGGGTCCGGGGTCACGGTGCTGCAGGGCCCGGCGTCTCCTCCTCCAAGGGTTACAGGTGGTGCTGAGCCTGTAGGGTGGTGGGGAGGCGAGAACACGCTCCCTGGAAACTATACACAAGCAAATAGAGACACGAGGCCTCACATGTGATTTCTATGAGGTTCTCA
Organism: Neophocaena asiaeorientalis asiaeorientalis; assembly: GCF_003031525.2. Lineage (NCBI taxonomy): Eukaryota > Metazoa > Chordata > Mammalia > Artiodactyla > Phocoenidae > Neophocaena > Neophocaena asiaeorientalis. The sequence goes on from NW_020173215.1 coordinate 18,892,328, forward strand.
GGCCCCCAGACACGTAGGGCCTAAAAGCGGTTCTTACTACAATAATGCTGGTATTCAGAACAGCACTGCCCGTCCTGCACCCGCAGGACTGTTGCTTCTTGCGGGGCGGGGCGCCTGCGCCCTGGCCCGCACTCCAGCCCCACGCACAGGGCCCCTCCCATCTTGGTCTTCACCTCCTGAGGAGGTGCCCGCCCGGGGAGGCAGGACCAGCCTCACCCCGGCCAGTGGTGACCCGTGGGACACCCAGACGACCCTTTGGCCTTGCTCTCGGGACCCTAGGGGTGTGCGCTGCCCCGTCCTCCCCGCCTCAGCTCTGCAGGACTCCTGGAATGCCCCCCTCCCCCACGCTTCCGGGCCCTCGTGCCCACCGGCTCCTCTCTTTCAGCCCACTCCACCCGGCTCCTCTGAGCCGCACCTGGTTGGGCGTCCCTGCTGGGGCCCTGGGTAGGCCGTCTCTCCCCCCAGCCTCAGTGCTCAGCTCTGCAAAGCGGGTCCCAGGGGCAGGGGCAGCTGTGCAAGCCATGAGGTGATGCAGGGAGCCTTTATGGACACGAGGCGTCTGCTTCCTAGAACAACCTGGATTTCCTGGGGAGCCGCGGTCAGTCCCGCTGCGGTGGACCTGGAGTACGGCCGGAACCTGGCGTCTGTGGGCCGGGTGGGGAGGGGACAGGAGTCACATGGCCCGGAGGCCCCTGCATGGAGCCCCCAAACCCGAGGGCACTTGTTCTCACCGCCGTGATGGCTCTGCATCTAAGAGAAACCAGGAGGGAGCAGGCGCCCCAGAGCGGAGGGGGGAGGGGGGCAGGAATATGAGGGAGGGGCTCCCGGAAGGGAGGCCTGGGAGGCGTCTCCGGGATGAGGCGC
>NW_020173215.1:18893212-18893577 GCF_003031525.2 Neophocaena asiaeorientalis asiaeorientalis
CGCTCCGGGCGCCGAGGACACGCGGGTGGGGCCTCCCTGACGCCCTCTGCCGCCCGCAGTGCCTTGCCGCTGGCTCCATCATCATGAACCGCGAGCTGGAGAGCATGGCCATGCGGCCGCTGGCCAAGGAGCTGACCCGCAGCCTGGAGGACGTGCGCGGCGCCCTCCGCGACCAGGCGCTGCGGGACCTCAACACCTACACGGAGAAGATGCGGGAGGCGCTGAGGCACTTCGACGTGCTGTTCGCCGAGTTCGAGCTGAGGTGACCGAGGAACCCTAACCCTTTGCCCCGTGGGGAGGCTGGGGGCGGGCAGCTCCGCCGGCTCTGCGTCTGCAGCAGGAAAACTCCGCGGAGGGAGGCGCGG
>NW_020173216.1:0-3207 GCF_003031525.2 Neophocaena asiaeorientalis asiaeorientalis
GTGAGGAATCCAGCAGTTGGAACCTCCCAACAGGCGGCCCAGAGCACCGAGTCTATGCAATCCAGGCCACAGTGAACTCACAGCAGAGGGCCCACATTAGGAAACTGTGAGCAACCCAGACGTTGAGACCTCAGAGCAGAAGGCCCACATCCCCATGGGGATGGGAACTTGGCAGGAGTGTCCTCGCACCACTTAGCTCGTATCAGACAATGTGGGTACCCAGCAGTTATGGCCTGACATCAGAGGGCACTAATGACCGAGGGGAGGAGGCCCCCAGCAGGTTCCAACTGCCACCAGAGTGCCGACGTCGCCAAGCAGGTTTGTGCCAGCCAGGCAGGAGTGACCTCAGAGCAGAGGGCCCACCTCACAGAAGGGTGAGGGACCCAATCAGGATCAGACTCTCACCATAGCGCCCACATCACCAAAGGGGATGGGAACCAGGAAGAAGTATCCGCACACCAGGGGGGACACATCAGTGAAAGGTGAGGATCCCAGCACATGTGACCTCAAACAAGAGGACACACATCACGAAGGGGCTGGGAGTGAACGCCCACATCACCAAAGGGGATGGGAACCAGGAAGAAGTATCCGCACACCAGGGGGGACACATCAGTGAAAGGTGAGGATCCCAGCACATGTGACCTCAAACAAGAGGACACACATCACGAAGGGGCTGGGAGTGAAGCATGCAGGAGGAGACTCACAACAGAGGGCGCATAGAATAAAAAAGGTGAGGAAAACAGAAGTTGGAACCTCCAAGCAGGCGGCCCAGAGCACCGACGTTATGGGATACAAGCCGGAGTGAACTAACAGCAGAGGGCCCACATTCCGAAACTGTGAGCAACCCAGACTTTGGGACCACAGAAGAGAAGGCCCACAATCCCATGAGGATGGGAACCTGACAGGAGTCACATTGCACAAGTGGGCGCACATCAGAAAATGTGGGGAGCCCGGCAGTTAGGGCCTGACGCAAGAGGGCCCTCATCACCGAGGGGAGGAGGGTCCCAGCAGGTTCCAACTCCTACCACAGGGCCGACGTTGTCAAAGCGGGGTGTGCTTGCAGGCAGGAGTGACCTCAGAGCAGAGGACCCACCTCACAGAAGTATGAGGAACCCCACTAGGATCAGATTCTCACCAGTGGGCCCACATCACCAAGTGGATGGGAACCAGGCAGGAGTGTCCTCACACCAGTGGGGCCACATCAGCGAAAGGTGAGGAACCCAGCACACGTGGCTTCAAACCAGAGGACTCACATCACAAAGGGGCTCAGAGTGAGAGAGGCATAAGGAGCCTCAAAGATGAGTGCCCACAGAATAAAAAAGTTACCGAATGTGGCCAATGGAACCTCCCAGCAGGCGGCCAGCAGCAGCGAGGCTATGGCATCCAGGCCTGAGTGAACTCACATCAGAGGGCCCACATCCTGACACTGTGAGCAACCCAGACATTGGTAACACAGAGCAGAAGTTCCACAACCCCATGGGGTTGGGAACCTAGCAGGAGTGTCATCACACCAGTGGGCACACATCAGAAAACGTGGGGAGCCCAGCACTTAGGGCCTGACCTTAGAGGGCCCTCATCTCCAAGGCGAGGAGGCACCAAGCGCGATCCAACAGCAACCAGAAGGCACATGTGGCCAAGGCGAAGTGTGCCAGTCAGGCGGTAGTGACTTCACAGCACAGGGCCCACCTCACAGAAGTGTGAGGGACCCAATCAGGATCAGACTCTCACCAGAGGGCCCACATCACCAAGGGGTTGGGAACCAGGCAGGAGTGTCCTCACACCAGTTGGGCCACATCATTAAAGGTGAGCCAACCGGCACATGTGGCCGCAAACCAGAGGACCTACATCAACAAGTGGCTTGCAGTGAGGCAGGCAGGAGGAGCCTCACAAAACAGGGACCAAAGAATAAAAATGGTGAGGAATCCTGCAATTCGAACCTCCCAGCAGGCGGCCCAGAGCACAGAAGCTATGGGATCTAGGCCTGAGTGAACTGACACCAGGGAGGCAACATCATGAAACTGTGAGCAACCCAGGCATTGGGACAAGAGAACAGAAGGCACACATCCCCATGAGGATGAGAACCTTACAGGAGTGTCCTGGCAATACTGGGCTTACATCAAAAAATATGGGGAGCCCAGCATTTAGGGACTGACGCCAGAGGCCTTCATCTCCTAGTAGAGGAAGTTCCCAGCAGGCTCCAGCTGCCACCAGAGGGCGGACTTCACCAAGGCGGGGTGAGCCAGCAAGGCAGGAGTGAATTCAGCGCAGAGAGCCCTCCTCGCGGAAGTGTGAGGAACCCAACCAGGATCAGATTCTCACCAGAGGGCCCACATCACCAAGGGGATGGGAAACAGGCATGAGTGTCCTCACACCAGTGGGACCGCATCAGCGAAAGTTCAGGAACCCAGCACATGTGGGCTCAAACAAGGGGAAACACATCACGAAGGGGCTGGGAATGAGGCATGCAGGAGACTCAAAACAGAGGGCCCATAGAATAAAAAATGTGAGGAATCCAGCAGTTGGAACCTCCAAGCAGGCGGCCCAGAGCACCGACGCTATGGGATACAGGCTGGAGTGAACTCACAAAAGAGGGCCCACTTCATGAAAGTGTGAGCAACTCAGTCGTTGGGACCTCAGAACAGAAGGCTCACATGCCCATGGGGATGGGAAACTGGCAGGAGTGTCTTCGCACCACTGGGCACACAACAGAAAATTTTTGGAACCCAGGAGTTAGGGCCTGTGGCCAGAGTGCGCTCATTACCAAGGGGAGTAGACTAACAGTAGGCAACAACTCCCAAGTGAGGGTCCACGTCACCAAGGTGACGTGTGTCAGACAGGCAGCATTTACCTCACAGCAGAGGGCCCACCTCACAGAAGGGTGAGGAACCCAGCCAGGATCAGACTCGCACTAGTGGGCTCACATCACCAAGGGGATGGGAACCAGGCAAGAGTGTCCTCACACCAGGGGGGACACATCAACGAGAGGTGAGGATTCCAGCACATGTGACCTCAAACAAGAGGACACACATCACGAAGGGGCGGGGAATGGGACATGCAGGAGGAAACTCACAAGAGAGGGCCTATAGAATAAACAAGGTGAGAAATCCAGCATTTGGAAGCTCCAAGCAGGCGGCCCATAGAACCGACGCTATGGGATAGGGGCCGGAGTGAACTCACAGCATAGGGCCCACATCATGAAACTGTGAG
>NW_020173217.1:0-77765 GCF_003031525.2 Neophocaena asiaeorientalis asiaeorientalis
TCTTTTTGATGCAATTGTAAATAGAATTGTTTTCTTAATTTTGTTTTCTAACAATCTGTTATTAGTGTATAGAAACACAAGAAATTTATGTATATCTTGATTTTGTAGCCTGAAACATTACTGAATTAATTTATTAGTTCTAATAGGTTTTTGGTGGAATCATTGGAGTTTTCTATATATAGTATCATGTCATCTGCAAATAGTTACAGTTTTACTCTATCTTTCCAATTTTCATGTCTTTTATCTCTTTTTTTCCCCTGTCTGATTGCTGTATCTGTGACTTCTAGTAGTATGTTGAATAAATATGGTGATAGTGGGCACCATGGTATTGTAACAGACCTTAAAATGAAAGCTTTCAACTATTCATAATTTAGTATTGTGTTAGCTGTAGATTTGTCATGTATGACCTTTATTATCTTGAGGTACATTTCTTCTATACCCACTTTATTGTGGGTTTTTATTATAAATGTCTGTTGAATCTTGTCTAATGCTTTTCCTGCATCCATTGAGATAGGCATATGATTTTTATCCTTCATTTTGTTAGTGTGGTATATCACATTTGATTTGTGGGTGTTGAACCATTCTTATATCTCTGGTATAAATCCCACTTGATCATGATGTATAAACAAGGCAAATGTATTGTTGTCTTTGGTTTGTTAATATTTTGTTGAGGATTTTTGCATTTATGTTTATCACAGATATTGGACTGTAATTTTCATTTTTGTGTGTACTTCCTTATATGATTTTCATATCAGGGTAATGTTGACCTTGTAAAATGAGTCAGAATCCTTCTGTCATCAACTTTTTGGAAGAGTTTGAGAAGTATATGTATTAAATCTTCTTTGAATGTTTACTAGAAATTACCTTGAAACCATCTGGTCCTGAACTTTTATTTACAAGGAAGTTTTTCTGTTTCAATCTCCTTACTAGTGATTGATCTATCTAGATTTTCTAGATTTTCTAGATTTTCAGTCTTGGAAGGTTGTATGATTTTAAGAATTATTCATTTTATTTCTAGAAAGTCTAATTTGTTGGCATATAGTAATTCATATTGATATCTTATAATCCTTTGTATTTCTGTGGTATCCATTATAACTTCTCTTCTTTCATTTCATATTATGTTTATTTGAGTCTTGTCTTTTTTTTCTTAGTAATCTGGCTAAAGGTTTGTTAATTTTGCTTATCTCTTAAAAGAACCAGCTTGAACTTTCACCTATCCTTTCTATTTTATCCTTAATCTCTATTTCTTTTATTTCTACTCTGATTTTTACTATTTCTTCCTTCTAATGACTTTGGCTGCCTTCTTTTCCTAGTTCATTTACATGTAAGTTTATATTGTTTATTTGATATTCTTCTTGTCTCTTGAGGTAGGCCAATATTACTATAAACATCCTTCTTAGTGCCACTTTTGCTGCATCCAACAGATTTTGCTGTATTTTCATTTTCATTTGTAACTATTTTTTGTTTCTCCATTGATTTCTTAGTTGACTCAATAGTTGTTTAGTAGAATGTTGTTCAGTCTCCACACGTTTGTAATTTCCCTATATTTCTTCTTGTAGTTGATTTCTATTTTCATGTCACTGTGATCACAAAAGGTGTTGATATGATATTAATCTTCTTAAATGTATTAAGACTTGTTTTGTGTTCCAACATGTGGTTTATCCTTGCAAAATGTTCCATGTGTACTTGAAGAATGTGTTCTGCTGCATTTGAATAAAATGTTCTGTACAAATCTAGCAAATACATCTGGTCTAATATTTCATTTAAGGCTACTGTTTCCTTGTTGACTTTCTGTGTAAGTGTTCTATCCACTTATGTAAACAGGGTGTTAAAATTTCTTACTATTATTATGTTGCTGTCAATTTCTCCATTTACATCTCTTAATAATTGTTTTATAAATTTTGGTGCTCCTATGTTAGGTGCATATGTATTAATCACTATTATGTCTTCTTTTTTAAAATTAATTTTCATTGGAGTATAGTTGTTTTACAATGTTGTGTTAGTTTCTACTGTACAAGATGAATCAGCTACACATATACATATATCCCCTCTCTTTTGGGTTTTCTATTATGTCTTAAAAATTGTCCCCTTTATCATTATATAATGCCTATTTTTTCTCTTGAAAACGTTTTTGGCTTGAAGTCAATTTTTTTTATGATATGAGTATGGCTACACCTGCTTTCTTCTGGCTGCCATGTGCTTGGAGTATTATCATCCATGCCTTCTCTTTGAGCCTAAATTTGTCTTTAGAGCTGAGATGGGTCTCCTGGAGACAGAACACAATTGAGTCTTGGTTTGAAATCCAACCCACCACTCTGTGTCTTTTTATTGGTTAATTCAATTCATTTATATTTTGGATGATTGTTGACAGATGATGACTTACTACTGCCTTTTATTTTTCTGGTTGCTCTATATCTCCATTGTTGTTCTTCCTTGTGTTTCTGTCCCCCATTGTGGTTTTCTGTTTTTCTATGAAGTTTTTCTTAGTTTCTTCTTTTCTTAATGTTCTGTGACGTTGTTCTAGATTTATGTTTTATGGTTACCATGAGGTTTATATAAAATGTCTTGTAGATAAGCACGCTGATAATATCTTACCCTCATTTGCCAATACAGGTTTTGTCCTCTTCCTCTTATACTTTTCTTTTTTTTGTCACAAGTTATCCCTTTTTATGTTGTGAGTTTGTAACCAAATTAAAGTAGCTATAACTATTTTTACTGCTTTTTTCTCTTTAATTTTTATGCTATTATAAACTGTTTAAAACCTTATTCTGATATAAAGTTGCAATTGTCAGATTCTGTCCATATATCACCTTACTCAAAGTTTTGTCTGCACTTGACTTTTTTGTTTCTGGTAAATAAGCTTCTTCAATATTTCCTGTAAAGCAGTTTAGTGGTGATGCATTTCCTCAGCATTTGTTTGTCTGGAAAAGCCTTTATTTCTCCTTCATATCTAAAGGAAAACTTTGTTGGTTAGAGTATTCTTAGCTGACAGTTTTAAAATTTTTTAAATTTTTATTAAAATATGGTTGATTTACAATATTCTGATGGTTACAGATGTATAGCTAAGTGATGCAATAAAACAGATATATATATATATATAGATAGATATATTCTTTTATTACATTCTCCTCCAATATAGGTTATTATAAGATATTGTGTATCGTTCCCTGTGATATACAGTAGGTTCTTGTTGATTATTTTATATACAGTAGTGTGTTTTGTAAATAAGTTCATTTGTATAATTTTTTTAGGTTCCACGTATAACCAATATCATATGATATATGTCTTTGTCTGATTTAATTCACTTAATACAGTAATCTCCAGGTCCATCCATGTTGCAGCAAATGGCATTATTTCATTCTTTTTAATAGCCGAGTAATATTGCATTGTATATATTCTTCTTTATCCATTCTTCTGTTGATGGACATTTAGGTTGCTTCCATGTCTTGGCTATTGTAAACAGCACTGCAGTGAACACTGGGGTGCATGTATCCTTTCAAACCATGTTTTTCTCCAGATGTATGCCAAGGAGTGGAATTGATAGATCATATGGTAGCTCTATTCTTACTTTCTTAAGAAACCTCCATACTGTTTTCCATAATGGCTGCATCAGTTTACATTCCCACAAACAGTGTAAGAAGGTTCCCTTTTCTCTACACCCTCTCCAGCATTTATTATTGTAGACTTTTTGATAGTGACCATTTTGACCAGTGTGAGGTGATAGCTCATTGTAGTTTTTAAAAAATCTTTATTGGAGTATAATTGCTTTACAATGGTATGTTAGTTTCTGCGTTACACCAAAGTGAATCAGTTATACATATACATATGCTCAAATATTTCTGCCCTCTTGTGTCTACCTCCCTCCAACTCTCCCTATTCCACCCATCTAGGTGGTCACAAAGAACCGAGCTGATCTCCCTGTGCTATGCGACTGCTTCCCACTAGCTCTCTATTTTACGTTTGGTAGTGTATATATATATATGCCACTCTCTCGTTTTGTCACAGCTTACGCTTCCCCAACCCAATATCCTCAAGTCGATTCTCTAGTAGGTCTGGGTCTTTATTCCTGTCTTACCCTTAGGTTCTTCATGACATTTTTGTTCTTAAATTCCATATATATGTGTTAGCACATGGCATTTGTCTTTATCTTTCTGACTTACTTTTCTCTGTATGAGAGACTCTAGGTCCATCCACCTCATTACAAATAGCTCAATTTCGTTTCTTTTTATGGCTGAGTAATATTCCATTGTATATATATGCCACATCTTCTTTATCCAATCATCTGATGATGGACACTTATGTTGTTTCCAAATCCTGGCTATTGTAAATAGAGCTGCAAGGAACATTTTGGTACATGACTCTTTTTGAATTATGATTTTCTCAGGGTATATGCCCAGTAGTGGGATTGCTGGGTCATATGGTAGTACTATTTGTAGTTTTTTAAGGAACCTCCATACTGTTCTCCATAGTGGCTGTACCAATTCACATTCCCACTAGCAGTGAAAGAGTGTTCACTTTTATCCATACCCTCCGCAGCATTCATTGTTTCTAGATGTTTTGATGATGGCCATTCTGACAAGTATGAGATGATATCTCATTGTAGTTTGGATTTGCATTTCTCTAATGATTAATGATGTTGAGCATTCTTCCATGTGTTTATTGGCAGTCTATATATCTTCTTTGGAGAAATGTCTATTTAGGTCTTCTGCCCAATTTTGGATTGGATTGTTTGTTTTTTTGTTATTGAGCTAAATGAACTGCTTATAAATTTTGGAGATTAATCCTTTGTCATTTGTTTCATTTACAAATATTTTCTCCTATTCTGAGGGTTGTTTTTTGGTCTCGTTTATGGTTTCCTTTGCTGTGCAAAAGCTTTGCAGTTTCATTAGGTCCCATTTGTTTATTTTTGTCTTTATTTCCATTTCTCTAGGAGGTGGGTCAAAAAGGATCTTGCTGTGACTTATGTCATCGAGTGTTCTGCCTATATTTTCCTCTAAGAGTTTGATAGTTTCTGACCTTACATTGAGGTCTTTAATCCATTTTGAGCTTATTTTTGTGTATGGTGTTAGGGAGTGAGCCAAGCTCATACTTATACATGTACCTGTGCAGTTTTCCCAGCACCACTTATTGAAGAGGCTGTCCTTTCTCCACTGTACTTTCCTGCCTCCTTTATCAAAGATAAGGTGTCCATATGTGCGTGGGTTTATCTCTGGGCTTTCTATCCTGTTCCATTGATCTATCTTTCTGTTTTTGTGCCAGTTCCATCCTGTCTTGATTACTGTAGCTTTGCAGTATAGTCTGATCAGGGAGCCTGATTCCTCCAACTCCGTTTTTCGTTCTCAAGATTACGTTGGCTATTCAGGGTCTTTTGTGTTTCCATACAAATTGTGAATTTTTTCTTCCAGTTCTGTGAAAAATGCCTGTGTTAGTTTGATAGAGATTGCATTGAATCTGTAGATTGCTTTGAGTAGTAGAGTCATTTTCACAATGTTGATTCTTCCTATCCAAGAACATGGTATATCTCTCCATCTACTTGTCTCATTTTTAATTACCTTCATCAGTGTCTTAAAATTTTCTGCATAGAGGTCTTTTGTCTCCTTAGGTAGGTTTATTCCTGGATATTTTACTCTTTTATTTGCAATGGTAAATGGGAGTGTTTTCCTCATTTCACTTTCAGATATTTCATCATTAGTTCATAGGAATGCCAGAGACTTCTGTGCATTAATTTTGTATCCTGCTACTTTACCAAATCCATTGATTACCTCTAGTATTTTTCTGATAGCATCTTTAGGATTCTCTATGTATAGTATCATGTCACCAGAAACAGTGACAGCTTTACTTCTTCATTTCCAATTTGGATTCCTTTTATTTCCTTTCTTCTCTGATTGCTGTGGCAAAAATTTCCAAACCTATGTTGAATAATAGTAGTGACAGTGGGCAACCATTTCTTTTTCCTGATCTTAGTGGAAATGGTTTCAGTTTTTCACCATTGAGGATGAGGTTGGCTGTGGGTTTGTCATATATGGTCTTTATTATGTTGAGCAAAGTTCCCTCTATGCCTACTTTCTTCAGGGTTTGTATCATAAATGGGTGTTGAATTATGTCAAAAGCTTTCTATGCATCTATTGAGTTGATCATATGGTTTTTCTCCTTCAATTTGTTATTATAGTGTATCACATTGACAGATTTGCTTTTATTGAAGAGTCCTTGCATTTCTGGAATAAACCCCACTTGATGATGGTGTATGATCCTTTTAATGTGCTGTTGGATTCTGTTTGCTAGTATTTTGTTGAGGATTTTTGCATCTATGTTCATCAGTGATATTGGCCTGTAGTTTTCTTTCTTTGTGACATCCTTGTCTGGTTTTGGTATCAAGGTGATGGTGGCTTCGTAGAAGGAATTTGGGAGTGTTCCTCCCTCTGCTATATGTTGGAAGAGTTTGAGAAGGATAGGTGTTAGCTCTTCTCCAAATGTTTGAAAGAATTCGCATGTGAAGCCATCAGGTCCTGGGCTTTTGTTTGTTGGAATATTTTTAATCAGTTTCAATTTCAGTGCTTGTGATTTGTCTGTTCATATTTTCTATTTCTTCCTGCTTCAGTCTTGGCAGGTTGTGCATTTCTATGAATTTGTTCATTTCTTCCCAGTTATCCATTTTATTTGCATAGGGTTGCTTGTAGTAATCTGTCATGATCTGTTGTATTTCTGCAGTGTCAGTTTTTACTTCTCCTTTTTCATTTCTAATTCTATTGTTTTGAGACTTATCCCTTTTTTTTTTTGATGAGTCTGGATAATTGTTTATCTACTTTTTTTTATCTTCTCAAAGAACCAGGTTTTGATTTTATTGATCTTTGCTATCGTTTCCTTCATTTCTTTTTCATTTTTTCTGATCTGATATTTATGATTTCTTTCCATCTGCTAACTTTGGGGGATTTTTTGTTCTCCTTTCTCTAATTGCTTTAGGTGTAAGGTTTGGTTGTTTATTTGAGGTGTTTCCTGTTTCTTAAGATGGGTTTGTATTGCTATAAACTTCGCTCTTAGAACAGCTTTTGCTGCATCCCATAGGTTTTGTGTCATCGTGTCTCCATTGTCACTTGTTTCTAGGTATTTTTTAATTTACTCTTTGATTTTTTCAGTGATAACTTCGTTATTAAGCAGTGTATTGTTTAGCCTGCATGTGTTTGTATTTTTTACAGATCTTTTTCTGCAATTGATATCTAGTCTCATAGCGTTGTTGTTAGAAAAGATACTTGATACAATTTCAATTTTCTTAATTTATGAAAGCTTGTTTTGTGACCCAACATATGATCTATCCTGGAGAATGGTCCATGAGCACATGAGAAAAATGTGTATTCTGTTGTTTTTGGATGGAATGTCCTATAAATATCAAATAAGTCCATCTTGTTTAATGTATCATTTAAACTCTGTGTTTCCTTATTTACTTTCATTTTGGATGATCTGTCCATTGGTGAATGTGGGGTGTTAAAGTCCCCTACTATGAATGTGCTTCTGTCGATTTCCCCTTTTATGGCTATTAGTATTTACCTTATGTACTGAGGTGCTTCTATGTTGGGTTCGTAAATATTTACAATTGTTATATCTTCTTGGATCGATCCCTTGATCATTACGTAGTGTTCTTCTTTGTCTGTTGCAGTAGTCTTTATTTAAAAGTCTTTTTTTGTCTGATATGAGAATTGCAACTCCAGCTTTCTTTTTATTTCCATTTGCATGGAATACCTTTTTCCGTCCCCTCACTTTCATTCTTTATGGATCTGTAGCTCTGAAATAGGTCTCTTGTAGACAGCATAGGTATGGGTCTTGGTTTTGTATCCATTCAGGCAATATGTGTCTTTGGTGGGAGCATTTTGTCCATTTACATTTAAGGTAATTATCGATATCTATGTTCGTATTCCCATTTTCTTAATTGTTTTGGGTTTGTTATTGTAGGTCTTTTCCTTCTCATGTGTTTCTTGTCTAGAGAAGTTCCTTTAGCATTTTTGTAAAGCTGTTGTTTTGTTGCTGAACTCTGTCAGTTTTGCTTGTCTGTAAAGGTTTTAATTTCTCCATCAAATCTGAATGAGATCCTTGCTGGGTAGAGTAATCTTGGTGGCAGGATTTTCTCCTTCATCACTTTAATATGTCCTGCCAGTCCCTTCTGGCTTGCAGAATTTCTGCTGAAAGATCAGCTGTTAACCTTATGGGGATTTCCCTGTGTGTTATTTGTTGTTTCTCCCTTGCTGCTTTTAATATGTTTTCTTTGTATTTATTGACAGTTTGATTAATATGTGTCTTGGCATATTTCTCCTTGGATTTACCTTGTATGAAACTCACTGTTCTTCCTGGATTTGATTAATAATTTCCTTTCTCACATTAGTGAAGTTTTCAACTATAATCTCTTCAAATATTTTATCAGTCCCTTTCTTTTCCTCTTATTCTTCTGGAACACCTATAATTTGAATGTTGGTGCATTTAATGTTGTCCCAGAGTTCTCTGAGACTGTCCTCAGTTCTTTTCACTGTTTTTTCTTTATTCTGCTCTGCAGTACTTATTTCCACTATTTTATCTTCTAGGTCACTTATCCGTTCTTCTGCCTCAGTTATTCTGCTATTGATCCCATCTAGAGTATTTTTAATTTCATTTTTTGTGTTGTTCATCATTGTTTGTTTCATCTGTAGTTCTTCTAGGTCCTTGTTAAATGTTTCTTGCATTTTCTCTATTCTATTTCCAAGATTTTGGGTTCCAAGATTTTGGGTTATCTTTACTATCATTATTCTGAATTATTTTTCAGGTAGACTGCCTATTTCCTCTTCATTTGTTAGGTTTGGCGGGTTCTCATCTTGCTCCTTCATCTGCTGTGTGTTTTTCTTTCTTCTCATTTTGCTTATCCTACTGTGTTGGGGTAGCCTTTTTGAAGCCTGCAGGTTCATAGTTCCCATTGTTTTTGGTGTCTGTCCCCAGTGGCTAAAGTTGGTTCAGTGGTTTGTGTAGGGTTCCTGGTGGAGGGGACTAGTGCCTGTGTTCTGGTGGATGAGGCTGGATCTTGTCTCTCTGGTGGGCAGGTCCATGTCTGGGGGTGGGGTTTGGGGTGTCTGTGGGCTTATTATGGAGTTGTGTTCCTGTCTTGCTAGTTGTTTGGCATAGAGTGTCCAGCACTGTAGCTTGCTGGTCGTTGAGTGAAGCTGGGTGCTGCTGTTGAGATGGAGATCTCTGGGAGTTTTTTGCCATTTGATATTATGTGTAGCTGGGAGGTCTCTTGTGGAGCAGTGTTCTGAAGTTGGCTCTCCCAACTCAGAAGCACAGCACTGACTCCTGTGTGCAGCACCAAGAGCCTTTCATCCACGCAGCTCAGAATAAAAGGGAGAATAAGTAGAAAGAAAAGAAAGAAAGAAAGAAAGAAAGAAAGAAAGAAAGAAAGAAAGGAGGGAGGGAGGGAGGGAGGAAGGAATGGAGGAGGAAACAAACAAGTAAAGAAAGAAGATAAAATAAAATAAAATACAGTAAGATAAAATAAAATAAACGTATTAAAATAAAAAATAATTAAGAAAAAATTTTTTTAAAAAAGAAAGAAAACAAAGAAACAATCAAACAGACAAAAAACCGGACGGATAGAACCCTAAGACAAATGGTGGAAGCCAAGCTATACAGACAAAATCTCTCACAGAACCATGTACATACACACTCACAAAAAGAGGAAAAGGGCAAAACATAATAAATCTTGCTCTGAAAGTCCACCTCCTCAATTTGGGATCATTCGTTGTGTATTAATGCATTCCACAGATGCAGGGTACATCAAGTTGATTGTGGAGCTTTCATCCACTGCTTCTGAGGTTGCTGGGATAGATTTCCCTTTCTCTTCTTTGTTCTCACAGCTCCTGGGGCTCAGATTTGGATTTGGACCCGCCTCTGCCTGTAGGACACCGGAGGGCGTCTGTTCTTTGCCTCGACAGGACAGGGTTAAAGGTGTAGCTGCTTCGGGGACTTTGGCTCACTCAGGCCGGGGGGAGGGACGGGCACGATGCACTGGCAGTGGCGGGCTGCCCAGGCTCCCTGGAAGGGGGGTGTGGATAGTGACTTGTGCTCAGACACAGGCTTCTTGGTGGCAGCAGCAGCCTTAGTGTGCTGTGCACATCTCTGTGATCCATGCTGATAGATGCTGCTCGCTCCCCTCTCTGGAGCTCTTTTTAATTGCGCCCTGAAACCCCTCTCCTCACACACCAGGAAACAAAGAGGGAAGAAAAAGGCCTCCTGCCTCTTCAGCAGGCCCAGACCTTTCCCCCGGACTCCCTCTCGGCTAGCCATGGTGCACTAATCCCCTGCAGGCTGTGTTCATGCCGCCAACTGCAGTAGTCTCTCTGCACTCTAATCAAAGCCCAAGCCTCAGCTCCTAGCCCCGCCCACCCCCATGGCTGAGCAGACAATACTCTTTCCCTGGTGAGTGCCAGTCGGCATCTGCCAGCTTTCAGTAGGTGTTCTGTAGGAGTTGTTCCACGTGTAGATGTATTTCTGGCTTATCTGTGGAGAAGAAGGTGATCTCTGCATCTTACTCTTCCACCATCTTCCCCCCGTCCTCCTCATTGTAGTTTTTATTTGCATTTCTCTAATAATGAGCCATGTTGATCATCTTCTTTTTTTTTTTTATTGTGGTATGCGGGACTCTCCCGTTGTGGAGCACAGACACTGGACGTGCAGGCTCAGCAGCCATGGCTCATGGGCCCAGCAGCTCCACTGCATGTGGGATCTTCCCTGATCAGGGCACGATCCCGTGTCCCCTGCATCAGCAGGTGGACTCTCAAGAATGGCACCACCAGGGTAGCCCTGTTGAGCATCTTTTCACATGCTTTTGCCATCTGTATATCTTCTTTGGAGAAATGTCTTTTTAGATCATCTGCCCATTTTTTGATTGAGTTGCTAGTTTTTTTGATATTGAGCAGTATATGATGTTTGTATAATTTGGAGATTAATCACTTGTCAGTCACGTCATCTGCAAATAGTTTCTCCCAATAGTAGGTTTTTGATTTGTTTTGTTTATGGTTTCCTTTGCTATGCAAAAGGTTGTAGGTTTAACTAGGTCCCTTTTCCTTATTTTTCTTTTTATTTCCATTACTCTAGGAGACAGATGCAAAAAGATATTGATGTTATTTATGCCAGAGTGTTCTGCCTATGTTTTCCTCTAGTATTTTTATAATCTCCAGTTTTACATTTAAATCTTTAATTCATTATGAATTTATTTTTGTGTATGGTGTTAAAGAATATTCTAGTTTTAATTTTTTCCATGTAGTTCTCCAGTTTTCCTAGCACCACCTATTGAAGAGACTATCTTTTCTCCAATGTATATTCTTACCTCTTCTATCATAGATTAATTGACCACATGTGTATGGGTTTATTTCTGGGCTTTCTATGCTCTTCCTTTGACATGTGTGTCTTTTTTTTTTTTTTGCAGGTATCATACTGTTTTGATTATTGTAGCTTTGTAGTATATTCTGAAATCAGGGAGCCTGATTCCTCCAGCTACATTTTTCTTTCTCAAAATTGCATTGACTATTCAGGGTCTTCCGTGTTTCCATACAAATTTAAGAAAACTTTTTGTTCTAGATCTGCAAAAATGCCATTTGTAATTGATAGGGTTTGCATTGAATATCTAGACTGCCTTGGGTAGCGTAGTCATGTTGACAATATTGATTATTCCAATCCAAGAACATGGTATATCTTTCCATATGTTTCTGCCATCTTCAACTTCTTTCATCAGCATCTTATAGTTTAAAGAGTACAGGTTTTTTGTCTTGTTGCATAGGTTTATTTATAGATATTTTGTTCTTTTTGATGCAATGGTAAATGTGATTGTTTTGAATTTGTGTTTCTGATCTTTCATTGTTAGTGTATAGAAATGTAACAGATTTCTGTGTAATTTTGTATCCTGCAACTTTATAGAATTCATTGATAATCTCTAGTAGTTTTCTAGTAGCATCTTTAGGATTTTCTTTGCACAGTATCATGTCATCTGCAAACAGCGACAATTTTACTTCTTTTTTTCCAATTTGGATTTTTAATTTATTTTTCTTTTCTGATTGCCATGGGTAGGACTTCCAAAATTATGTTGAATAAAAGTGGATAAAGTGGGGAATTCCCTGGCTGTCCAGTGGTTAGAACTCAGAGCCTTCAATGCCATGGATCCAGGTTCAATCCCTGGTCAGGGAACTAAGATCCCACAAGACACTCAGTGCTTCCAAAAAAAAAGAAAAACATAGGGAGAGTGGACATGTTGTCTTATTCCTGATCTTAGAGGAAATGCTTTCACATTTTCACCATTGGCTATGAGTATGATGTTAGCTGTAGGTTTGTCATATATGACCTTTATTATGTTGAGGTATGTTCCCTCTGTGCCCACATTCTGGAGAGTTCTTATCATAAACTGTGTTGAATTTTTTCCAAAAGCTTTTCCTACACCTATTGAGATGGTCATATGGTTATTATTCTTCAGTTTGTTAATGCGATGTACCACACTGATTGATTTGAAGATACTGAAAAATCCTTGCATCCCTCAGATAAATCCCTCTTCGTCATGGAGTGTGATCCTTTTAATATATTGTTGGATTCGCTTTGCTTCTATTTTTTTGAGGAGTTTGAAATCTATGTTCAGTGATATTAGCCAGTAATTTTCTTTTTGTGTGATATCTTTGTCTGGTTTTGGTATCAGGGTGATAGTGGCCTCATAGAATGAGTTTGGGGTTGTTCATTTCTCTGAAATTTTTTGGAAGAGTTTCAGAAGGATAGCTGTTAACTCTTCTCTAAATGTTTGAAAGAATTTGCCTGTGAATCCAAGTGGTCCTGGACTTTTCTTTGTTGAGAGTTTTTCAATCCCATTTTTAATTTCGGTACTTGTGTCTGGTCTGTTCATATTTTCTATTTTTTTCCTGATTCAGTCTTGGGAGATTGTACCTTTCTAAGAATTTGTCCATTTCTTCTAGGTTGTCCATTGCATTGGCATATATTTGCTTGTAATAGTTTCTCATGATCCTTTGTATTTCTATGGTGTCTTTTGTAACTTCTTAGTTTTTATTTCTAATTTTTTGATTTGGTGCCCCTCCCTTTTTTTTTCTTTTGGATGAGTCTGCCTAAAGGTTTATCATTTTTGTTTATCTTTTCAAAGAATCAGCTTTCTTTCCTTCTACTAACTTTGGGTTTTTTGTTCTTCTTTCTCTAGTTGCTTTAGGTGTAAGTTTAGGTTGTTTATATGAGCTTTTTCTTGTTTCCTGAGGTGAGATTGTATTGCTATAAACTACATTCTTAGAACTGCTTTTGCTGTGTCCCATAGGTTTGGATCATTGTGCTTTCATTTTCTTTTGTCTCAAGTATTTTTTGTTTTTCTCTGTGATTTCTTCAGTGTTCCATTTGTTGTTTAGTAGCATATTGTTTAGGCTCCACATGTTTGTATTTTTTAGTTTTTTTTCTTGTAGTTTCGTTGTGGTTGGACATGTTGCTTCATACGATTTCAATTTTCTTAAATATACCAAGACTTGCTTTGGGGCACAGCATGTGATCAATTCTCGAGAATGTTCCATGTGCACCTGAGAAGAATGTTTATTCTTCTCCTTTTGAATGGAATGTTCTATAATATCAATTAACTCCATCTGCTTTAATGTGCCATTTGAGGCCTGTGTTTCCATGTTGATTTTCTTTCTGGATGATCTGTCCTTTGATGTAAGTTGGATGTTAAGGTTCCCCACTATTATTGTGTTACTGTCAATTTCTCCTTTCATGGCTGTTAGTATTTGCCTTATATATTGAGGTGCTCCTATGTTGAGTGCATATACATTTACAATTGTTATATCTTCTTGGATTGATCCCTTGATCATTATGTAGTGTCCTTCTTTGTCTCTTGTAACAGTCTTTATTTTAATGTCTCTTTTGTCTGATATGAGTATTGTTATTCCAGCTCTCCTTTGATTTCCATTTTCATGAAATACCTGTTTCCATTCCTTCACTTTCAGTCTGTATTTTTCTCTACATCTGAAGTGGGTCTCTTGTAGACACCACATATAATTGTTTTGTTTTTTGTATCTTGTCAGCCAGTCTATGTCCCTTTGTTGGAATATTTAATCCATTTACATTTAAGGTAATTATCTATATGTGTGTTCTTATTTCCATTTTGTTAATTGTTTTGGTTTGTTTTCATAGGTCTTTTTCTTCCCTTACTCTTTTGTTCTCTTCTCTTTTTATTTGATGACTAACTTTAGTGTTATGTTTGGATTGCTTATTCTTTTGTGTATGTGAATCTATTGTAGATTTTTAGTTTGCCTTTCCCATGAGGTTTTGGTATAGCTGTCTATATGTATACATGATTGTTTAATGTTACTGATCCCTTATTTCAAATGCATTTCAAATATACTGCATTTGTACTCTCTTACTCTCATGATTAATGGTTTAGCTATCATATTAATGTATGGAGGATTTCCTACCTTTACTATATGTTTACCTTACTGGTGAGCTTTTCCATTTCATTATTTTCTTGTTACTTATTATGACATTTTTTTCTGTTAGAGAAGATCCTTTAGCATTTGTTTTAAAGATGATTTGATGGTGCTGAATTCTTTTAGTTCTTACTTGTCTGTGAGGCTTTTGATTTCTCTGCCAAATCTGAATGAGATCCTTGCTGAATAGAGTATTATTGGTTGTAGGTTCTTCCTTTTCATCACTTTAAATATATCACGCCACTTCCTTCTGGCTTGCAGAGTTTCTGCTGAAAAATCAGATGGTAATTATATGGGGTTCCCTTCTTTGTTATTTATTGCTTTTTGCTCATTTACTTTAATATTTTCTCTTTGTTTTTAATTTTTGTCAATTTACTATGTGTCTTGGCATGTTCCTCCTTGGTGTGATCCTGCGTGGAACTCTCTGTCCTTTCTGGACTTGAGTGACTGCTTCCTTTCCCATGTTAGGGAAGTTCTTACCTATTACAGCTTCAAATATTTTCTCAGGCCCTTTCTCTCTTCCCCTTCTGTGGCCTCTATAAGGCAAATGTTGTTGCATTTGATGTTGTCTCATTGGTCTCTTAAACTGTTCTCTTTCTTTGTAGATTCTTTTTTCTTTATTTTTTTCCATGGCAGTGATTTCTACCTCTCTATCCTTCCAGCTCACTTATCCATTCTTCTACTGTATTTATTCTGCTACTCATTCCTTCTAGTGTATTTTTCATTTCAGATGTTTTATTCTTCAGCTGTGTTTGGTTGTACATTACATTTTACAGCTCTTTGTTAAAAACATCTTGTACCTTTATCCTAGGGTACTATCCGGTTTTTTAAATTAAAATATTTTTTCTTAATAATAATTTTTTATTTTAGTAACTTTATGTATATTATCTTACTTTACTTTATTTTCTTTTATCCTGTTTCTTTCTTTCTTTCTTTCCACGTTTTCTTCCTTTTATTCTGAGTCGTGTGGATGAAAGACTCTTGGTACTGCAGCCAGGAGACAGTGCTGTGCTTCTGAGGTGGGAGAGTCAACTTCAGGACCCTGGTCCACAAGACACCTCCCAGATCAACGTAATATCAAATGGTGAAAATCTCCAAGGGATCTCCATCTCTACACCAACACCCAGCTCAACTCAATGACCAGCAAGCCAAAGTGCAGGACATCCTATGCCAAACAATTAGCAAGACAGGAACACAAACCCACCCATTAGAAGAGAGGCTGCCTAAAATCAAAATAAGTCCACAGACACCCCAAAACACACAACCAGACTTGGACATGCCCAGCAGAAAGACAAGATCCAGACTCATCTATCAGAAAACAAGCACTCGTCCCCTCAACCAGGAACCCTACACGACCCACTGGACCAACTTTAGCCACTGGGGATGGACACCAAAAAGAACGGGAACTAAGAACCTGCAGCCTGCGAAAATGAGACCACAAACACAGTATGATAGGCAGAATGAGAAGACAGCAAAACACACAGCAGATGAAGGAGCAAAATAAAAACCCAACAGACCTAACAAATGAAGAGGAAATAGGGAGTCTACCCAAAAAAGAATTCAGAATAATGACAGTAAAGATGATCCAAAACCTTGGAAATAGAATAGAGAGAATGCAAGAAACACTTAACAAGGGCCTAGAAGAACTAAACATAAAGGAAGCAATGATGAACAAGACAATAAATGAACTTAAAATTGTTCTAGATGGGCTCAAGAGTAGAATAACTGAGGCAGAACGGAAAAGTGACCTGGAAGATAAAACAGTGGAAGTAACTACTGCAGAGCAGAATAAAGAAAAGAGAATGAAAAGAACTGAGGACAGTCTCAGAGACTTCTGGGGCAACATTAAACACACCAATATTTGAATCATAGGGGCTCCAGAAGAAGAAGAGAAAAAGAAAGGGACTGAGAAAATATTTGAAGAGATTATAGTTGAAAACTTCCCTAATATGGGAAAGGAAATACATATTCAAGTCCAGGAAGCACAGAGAGTCCCATACAGGGCAAATCCAAGGAGAAACATGCCAAGACACATATTAATCAAACTGTCAAAAATTAAATACAAAGAAAATATATTAAAAACAGCAAGGGAAAAACAACAAATAACACACAAGGGAATCTCCTTATGGTTAACAGCTGATGTTTCAGCAGAAATTCTACAAGCCAGAAAGGACTGGAAGGACATATTTACAGTGATGATGGAGAAAAACTAACAACCAATATTACTCTACCAGCAAGGATCTCATTCAGATTTGATGGAGAAATTAAAACCTTTACAGAAAAGCAAAAGCTAAGAGAGTTCAGCACCACCAAACCAGCATTACAAGAAAGGCTAAAGAATCTTCTCTAGGCAAGAAACACAAGAGAAGGAAAAGACCTACAATAACAAACCCAAAATAATTAAGAAAATGTTAATAGGAACATACATATCGATAACTACATGAAATGTAAATGAACTAAATGCTCCCACAAAAAGACACAGACTGGCGGAATGGATACAAACACAAAACCCACATATACATGGTCTACAAGAGACCCACTTCAGAACTACAGACACATACAGAATGAAAGCGAGGAGATGGAAAAAGATATTCCATGCAAATGGAAACCAAAAGAAAGCTGCAGTAGCAATTCTCATATCAGACAAAATAGACTTTAAAATAAAGACTATTACAAGAGACAAAGAAGGACATTACATAATGATCAAGAGATCAAACCAAGAAGAAGATATGACAATTGGAAATATTTACGCACCCAACATAGGAGCACCCCCATACATAAGGAAAATACTAACAGCCATAAAAGGGGAATTTGACAGTAACACATTCATAGTAGGGAACTTTAAAACCCCACTTTCACCAATGGACAGATCATCCAAACCAAAAATAAATAAGGAAACACAAGCTTTAAATGATACATTAAACAAGATGGACTTAATTGATATTTATAGGACACTCCATCGAAAAACAACAGAAAACACATTTTCCCCCAGTGCTCATGAAACCTTCTCCAGGATAGATCATGTCTTGGTTCACAAATAAAGTCTTGGCAAATTTAAGAAAACTGAAATTGTATCAAGTATCTTTTCCGACCACAACGCCATAAGACTGGAAATCAATTACAGGAAAACATCTGTAAAAAATACAAACATGAAATTGTATCAAGTATCTTTTCTGACCACAACGCCATGAGACTAGATATCAATTACAGGAAAAGATCTGTAAAAAATACAAACACATGGAGGCTAAACAATACACTACTTAATAATGAAGTGATCACTGAAGAAATCAAAGAGGAAATTAAAAAATACCTAGAAACAAATGACAATGGAGACACAACGACCCAAAACCTATGGGATGCAGCAAAAGCAGTTCTAAGGGGGAAGTTTATAGCAATACAAGCCCACCTTAAGAAGCAGGAAACATCTCGAATAAACAACCTAACCTTGCACCTCAAGCAATTAGAGAAAGAAGAACAAAAAAGCCCCAAAGCTAGCAGAAGGAAAGAAATCATAAAAATCAGATCAGAAATAAATGAAAAAGAAATGAAGGAAACGATAGCAAAGATCAATAAAACTAAAAGCTGGTTCTTTGAGAAGATAAAATAAATAGATAAACCACTAGCCAGACTCATCAAGAAAAAAAGGGAGAAGACTCAAATCAATAGAATTAGAAATGAAAAAGGAGAAGTAACAACTGACACTGCAGAAATAAAAAAAATCATGAGAGATTACTACAAGCAACTCTATGCCAATAAAATGGACAATCTGGAAGAAATGGACAAATTCTTAGAAATGCACAACCTGCCAAGACTGAATCAGGAAGAAATAGAAAATATGAACAGACCAATCACAAGCACTGAAATTGAAACTGTGATTAAAAATCTTCCAACAAACAAAAGCCCAGGACCAGATGGCTTCACAGGTGAATTCTATCAAACGTTTAGAGAAGAGCTAACACCTATCCTTCTCGAAATCTTCCAACATATAGCAGAGGGAGGAAGACTCCAAAATTCCTTCTACGAGACCACCATCACCTTGATACCAAAAGCAGACAAGGATGTCACAAAGAAAGAAAACTACAGGCCAATATCACTGATGAACATAGATGCAAAAATCCTCAACAAAATACTAGCAAACAGAATCCAACAGCACATTAAAAGGATCATACAAAGTGGTGGGATAGGGAGGGTGGGAGGGAGGGAGACACAAGGGGGAGGAGATTTGGGAACATATGTATATATATAACTGATTCACTTTGTTACAAAGCAGAAAATAACACACCATTGTAAAGCAATTATACCCCATAAAGATATTAAACAAGAAAATTCTTATGAAGCTACATTAATGACACACACGCAAAAAAAAATACAATGTCTTTTTATTTAAGTGGGGAAACGTGGAAGAGTGGGATGAAGGCAACTAGCTTGTATTAAATTCCTACCATGTTCTAAAAAATCGGAAAAAAGGAACTAGAAGAACTAAAGCGGAAACCAGCAATGATATCAACACAATAAATGATATTAAAAATAGTCTAGATGGGATTAATAACAGAATAACTGAGGCAGAAGAACGGGTAAGTGACCTGGAAGATAAAATAGTGGAAATAACAACTGCAGAGCAGAATAAAGAAGAAAGAATGAAAAGAACTGAGGACAGTCCCAGAGACCACTGGGACAGCATTAAACTCACCAACATTCAAATGATAGGGTTCGCAGATGAAGAGGAGAAAAAGAAAGGGACTGAGAAAATATTTGAAGAGATTATAGTTGAAAACTTCCCTAATATGGGAAAGGAAATAGTTAATCAAGTCCAGGAAGCACAGAGAGTCCCATACAGGATAAATACAAGGAGAAAACATAATTACCTAAATATAAATGGACTAAATGCTCCCACCAAAGACACACATTGGCTGAATGGATGCAAAAACGAGACCATACTTATGCTGTCTACAAGAGACCCACTTCAGACCTAGAGAGACATACAAACTGAAAGTAAGGGTATGGAAAAAGATATTCCATGCAAATGGAAACTAAAAGAAAGCTGGAGTTGCAATTATCATATCAGAGAAAATAGACTTCAAAATAAAGACTACTGCAAGAGACAAAGAAGAACACTGCGTAATGATCAAGGGATCGATCCAAGAAGAAGATATAACAATTGTAAATATCTATGCACCCAACATAGGAACACTTCAATACATAAGGCAAATACTAACAGCCATAAAAGGGGAAGTCAAAAGTAACATATTCATAGTAGGGGAGTTTAACACCGCACTTTCAACAATGGAGAGATCATCCAAAATGAAAATAACTAAGGAAACACAAGCTTTAAATGATACATTAAACAAGATGGACTTAATTGATATTTATAGGATACTCCATCGAAAAACAACAGAGTACAGATTTTTCTCAAGTGCTCACGGAACATTGTCCAGGATAGAGTATATCTTGGGTCACAAATCAAGCCTTCATAAATTTACGAAAACTGAAATTTTATCAAGTATGTTTTCTGAGCACAATGCTATGAGACTAGATATCAAGTACAGGAAAATTCTGTAAAAAATACAAACACATGGAGGCTAAACAATACACTACTTAATAACGAAGTCATCACAAGAAATCAAAGAGGAAATAAAAATACCTAGAAACAAATGACAATGGAGACATGACGACCATCGGATGCAGCTAAAGCAGTTCATTGTAAACCAATTATACTCCAATAAAGATGTAAAAAAATAAAAAAAGGAGTGGTGAGAGTGGGCAACCTTGTCTTGTTCCTGATCTTAGTGGAAATGATTTCAGTTTTTCACCTTTGAGGACAATTAACATCGTTTTTTGATACAAGCTCTCAACAAAGTGGGCATGGAGGGAACATATCTCAACATAATAAAGGCCATATATGACAAGCTCACATCTAACATCATACTCAATAGTGAAAAGCTGAAAGCATTTCCTCTAAGATCAGGAACAAGACAAGCATGCTGACTCTGGCCACTTTTATTCAACGTGGTATTTGAAGTCCTAGAAACAACAATCAGATAAGAAAAAGAAATAAAAGCCATCCAAATTGAATAGGAAAAATTAAAACTCTCACTGCTTGTAGATAACATGATACTATACATAGAAAATCCTAGACACCACTAGAAAACTACTAGAGCTCATCAGTGAATTTGGTAATATTGTAGGATAGAAAATTAATATTCAAAACTCTATTGCATTTCTATACACTATTAATGTATTATCGGAAAAAGAAATTAAGGAAACAATGCCATTTACCATCACATCAAAAAGAATAAAATACCTAGGAATATACCTACCTAAAGGGATAAAAGACTTGTAACAGATGGAAAGATATACAGTGTCTTTGGACTGGAAGAATTAATATTGTTGAATTGACCATAATACTGAATGCAATCAACAGGTTTAATGCAATCCCTATCAAAATATCAATGGCTTTTTTCACAGAACTAGATCAAACAGTTTTAAAATTATATGGAAACCCAAAAGACCTTGAGTAGCTAAAAGAATCTTGAGAAAAAAGAACAGAGTTGGAGGAATCATGCTTCCTGCTTTCAAACTATACTACAAAGCTACTGTAATCAATGCAGTGTTTTATTGGCACAACATCAGACGTACAAACCAATAGAACAGATTAGAGAGCCCAGAAATAAATTCACATACTTATGATAAATTAATCTATGACAAAGGAAGAAAGATAATATAATGGCAAAAAGACATTTGTGCTGGGAAATTGTTGCTGGGAAAACTGGACAGCTACATGTAAAACAATGAAATTAGAACGTTCTATAATATCATATACAAAAATAAACACAAAATACATTAAAGACCTAAATGTAAGACCAGAAACCATATAGCTCCTAGAAAAAAACATAGAGCACTCTTTGACATAAATCATAGCAATATTTTTTGGATCTGTCTCCTTAATCAAAGGAAATAAAAGCAAAAATAAACAAATTGGACCTAATTATTCTTAAAAGCTTTTCCATAGCGAAGAAAACCATCAATGCAATGAAAAGTCAGCATACTGAATATGAGAAAATATTGCAAATGATATGACCAATTTGGGTTAATGCCAAAAATATGTAAATAGCTCATACAAACCAACATAAAAATACCTAAATTATAATAGGCAGAAGACTTGAATAGACATTTTTACAAAGAGGACATGCAAATGGCCAACAGGCACATGACAAGATGTGCAACATTACTAATCAAGGAAATGCAAATCAAAACCACAGTGAGATATCATCTCACACCTGTCAAAATAGCTATCATCAAAATGTCTACAAATAGCAGTTGGAGATAATGTGGAGAAAGAGAACTCTCACACACTGTTGGTGGGAATGTAAGTTGGTTTAGCCATTGTGGAAAACAGTATGGCAGTTTCTCAAATACTAAAAATAGAACTGCCATTTGACCCAGCAATTCCACTTCTGGGTATATGTTGTATAAAAACGATAACACTAATTCTGAAAGATACATGCACCCCAATGTTCATAGCAGCAGTATTTACAATTGCCAAGATATGAAAGCAATCTAAGTGTCCATACATAAGAAAGAATGAAATCTTGCCATTCGCAACAACATCGATGGACTTGGGGAGGATAATGCTAAGTGAAGTAAGTGAGATAGAGAAAGAGAAATACTGTATGATATCACTTATATGTGGAATCTAAAAAATATAACAAACTAGTGAAGATAAAAATGGAAACAGAGACACAGATACAGAGAAAAAAATCTATTGGTTACCAGTGGGGAGAGGGAAGTTTGGAGGGTCAATACAGTGGTAGGCTGTTAAGAGGTAGAAACTATTATGCATAAAGCAAGCTACTAGGATATATGGTACAACAGAGGGAATATAGGCAACATTTTATAATAACTATAAGTGGAGTATAACCTTTAAAAATTGTGAATCACTAATTGTACTCCTGTGACTTACATAATGTTGTACGTCAACTATATTTCAATAAAAAATGAATGAAGAAATGATACAGGGTACGATATGGATGAATCTGGAAAACATTGAAAAAGTCCAGTTACAAAAGACCATGTACTATATGATTCAATTTATACGAAATGTTCAAGATTGATAAATCTATAGGAACAGAAAGCAGATTAGTAATTTCTTAAGGCTGGGAATTTGGGAGAATCGGAGGGTTGATAGATAAAGGGTACAGATTTCTTTGTGAGGAAATAAATATGTTCCAAATTGACTGTGATTATGGTTGCATATATCTCTGTATATACTAAAAAGGTTTGCATTATATACATTAAATTGGTGAATTTTATGGTATGTAAATTATACCTGAATAAAACTGTTTAAAAAATAATAAGTTCTTATGTATGGTAGGGAGCATGGATAGTCCATAAATACAGTTGATGCTTTAACAGCACTGGGGTTGGGGGTGCTGACCTTCCACACTTTCAAAAATAAGCATACAACTCATAATCAACCCCCCATATACCCAGTTCCTCCATATTCACTGTTCCATATCCGTGCATTTAACCAACTGCAGATCTTGTAGTACTGTAATATTTACTATTGAAAAAAAATTGCCTATCAGTGGATCCATGCAGTTCAAACCCGTGTTGCTCAGGGTTAACTATATGTTTACTATCAGGCCATTTCTGAGTGGCTTTCATGATGCAAGGTGCACCATGGCCAATAAAACTGGTCCAGAAAGGTAAAAATATAACACATTAGCTTCAAGGACCATAATGTTGTGTTCAGAGTTTGTTGACTGGATTTGAACAGCAACACCATTAATCTGAAGAATTGTCAGCAGCGGTGAGGTACAGCTAATTACCCCTGTAGGAGGAAGAAATCTGTTGTGCCAATGTTCTAGCTACGGGTAGGGCAAAGTTTCATGGGATGTGGTCACTTTCACTGTGAAATCAGATTTGGAAAGTCACGTGTCAGGCATGCAGTGGTATCCTCTGCTTCAGAAAGAGTCCTAAAAATGTGTTGCCATGTCCAATACAGTTGATGCAATCCAGTCAGCAATCATAGCAATCTATGTGGTGCATGCTCAGTCAACAGTTTGACTTAGATCTCATAAGAAAATGGTCTCTTAGTGTGGTCATATATATATGAGTGACTCAGAGAGTTTAAACAGCAGCAGCAATTTGTTTCTCAAAATCTTCTTTTTGAGATTAAACTGATATACAGAACTCTGTAAGTTTAACGTGTAGAGCATAATGAATCAAATTACATACACTGTGAAATGGTTACCACAATAAATTTAGTAACATCCACGACATCATATTAATTTAAAAACAAGATAAAAATTTTTTCCTGTGATGACAACTCTTAGAACTTTCAAATATACCAAATAGCAGTGTTAACTAATGTACTCATGTTGTACATTACATTCCCAGTACTTATTCATCTTATAACTGGAGTTTGTACATATTGACCATTCGCTCTCATATTATAACCTCACTCCTCACCTCCCACATTTGGTAGTCACAAATCTGATCTCTGTTAATGAGTTGGTTTGTGTGTTTTAGATTTCACAAATAAGTGAGATTGTACAGTATGTCTTCCTCTAACTATTTTCACTTAGCATAATTCTCTCAAGTTCCATCCATGTTGTCACAAATGGAAGGATTTCTTTCTTTTTATGGATGAATAATACTCCATTGCGTATATATTCTGTCAATGGACACTTAGGTTCTTTCCATGTCTTGACTATTAGACATAATGCTGTTACAAACATTAGAGTGCAGATATCACTTCAAACATAGTGCTCTCTTTTTTAATGTATGTATAAACAAAAGTGGAATTGCCAAATCATATGACAGTACTATTTTAATCTTTTTAACAGCTTTATTGGAGTATACGTGCTTCAAAATATTGTGTTAGTTTCTGCTGTATAACAAAGTGAACCAGCTATACGTATACATATATCCCCATATACCCTCCCTCTTGCACCTCCCTCCCACGCTCACTATCCCACCCCTCCAGGTGGTGACAAAGCATCAAACTGATCCCCCTGTGCTTTGTGGCTGCTCCCCATTAGCTAACTATTTTACATTTCATAGTGTGTATGTGTCAATGCTACTCTCTCACTTCGTCCAAGCTTACCATTCCCCCTCCCCCTGACCTCAAGTCCATTCTCTACATCTGTAGCTTTATTCCTGCCCTACCCCTAGGATCATCAGAACCATTGTTGTTTTTTTTTTAGATTCCATATATATGTGTCAGTATATGGTATTTGTTTTTCTCTTTCTGACTTACTTCACTATGTATGACAGACTCTAGGTCCATCCAACTCACTACAAATAACTCAATTTTGTTCCTTTTTAAGGCTGAATAATATTCCATTATATATATGTGCCACTTTTCCTTTATCCATTTGTCTGTCGATGGACACTTAGGTGGCTTTCATGTCTTGGGTATTGTAAAGAGTGATGCAATGCACATCGTGGTATGTGTATGTTTTTTTTTAACATCTTTATTGGAGTATAATTCCTTTACAGTGGTATGTCAGTTTCTGTTTATAAAAAAGTGAATCAGCTATACATATATCCCCATATCTCCTCCCTCTTGTATCTCCCTCCCACTCTCCTTATCACACCCCTCTAGGTGGTTACAAAGCACCGAGTTGATCACCTGGTGCTATGCAGCTACTTCCCACTAGCTATCTATTTTATATTTGGGAGTATAAATAAGTCCATGCCACTCTCTCACTTCGTCTCAGCTTACACTTCCCCCTCCCCGTGTCCTCAAGTCCATTCTCTACATCTGTGTCTTTATTCCTGTCCTACTCCTAGGTTCTTCAGAAACATTTCTTTTTTAGATTCCATATACATGTGTTAGCACATGGTATTTATTTTTCTCTTTCTGACTTACTTCACTCTGTATGACAGTCTTTAAGCCCATCAACCTCACTAAAAATAACTCAATTTTGTTTCTTTTTATGGCTGAGTAATATATCATTGCATATATGTGGCACATATTCATTATCCATTCATCTGTCAATGGACTCTTAGTGTGCTTCCATGTCCTGGATATCGTAAATAGAGCAGCAATGAACATTGTGGTACATGACTCTTTTTGAATTATGGTTATCTCAAGGTATATGCCCAGTAGTGGGATTGCTGTGTCGTATGGTAGTTCTATTTTTAGATTTCAAGGAACTTCCATACTGTTATCTATAGTGACTGTATCAATTTACATTCCCACCAGCAGTATAAGAAGGTTCCCTTTTCTCCACACCCTCTCCAGCATTTATTATTGGTAGATTTTTTGATGATGACCATTCTGACTGGTGTGAGCTGATACCTACCTCATTGTAGTTTTGATTTGCATTTCTCTAATGATTAGTGATGTTGAGCATCCTTTCAAGTATTTGTTGCCAATCTGTATACCTTCTTGGAGAAATGTCTATTTAGTTCTTCTGCCAATTATTGGTTTGGGTTGTTTGTTTTTTAATATTGAGCTGCATGAGCTGCTTGTAAAATTTAGAGATTAATCACTTGTTAGCTGCTTCATTGGCAAATATTTTCTCCCATTCTGAGGACTGTCTTTTGGTCTTGTTTATGGTTTCCTTTGCTGTGCAGAAGCTTTTAAGTTTCATTAGGTCCCATTTGTTTATTTTTGTTTTTATTTCCATTTTTCTGGAGGTCGGTCAAAAAGGATCTTGCTGTGATTTATGTCATAGAGTGTTCTGCCTATGTTTTCCCCTAAGAGTTTTATAGTGTCTGGCCTTACATTTAGGTTTTTAATCCATTTTGAATTTATTTTTGTATATGGTGTTAGGGAGTGTTCTAATTTCATTCTTTTACATGTAACTGTACAGTTTTCCCAGCAACACTTAATGAAGAGGCTGTGTTTTCTCCATTTTATATTCTTGCATTCTTTATCAAAAATAAGGTGACATTATGTGTGTGGGTTTATCTCTGGGCTTTCTATCCTGTTCCATTAATCTATATTTCTGTTTTTGGCCAGTACCATACTGTCTTGATTACTGTACATTTGTACTATTTTCTGAAGTCAGGGAGACTGATCCTCTTGCTCCATTTTTCTTTCTCAGGATTGCTTCGGCTATCTGGGGGGCTTTTGTGTTTCCATACAAGTTCTGAAATTTTTTATTCTAGTTCTGTGAAAAATGCCATTGTTATTTTGATAGGGATTGCATTGAATCTGTAGATTGCTTTGGTTAGTATAGTCATATTCACAGTATTGATTCTTCCAATCCAAGAACATGGTAAACCTCTCCATCTGCTTGTATCATCTTTAATTTCTTTCATCAGTGTCTAATAGTTCTCTGCATACAGATCTTTTGTCTCCACAGGTAGGTTTGTTCTCAGATATTTTATTGTTTTTGTTGCAATGGTAAATTGGAGTGTTTTGTTAATTTCACTTTCACATTTTTCATCATTAGTGTATAAGAATGCAAGGGATTTCTGTGCATTAATTTTGTATCCTGCTACTTTACCAAATTCATTGATTAGCTCTAGTAGTTTTCTGGTAGCATCTTTGGGATTCTCAATGTATAATATCATGTCATCTGCAAACAGTGGCAGCTTTACTTCTTATTTTCTGATTTGGATTCGCTTTATTTCTTTTTCTTTTCTGATTGCTGTTGCTAAACCTTACAAAACTATGTTGAATAATAGTGATGAGAGTGGGTAACCTTGTCTTGTTCCTGATCTTAGTAGAAATTATTTCAGTGTTTCACCATTGAGGACAACGTTGGCTGTGCGTTTGTCATATATGGCCTTTATTATGTTGAGGTAAGTTCGCTCTATGCCTACTTTCTCGAGGGTATTTATCACAAATAGATGTTGAGTTTTGTCGAATGCTTTTCTGCATCTCTTGACATATGGGTTTCTCCTTCAGTTTGCTAATGTGGTTTATGACACTGATTGATTTCCATATATTGAAGAATCATTGAATTCCAGGGATAAACCCCAGTTGCTCATGGTGTATGATTTTTTTAACAAAATTTACATTGGCTTTTACTTTAAGAATTATCTATAACAAAATTATTGATATATAAATTATATGAAATATAAAATTATTTTCAGATAATTTTATAGTATATGCTTTATTATATTTATATGATATGTATATATCATAACATAAAGCTTATACACTTTATTATTTATTGTATATGCATATATATATTTTTCGGTTGCATTGGGTCTTCTTTGTTGCATGCAGGCTTTCTCTATTTGTGGTGAGTGGGAACTACACTATGTTGTGGTCTGTACTCTTCTCATTTGGGTGGCATCTCTTGTTGTAGAGCACGGGTTCTAGGCACGCAGGCTTCAGTAGTGGTGGTGTGCCAGCTGTATAGCCCAGACTCCGTAGTTGTGGCCCACGGGCTTAATTGCTCTGCGGCTTGTGGGATCTTCCCAGAGCAGGGATCGATTATTGGAGTATAATTGCTTTAAAATAGTGTGTTACTTTCTGATTTATAACAATGAATCACTTATACATATACGTATATCCCCATATCTACTCACTCTTGCGTCTCCCTCCCACACTCTTTATCAAACCCCTCTAGGTGATCACAAAGCACTGAGCTTATCATCCTGTGCTATGCGGCTGCTTCCCACTAACTTTGTATTTTACATTTGGTAGTATATATAAGTACTTGCCATTCTCTCACATTGCCCGTGCTTACCATACCCCGCCCTATGTCCTCAAGTCCATTCTCTACGTCTGCGTCTTTACTCCTCGACTGCCCCTAGCTTCTTCAAAACCTTTTTTTTCTTTGTAGATTCCATACATGTGTATTAGCGTAAGGTATTTTTTGTTCTCTTTCTGACTTACTTCACTCTGTATGAGAATATAGGTCCCGCCACCTCAATACAAATAACTCAATTTCATTTTTTATGGCTGAGTAATATTCCATTGTATATATGTGCCACATTTTCTTTATCCATTCATTTGTCGATGGACACTTAGGTTGCTTCCATGTCCTGGCTTTTGTAAATAGAGCTGCAATAAACTTCGTAGTAGAAGAATCTTTACGAATTAAGGTTTTCTCAGGGTATATGTCCAGTAGTAGGATTACTGGGTCGTATGGTACTTCTCTTTTTAGATTTTAAAGGAACCTTCATTCTGTTCTCCATAGTGGCTGTATAAATTTACATTCCCACCAAAAGTGCAAGAGGGTTCCCTTTTCTCCACACTCTCTCTAGGAGTTATTGTTTGTAGATTTTTTGATGATGTCCATTCTGACCAGTGTGAGATGATACCTCATTGTAGTTTTGAATTGCATTTCCCTAGTGATTAGTGATGTTGAGCATCCTTTCATGTGTTTGTTGGCAATCTGTATATCTTCTTGGAGAATTGTTTGTTTAGGTCTTCTGCCCATTTTTTGATTGGGTTGTTTGGTTTTTTGATATTGAGCTCCAGAACTGCTTGTAAATTTTGGAGATTAATCATTTGTCATTTGCTTCATTCGCAAATATTTTCTCCCATTCTCAGGGTTGTCTTTTCATCTTGTTTATGGTTTTCTTTGCTGTGCAAAAGCTTTTAAGTTACATTAGGTCCCATTTATTTATTTCTGGTTTTATTTCCATTTCTCTAGGAGGTGGGTCAAAAAGGATTTTGCTGTGATTTATGTCATACTGTGTTCTGCCTATGCTTTTCCCCTAAGATTTTTACAGTGTCTGGCCTTACATTTAGGCCTTTAAGCCATTTTGAGTTTATTTTTGTGTATGGTGTTATGGAGTGTTCTAATTTCATTCCTTTACATGCAGCAGTCCAGTTTTCCTAGCACCACTTTTTGAAGAGGCTGTCTTTTCTACATTGCATGTTTTGGTCTCCTTTATCAATACTAAGGTGACCATATGTGTGTGGGTTTATCTCTGGGCTTTCTATCCTGTTCCTAGTCTATAGTTCTGTTTTTGGCCAGTACCATTCTCTCTTGTTTACTGTAGCTTTGTAGTATAGTCTGAAGTAAAGGATCTTGATTCCTCTTGGTCCGTTTTTCTTTCTCAAGATTGCTTTGCCTATTCGGGGTCTTTGTGTTTCCATACAAATTGTGAAACATTTTGCTCTAGCTCTGTGAAAAATGCCATAGGTAGTTTGATAGGGATTGCATTGAATCTCCAGATTGCTTTGGGTAGTATATGCATTTCCACAGTGTTGGTTCTTCCAATCCAAGAACAAGGTATATCTCTCCATCTGTCTCTATTTCCTTTAACTTCTTTCATCAGTGTCTTAAAGTTTTCTGCATACAGGTCTTTTGTCTCCTCAGGAAGGTTTTTTCCTAGGTATTTTATTCTTTTTGTTGCAATGGTAAATGGGAGTGTTTCCTTAATTTTACTTTCAGATTTTTCATCATTAGTGTATAGATATGCAAGTCATTTCTGTGCATTAATCTTGTAACCTACTACTTACCAAATTCATTGAATAGCTCTAGTAGTTTTCTGGTAACATCTTTAGGATTGTCTATGTATAGTATCATGTCACCTGCAAACAGTGACAGCTTTATTTCTTTTCCGATTTGGATTCCTTTTATTTCTTTCTCGTCTCTGATTGCTGTGGCTAAAACTTCCAAAAATATGTTGAATAATAGTGGTGAGAGTGAGCAACCTTGTCTTGTTTCTGATATTATTGGAAATGGTTTCAATTTTTCACCATTGAGAATGAGGTTTGCTGTGGGCTAATAATATGTGGTCCTTCTTTATTTATTTTTAAATATCTTTATTGGAGTATAATTGCTTTACAATGGTGTGTTAGTTTCTGCTTTATAACAAAGTGAATCAGTTGTACATATATATATATGTTCCCATATGTCTTTCCTCTTGCATCTCCCTCCCTGCCACCCTCCCTATTTTACTCCTCTGGGTGGTCAAGAAGCACCGAGCTCATCTCCCTGTGCTATGCAGCTGCTTCTCACTAGCTATCTGTTTTACGTTTGGTAGTGTAAGTCAGAAAGAGAATGCTTTCTGACTTACATATAGGTGTATGTAATACATATAGGTGTATGCTAACACACCTATATATAAAAAAAAGAAAACGTTCTGAAGAACCTAGGAGCAAGACGGGAATAAAAACATAAACCTACCAGCGAATGGACTTGAGGATATGGGGAGGGGGAAGGGTAAGCTGGGGTAAAGTGAGAGAGTGACATGGGTATATATATGGTCTTTATTATGTTGAGGTAATTTCCCTCTATGCCCACTTTCTGGAGGGTTTTATAATAAATGGGTGTTGAATTTTGTCAAACGTTTTCTCTGCATCTATTGAGATAATCATAAGGTTTTTATCCTTCAAGTTGTTAATATGGTGTATCACAGTGATTGATTTGCCTATGTTGAAGATTTATATCATTCGTGGGATAAACTCCACCTGATCGTGATGTATGATCCTTTTAATGTGCTTTTGGATTCTATTTGCTAGTATTTTGTTGAGGATTTTTGCATCTATGTTCATCAGTGGTATTGGCCTGTAGTTTTCTCTCTTTTTGACATCTTTGTCTGGTTTTGGTGTCAGGGTGAGGGTGGCTTTCTTTAATGAGTTTGGGAGTGTTCTTCCCTCTACGTTATTTTGGAAGAATTTGAGAAATATAGGTGTTAGCTCTTCTCTAAATGTCTGATAGATTTCACCTGTGAAGCCATCTTGTCCTTGGCTTTTGTTTGTTGGAAGATTTTTAATGAGCCTCATTTTCAGGGCTTGATATTGGTCTGTTTATATGTTCTATTTCTTCCTGGTTCAATCTTGGAAGTTTGTGCTTTTCTATGAATTTGTTAATTTCTTCCAGGTTGTCCATTTTATTGGCATATAGTTGCTTGTAGTAATCTCTCATGATCTTTTGTATTTCTGCAGTGTCAGTTGTTACATCTCCTTTTTCATTTCTAATTCTAAAGATTTGAGTCTTCTCCCTTTTTTGATGAGTCTGGCTAATGGTTATCAATTTTGTTTATCTTCTCAAAGAACCAGCTTTTATTTTTATTGTTCTTTCCTATTTTTTCCTTCATTTCTTTTTCACTTATTTCTGATCTGATCTTTATGATTTCTTTCCTTCTGCTAACTTTGGGGGTTCTTTCTCTACTTCCTTTAGGTGAAAGGATAGTTTGTTGATTTGAGATGTTTTTTTGTTTCTTGAGGTTGGATTGTATTGCTATAAACTTCTCTCTTAGTACTGCTTTTGCTGCATCCCCTAGGTTTTACATCATCATGTTTTCATTGTCACATTTTTCTAGGTATTTTTTGATTTCCTCAGTGATCTCTTGTTTACTAAGCAGTGTATATTTTAGTCCCCTTGTTTTTGTATTTTTTACAGATTTTTTCCTGTAATTGATATCTAGTCATCAAAGAACCAGCTTTTATTTTTATTGTTCTTTCCTATTTTTTCCTTCATTTCTTTTTCACTTATTTCTGATCTGATCTTTATGATTTCTTTCCTTCTGCTAACTTTGGGGGTTCTTTCTCTACTTCCTTTAGGTGAAAGGATAGTTTGTTGATTTGAGATGTTTTTTTGTTTCTTGAGGTTGGATTGTATTGCTATAAACTTCTCTCTTAGTACTGCTTTTGCTGCATCCCCTAGGTTTTACATCATCATGTTTTCATTGTCACATTTTTCTAGGTATTTTTTGATTTCCTCAGTGATCTCTTGTTTACTAAGCAGTGTATATTTTAGTCCCCTTGTTTTTGTATTTTTTACAGATTTTTTCCTGTAATTGATATCTAGTCTCAGAGCATTGTGGTCAGAAAAGATACTTGATGCGATTTCAATTTTCTTAAATTTACCAAGGCTTTATTTGTGATGCAAGATATGATCTATCCTAGAGAATATTCCATAAGCACTTGAGAAGAAAGTATGTTCTGTTGTTTTGGAATGGAATGTCCTATAAATATAAGTTAAGTCCATCATGATTAGTGTATCATTTAAAGCTTGTGTTTCCTTACTTACTTTCATTTTTGATGATCTGTCCATTGGTGAAAGTGAGGTGTTAAAATCCCCTACTATGATTATGTTACTGTCGATTTCCCCTTTTATGGCTGTTAGCATTTTCCTTATGTATTGAGGTGCTCCTATGTTGGGTGCATAAATATTTAAAATTGTTATATCTTCTTCTTGGATTGGTCTTTTGATGGTTATGTAGTGTCCTTCTGTGTCTCTTGTAACAATCTTTATTTTAATGTCTATTTTGTCTCTTATGACAATTGCCATTCCATCTTTCTTTTGATTTCCACTTGCATGGAACATCTTTTTCCATCCCTTCACTTTTAGTCTGTATGTGTCTCTAGGTCTGAAGTGTGTCTCTTCTAGACAGCATATGTATGGGTCTTGTTTTTGTATCCATTCATCCAGTCTGTGTTTTTTGGTGGGAACGTTTAATCCATTTTCATTTAAGGTAATTATCAATATGTATGCTCTTTCATAATTGTTTTAGTTTGTTATTGTAGGTCTTTTATTTCTCTTTTGTTTGTGGCCTAGAGAATTTCCTTTAGCATTTGCTATAAACCTGGTTTGGTGGTGCTGAATTGTCTTAGCTTTTGTTTCTATGTAAAGATTTTCATTTCTCCATCAAATCTGTATGAGATCGTTTCTGAGTAAAGTGATCTTGGTTGTAGTTTTTTCCCTTTCATCACTTTAAATATGTCTTGACACTCCCTTCTGGCTTGCAGAGTTTCTGCTGAAAGATCAGCTTTTAACTTTATGGGGATTCCCTTGTATGTTATTTGTTGTTTTTCCATTGCTGCTTTTTATATTTTTTCTTAGCATTTAATTTTGGATAGTTTGATTAATGTGTCTTGGCATGTTTCCCCTTGGATTTATCCTGTATGGGACTCTCTGTGCTCCCTGGAGTTGACTGACTATTTCCTTTCTCATATTAGGGAAATTTTCTTCTATAATCCCTTTGAATATTTTTTCAGTCCCTTTCTTTTTCTCTTCTTCTCCTGGGACCCATATCATTCGAATGTTGGTGCATTTATTGTTGTCCCAGAAGTCTCTAAGTCTGTCCTTAATTATTTTCATTCTGTTTTCTTTATTCTGCTCTGCAGTAGTTATTTCCAATATTTTATCTTCCAGATCACTTCTCCGTTCTTTTGCCTCAGTTATTCTGCTATTGATTCCTTTTTGAGAATTTTAAATTTCATGTATTGTGTTGTTCATCATTGTTTGTTTGCTCTTCAGTTCTTCTAGGTCTTTGTTAAACGTTTCTTGTAGTTTCTCCATTCTATTTCCTAGATTTTGGATCATCTTTGCTCTCATTACTCTGAATTGTTTTTCAGGTAGACTGCTTATTTCTTTTGGTTTTTGTTTGTTTGTTTTTTGCTATCATGGGTTTTTACCTTGCTCCTTCATCTGCTGCATATTCCTCTATCTTCTCATTTTATTAACTTATTGTGTTTTGGAGTTCTGCTTTTTACAGGCTGCAGGTTTTAGTTCTCATTATTTTTGGTGTCTTCCCTCAGTTGGTGAAGTTGATTCAGTGGTTTTTGTAGGCTTCCTGGTGGAAGGGACTGTTGCCTGTGTTCTGAAGTGTAGGGCTGTATCATGTCATTCTGATGGGTAGGGCCACTTCCAGTGGTGTATTTTGGGGTGTCTGTGAAGTTAGTATGATGTTAGGCAGCCTCTCTGCTTATGGTTGTGGCTGTATTCCTGTCTTGCTAGTTGGTTACCATGAGGCATCCAGCACTGGAGCTTGCTCGCCATTGGGTGAAGTTGGGTCTTAGTGTTGAAATGGAGATCTGTGGGAAAGCTCTCACTGATTGATATTACATGTGGCCAGGAGGTCTCTGGTGATCCCATGTCCTGCACTCGTCTGTCCCACGTCAGGAGTTCAGGCCTGACACCCAGCTGAAGCACCAAGACCCTGCTAGCCTCACGACTCACAAGAAAAGGAAGAAAACAATGAAAAACAAACAAACGAACAGATAGAACCCAAAAGCAAATGATAAAAGCAAAACTAAACAGACAGAATCACACAAAGAAGCATACACACACACTCTTAAAAAGAAAACAAACAAGAAAACAAAAGAAAACAAAAAGACACCAAAAAAATCAGTCAAAACCCTAGGACAAATGGTAAAAGCAAACCTAAACAGACAATATTACACAAAGAATCATACACATACACACTCACAAAAAGAGAAAAAAGGAAGGAAAAAAATTTAAATATAAAAAATTATAATATAAAAAATAAGAAATAAAAAATAAATAAAGAAGAGAGCAATCATCCAATAAACAAACCCACCAATGATAAGAAACACTAAAAACTAAACTCATATATAAACATAGAAACCAGAAACAAGTCAGGCAGAGAAAGCAATCCCTAAGTCTACAGTGTTTCCAAAGTCCATGCCTCAATTTTGGGAACCATTGTTGTCTATTCAGCTATTCCACAGATGCAGGGTTCATCAAGTTGTTTGTGGGGATTTAATCCTGTGCTCCAGAGGCCACATGGAGAAATTTCCCTTTCTCTTCCATGTTTGCTTGGCTTCTAGGTTTTAGCTTTAGTTTTGGCCCCTCCTCTGCATGTATGCCGCCCTCAGGCATCTCGTCCCCATCCAGACAGGAAGGGGTTAAATCTGCAGCTGATTAGGGACCTCTTGCTCACTCAGGCTAGGGAGAGGGAGGGGTATGGTAGTCATAATTGGAATTCGGGGCAAGACTGTGGTGGCAGAGGCTTGTGTGACATTGCAACACCCTGAGGTGCGCTGTGTGTTCTCTTAGGGAAGTTGTTCCTGGATAGCGGGACCCTGTCTGTGGCATGCTTCACAGGCTCCCAGGGGGATGTGGGTAGTGACCTGTGCTTGCACACAGGATTCATGGTGGCAGCAGCGACTGTGTTAGCCTTTTGTGCCCATCTCAGGCTTCCAAGCTGATAGCTGTGGCTCATGCCCATCTTTGGAGCTTGCTTAGGTGGTGTCTAGATATATGTGGGCAAATAGAGCAGAAATCCCCTTTCATCGTGCACCCTAAAACAATGGTCTTTTGCCTCCTTGGGTGGCTCAGACATTTTCTCTGACTCCCGCCTGGCTAGCTGTGACACACTAGTCCACTTCAGGCAGTTTTCACAGAGCCAACACCAGTCATCTCCCTGGGATCTGACCTCCGAAGCCCGAGCATCAGCTCTCAGCTCACACCCACCCCAGTGGTTGAGCAGACAAGTGTCTCAGGTTGATAAGTTTTGGTCTGCACCAATCCTCTGTGTGAAGTCTCTCTGCTTTTCCATCTGCACACCTGTTGCTTCACTCTTCTCCATGGCTCCGAAGCATCCGCCCCCCAGCCAGCAACCATCCCCACCAGTGAAGTGGCTCCCTAGTGTGTGGAAGCTTTTCCTCCTTCACAACTCCCTCCCAGAGGTGCAGGTCCCGTCGCTATTCTTTTCTTTTTCTATGGTCTTTTTTCTTTTGCCCTACCCAAGTACGTGGGGATTTTCTTGCCTTTTGGGAAGTCTGAGGTCTTCTGCCAGCATTAAGTAGGTGTTCTGTACGAGTTGTTCTACATGTAGATGTATTTTTGATGTATTTGTGGGGAGGAAGATTATCTCCACATCTTATTCCCCCACCATCTTGAAGGTCTCTCCACTATAATTTTTAAAGAACTTGGATACTGTTTTCAATACTGGCTGTACCAATTTACAATGCCATCAACAGTGCTGAAGGATTTCCTTTTCTCTACATTCTCATCAGCATTTGTCATCTCTTACATTTGATGAAAGCCACTATAACTGGTCTCATTGTGGTTCTGATTTACATTTCTCTAATGATTAATATGATATGTAGCACCTTTTCATGTAACTCTTAGTCATTTGTATATCTTCTTTTCAAAATTGTCTATTCCGGTCCTATGTCATTTTTTAAGTGAATTTTTTTTTGCTATTAATCTATGACTTATTTATATAATTTGGGTTTTAACCCCTTATCAGATATAAAAATAATTTTTCCCATTAAATATATTATCTTTTTATTTTGTTGAATGTTTCTTCTGCTGTGAAGAATCATTTTAGTTTGATGCAGTCTCACTTATTAATGTTTTAGTTTGTTCCTTATGTGTTAGATCCAAAAATATTTTGCCAAAACCTATGTCAAGGTGATTTTTTACCTATGTTTTCTTCTAGGAATTTTATGGTTTCCATTCATACATTTAAGTCTTTAATCCATTTTGAGTTAATTTTTTTGTGTGGTGTAAGGTAGGGATCTAGCTTATTATTTTACATGCAAATATACAGTTTTCCCGGAAGCATTTATTGACAAGACTATCTTTTCTCCATTGAGTATTCTTTGCTACTTTGTTAAAGATAAGTTGACAATATATGCTTGAGTTTATTTCTGGGATCTCCATTTTGTTCAATTGGTCTATGTGTCTGTTTTTATGCCAGTATCAAATTTATTTGATTACCATAGATTTATAATACAGCATGTAATCAGGAAGTGTGATGTCTCCTACTTTGTTCTTTCTCAGGAGTGCTTTGGCTGTCCAGGGTCTTTTTGGTTCCATATAAATTTTAGGATTTATTTTTACTTCTGTAAAAAATGCCATTGGAATCTTGGGGGACCTTGGTAGGGATTTCATTGAATCTAAAGACAGCTATGAGTAGTATGGACATTTTAACAATATTAATTCTTAATCCATGAACATGGGATACCATTCCATTTTTTGTATATTCTTTGTTTCCTTCATCAGTGTCTTGTGGTTTTCAGTGCAGAGATTTTTCATAACATTGGTTAAATTTATTGCTAAATATTTTATTGTTTTTCATGCAATTATAATTACAGCAATTTTCTTTATTTTCAGATAATTTGTTTTTAATCTATAGAAATGCACACCAATTCTGATGTGTTCTATTTCTTTTTCTTGCCTGATTGCTGTATCTAGGACTTCCAATATTGTGTTGAATAGGAGTGGTAAGAGTGAGTATACTTGTCTTTTTCCTGATCTTGGAGGAGAAACTTTCAAACTGTCCCTACTGAGTACGATGTTAGCTGAGAGCTTGCCATTTGTGATCTTTATTATGTTATGTTCCTTTGATAACTAATTTGTTAAGAGGTTTTTTTAATCATGAAAGAATGCTGAAGTTTGTCAAATTTTTCATCTCTTGACATGATCATAAGATTTTTTCTTTTATTCTATCATGGATACGTATCACATTTGGAGGACCCTCAACATGGTGGAGGAGTAAGACGTGGAGATCACCTTCCTCCCCACAAAAGCATCAAAAATACATCTACATGTGGAACAACTCATACAAAATGCCTAATGAATGCTGGCAGAAGACCTCAGACTTCCCAAAAGGCAAGAAACTCCCCACATAACTGGGTAGGGTAAGAAAAAACAGAGACAAAAGAATAGAGATGGGACCTGCATCTCTGGGAAGGACCTGGAAAGGAGGAAATGTTTCCACACATTAGGAAGCCCCTTCACTGGTGGAGACTGTGGGTGGGAGGGGGGAAACTTCGGAGTCACAGAGGAGAGTGCAGCAACAGGGGTGCAGAGGGCAAAATGGAGAGATTCCCGCATAGAAGATCTGTGCCAACCAGCACTCACCAGCCTGAGAGGCCTTTTCTGCTCACCCACTGGGGCAGGTGGGGGCTGGGAGCTGAGGAGTTCAGATCCCTGGGACAGGACTGGGGTTGACTGTGTGAACACAGACTGAAAGGGGCTAGAGCACCACAGCTAACAGGGAGAGATTCCAGGAATAAGTCTGCAACTGACTAGGAGTCAAGAGACCATGGTTTCATGGTGCACGAGGAGAGGAAATTCAGAACACCACCTAAACAAGCTTTAGAGTCGGGCGTGAGCCATGGCTATCAGCACAGACACCAGAGACGGGCATGAAACACTAAGGCTGCTGCTGCCACCAAGAATCCTGTGTGCAAGCACAGGTCACTATCCACACCTCCCCTCCCAGGAGGCTGTGCAGCGCACCACTTCCAGGGTCCCTTGATCCAGGGACAATATCACAGGGAGAACACCTGGCAAACCTCGGGCTGTTGTAACATCACGTTGGCCTCTGCCACCGCAGGCTCGCCCTACATTGCATACCCCTCCTTCTGCACAATCTGAGTGAACCAGAGCCCACAGTCAGCTGCTCCTTTAACCCCCTCCTCTCTGGGAGAAGAACAGATGCCAGACGGTGACCTAAATGCAGAGGTAGGGCCAGATCCAAAGTAGAACACCAGAAGCTGCATGAACAAAGAAGAGAAAGGGAAATTTCTTCATACAGCCTCAGGAACAGAAGATTAAGTCTCCACAATCAACTTGATGTACCCTGCATCTGTGAAATGCCTGAATAGACAATGAATCATCCCAAA
The DNA here is from genome assembly GCF_003031525.2 of Neophocaena asiaeorientalis asiaeorientalis. NCBI lineage: Eukaryota > Metazoa > Chordata > Mammalia > Artiodactyla > Phocoenidae > Neophocaena > Neophocaena asiaeorientalis. Next base: position 38,725 of record NW_020173217.1, read on the forward strand.
ACTGAGACAGTGAACTTTGGGAGCAACTATAAACTTGGGGTTTGTTCTATGTGAATGACTAGTTTCTGATTTTTACCCGTATCTTAGTATAGTTTTTAGCACTTGTTATTCATGATGGATTTGTTTATTGGTTTGGTTGCTGTCTTCCTTATTTTATTACTTTTTAAATTTTAATATTTTTTAAAAATTTATTTTAATAACAGTTTAATTAATTTTATTATTTTATTTTACTTTATTTATTTTACTTTATTGTTTTTCTCCCTTTTCTTCTGAGCTGTGTAGCTGAGAGGGTCTCAGTGCTCTGGTCAGCTGTCAATTCTGAGTCTCTGAGGTGGGAAAGCGGAGTTCAGGACATTGAACCACCAGAGACTTACCAGTCCCAGGTAATACCAATCAGCAAGAGCTGTCCCAGAGATCTCCCACTCAACGGTATGACTCAGCTCCACTCAACGACCAGCAAGCTCCAGTGCTAGAAACCCATGCCAAACAATTAACAAGACAAGGACACAACCCCAATGATTAGCAGAGAGCCTCCCTAAAATGATAATAAGTTCACAGACACCCCAAAACACACCACCGGATGTAGTCGTGCCTACTAGAAAGACAAGATACAGCCTCATCCACCAGAACACAGGCACAAGTCCCCACCACCAAGAAGCATAAACAACCGACTGAAAAAAACTTACCCACTGGGGGCAGATACCAAAACAACGGGAATTATGAACCTGCAGCCTGTGAAAAGGAGAACACAAACACTGTAAGATAAGCAAAAGGAGAAGACAGAGAAATATGCAGCAGGTGAAGAAGCAAGTAAAAACCCACCACACCAAACAAATGAAAAGGAAATAGGCAGTCTACCTGAAAAAGAATTCAGAGTAATGAGAGTAAAGGTGATTCAAAGCCTTGGAAATAGAATGGAGAAAATAAAAGAAATGTTTAACAAAGAATTAGAAGAACTAAAGAGCAAACAAATAATGATGAACAACAAAATAAATGAAATTAAAAATTTTCCAGAAGGGATCAATAGCAGGATAACTGAGGCAGAAGAACGGATAAATGATCTGGAAGATAAAATAATGGAAATAATAACTGCAGAGCTGAATAAAGAAAAAAGAATGAAAAGAATTAAGGACAGCCTCAGAGACCTCTGGGAAAACATTAAACATAACATTAGAATTATAGGGGCCCCAGAAGAAGAAGAGAAAAAGAAAGGGACTGTGAAAATATTTGAAGAGATTATAGTTGAAAACTTGCCTTATAAGGGAAAGGAAATAGTCAATCAAGTCCTGGAAGCACAGAGGCCCATACAGGATAAATCCAAGGATAAACACTCCAAAATGCATATTAATCAAACTAAAAAAAATTAAATACAAAGAAAAAATATAAAAAGCAGCAAGGGAAAATCAACACATAACATGAAAGGGAACCTCCATAAGGTTAACAGCTGATCTTTCAGCCTAAAATTTGAAAGCCAGAAGGGAGTGTCAGGACATATTTGAAGTGATGAAAGGGAAATACCTACAACCAAGATTACTCTACCCAGCAAGGATCTCATTCAGATTTGATGGAGAAATTAAAACAGTACAGACAAGCAACAGCTAAGAGAATTCATCACCAACAAACGAGCTTTAAAAGAAATGATAAAGGAACTTCTCTAGATAGGAAAAAGGAGAGAAGGAAAATACCTACAGTAACAAACCCAAAACAAGAAAATGGTAATAGGAACATACATATTGATCATTACCTTAAATGTAAATGGATTAAATGATCGAACAAAAAGACATAGACTGGCTGAATGCATACAAAACAAAGACCCCTATATATGCTGTCTACAAGAGACCCACTTCATATGTAGGGACATATACAGACTGAACCTGAGGGGATAGCAAAAGATTTCATGTAAATGGAAATCAAAAGAAAGCTGCAGTAGCAATTCTCATATCACACAAAATAGGCTTTATTTTCTTTTAATTTTTTTTACTTCTTTATTGTAGAATAATTGCTTTACATTGGTGTGTTACTTTCTGCATTATAACAAAGTGAGTCAGCTATACATATACGTATGTCCCAATATCTCTTCGCTCTTGCATCTCCCTCCCTCCAACCCTCCTTATCCCACCCTTCCAGGTGGTCACAAAACACCGAGCTTATCACACAGTGCTATGTGGCTGCTTCCCACTAGCTATTGGTTTTATATTTGGTAGTATATATATATGTCCATGCCACTATCTCACTTTGTCCCAGCTTACCCTTCCCCCTCCCCGTGTCCTTAAGTCCATTCTCTAGTACGTCTGCATCTTTATCCCATCCAGCCCCTAGGTTCTTCATGGCTTTTTTTTTCTTACATTCCACATATATCTGTTACCATACAGTGTTTGTTTTTCTCTTTCTGACTTGCTTCACTCTGTATGACAGACTCTAGGTACATACACCTCACTACAAATAACTCAATTTCATTTCATTTTATGGCTGAGTAATATTCCATTGTATATATGTGCCACATATTCTTTATCCATTCATCTGTTGATGGACACTTAGGAGGCTTCCGTGTCCTGGTTATTGTAAATAGAGCTGCAATGAACATTGTGCTACATGACTCTTTTTGAATTTTGGTTTTCTCAGGATACATGTCCAGTAGTGGGATTGCTGGGTCATATGGTAGTTCAATTTGCAGTTTTTTAAGGAACCTCCATATGGTTCTCCATAGTGGCTGTATCAATTTACATTCCCACCAACAGTGCGAGAGGATTCCTTTTGCTCCATACCCTCTCCAGCAGTTATTGTTTGTAGTTTTTTGATGATAGCCATTCTGACTGGTGTGAGATGATATCTCATTGTAGATCTGATTTGCATTTCTCTAATAATTAATGATGCTGAGCATTCTTTCATGTGTTTGTTGGCAAACTGTATAACTACTTTGTAAAAATGTCTGTTTAGGTCTTCTGCCCATTTTTGGATTGGGTTGTTTGATTTTTTGATATTGAGCTGCATGAGCCGCTTGTAAATTTTGGAGATTAATGCTTTGTCAGTTGCTACACTGGCAAATATTTTCTCCCATTCTGAGGGTTCTATTTTCGTGTTGTTTATGGTTTCATTTGTTGTACAACAGCTTTTAAGTTTCATTAGGCCCCATTTGTTTATTTTTGTTTTTATTTCCATTTCCTTATAAGGTGGGTCAAAAAGGATCTTGATGTGATTTATTTCATAGAGTGTACTGACTATGTTTTACCCTAACAGTTTTATAGTGTCTGACCTTACATTTACGTCTTTAATCCATTTTGAGTTGATTTTGTGTATGGTGTTAGGGAGTGTTCTAATATCATTCTTTTACATGTAGCTCTCCAGTATTCCAGGCACCACTTATTGAAGAGGCTGTCTTTTCTACATTGCATATTCTTGCATCTGTTATCAAATATAAGGTGACCATATATGTGTGGGATTATCTCTGGGCTTTCTCTCCTGTTCCACTGATCTATATTTCTGTTTTTGACCCAGTACCATACTGTCTTGATTACTGGAGCTTTGTAGTATAATCTGAAGTCAGGGAGTCTGATTCCTCCAGCTCTGTTTTTCGTTCTCAACATTGCTTTGGCTATTCGGGGTCTTTTTTGTTCCCATACAAACTGTGAAATTTTTTGTTCTAGTTCTGTGAAAAATGCCAGTGGTAGTTTGAAAGGGATTGCATTGAATCTGTAGATGGCTTTGGGTAGTAGAGTCATTTTCACAATATTGATTCTTCCAATCCAAGAGCAAGGTATATCTCTCCATCTATTTGTTTCATCTTTAATTTCTTTCATCAGTGTATTATAATTTTCTGCATACAGGTCTTTTGTCTCCTTAGGTAGGTTTATTCCTAGATATTTTTGTTGCAGTGGTAAATGGGAGTGTTTTCTTGATTTCACTTTCAGATTTTTCATCATTAGTGTCTAGGAATGCCAGAGATTTCTGTGTATTAATTTTGTATCCTGCTACTTCACCAAATTCATTGATTAGGTCTAGTAGTTTTCTGGTAGTGCCTTTAGGATTCTCTATGTATAGTATCATGTCATCTGCAAACAGTGACAGCTTTACTTCTTCTTTTCTGATTTGGATTCCTTTTATTTCTTTTTCTTCTCTGATTGCTGTGGCTAAAACTTCCAAAACAATGTTGAATAATAGTGGTGAGAGTGGGCAACCTTGTCTTGTTCCTGATCTTAGTGGAAATGCTTTCAGTTTTTCACTATTGAGGATGATGTTGGCTGTGGGTTTGTCATATATGGCCTTCATTATGTTGAGGTAAGTTCACTCTTTGCCTACCTTCTGGAGGGTACAATATAGACTTTAATATAAAGACTATTACGAGAGACAAAGAAGGACACTACATCATGATCATGGGATCAATCTAAGAAGAAGATATAAAAATTGTAAATTTTTTGCACCCAACATAGGAGCCCCTCAATACATAAGGCAAATGCTAACCGCCATAAAAGGGGAAATTGAAAGTAACACAATCATAGTAGGGGGCTATAACACCCCACTTTCACCAATGGACAGATCATCAAAAATGAAAGTAAGTAAGGAAACACAGGTTTTAAAAGACAACTTGGAGCAGAGAGGCAATTGGCATTTATCAGACATTCCATTCAAAAACAAGAGAATACATTTTCTCTCAAGTGCTCATGCAATATTCTCCAGGATAAATCATATCTTGGGTCACAAATCAGGCCTTGGTAAATTTAAGAAAATTTCAATCTTATCAAATATCTTTTCTGACAACAATGCTATGAGACTAGGTATCAATTAGAGGGAAAATGACTATAATAAATACAAACACATGGAGGCTAAACAATATGCTACTAAATAACCAAATGATCACTGAAGAAATCAACAGCAAAATCACAAAATGCCTAGAATCAAATGACAATGAAATAACGATGACCCAAATCCTGTGAGATGCAGCAAAAGCAGTTCTAAGAGGGAAGTTTATAGCAATAGAATACTACCTGAAGATAGAGGAACCATCTCAAATAAACAACCCACACTTACATCTAAAGCAATTAGGGAAAAAAGAACAAAAAACCCCAAAGTTAGCATGAGGAAAGAAATCATAAATATCATATGATAAATAAATGGAAAAGAAAATTATAGCAAAGATCAATAAAACTAAAAGCTGGTTCTTTGAGAAGATAACTAAAACTGATAAACCTTTTGCCAGAGTCATCAAGAATAGAAGGGAAAAGACAAATCAACAAAATTACAAATGATAAAGGAGAAGTAACAACTGACACTGCAGAAATACAGTGCGTCATGAGAGATTTTTCAAGGAACTCTATGACAATGAAATTGAAAACCTGGAAGTAACAGACACATTCATAGAAAAGCACAACCTTCCAAGACGGAAACAGAAAGAAATAGAAAATATAAATAGACAAATCACAAGCACTGAAATTAAAAAGCTTCCAACAAACAAAAGCTCAGGACCAGATCACTTTACAGGTGAATTCTATCAAATATTTAGAGAACAGCTAACATGCATCCTTCTCAAACTCTTCCAAAATAATGCAGAGGGAGGAACACTCCCAAAGTTATTCTACGAGGCCACCATCACCCTGATACCAAAACCAGACAAAGATGTCATAAAAAAAGAAAATTACAGGCCAGTATCCCTGATCAACATAGATGCAAAAATCCTCAACACAATACTAGGAAACAGAATCCAATAGCACATTAAAAGTATCATACACCATTATCAAGTGGGGTTTATCCCAGGAATGCAAGGATTCTTCAATATATGCAAATCAATCAATGTGATACACTATATTAACAAAGTGAAGGATAAAAACCATATGGTCATCTCAATAGATGCAGAAAAAAACTGTTGACAGAGTTCAGCACCCATTTTGGATAAAACCCTCCAGAAACTAGGCATACAGGGAACTTACCTCAACAAAATAAAGGCCATATATGACAAACCCACAGCCAACATCACTCTCAATGGTGAAAAACTGAAACTATTTGCACGAAGATCAGGAAGAAGGGAAGGTTGCCCACTCTCATCACTATTACTCAACATAGTTTTGGAATTTTTTGCCACAGCAATCAGAGAATAAAAAGGAATAAGAGGAGTCCAAATCGTAAAAGAAGCATGAAACTGTTACTGTTTGCAGATGACATGATATTATACATAGAGCAACCTAAGGATGCTAACAGAAAACTAGTAGAGCTCATCAATGAATTTGGTAAAGTAGTAGGATACAAAATTAATGCACAGAAATCTCTTGTATTCTTTTACAGTAATTATGAAAAATGTGAAAGAGACAATAAGGGAACACTCTGATTTACCATTGCAACAAAAAGAATGAAATACCTAGGAATACACATACCTAAGGAGTCAAAAGACCTGTATGCAGAAAAAATAAGACACTGATGAAAGAAATTAAAGATGATACAAATAGATGGAGTGATGTACCATGTTTTAGGGGTGGATGAATCAATATTTTGAAAATAACTGTAGTACCCAAAGCAATCTACACGTTCAGTGGAGTCCCTATCAAACTACCAATGGCTATTTTCACAGAACTAGAACAAAAAATTTCACAATTTGTATGGAAAAACAAAAGACCCTGAATAGCCAAAGTAATCTATAGAAAGGAAAACGGAGTTGGAGAAATCAGGCTCCCTGACTTCAGAGTATGCCACAAAGCTACAAAAATCAAGACAGTATGGGGCTTCCCTGATGGTGCAGTGGTTGAGAGTCCGCCTGCTGATGCAGGGGACACAGGTTCATGCCCCAGTCCGGGAAGATCCCACATGCCCCGGAGCGGCTAGGCCCGTGAGCCATGGCTGCTGAGCCTGTGTGTCCGGAGCCTGTGCTCCACAAGGTGAGAGGCCACAACAGCAGTGAGAGGCCCGCGTACTACAAAAAAAAAAAAAGACAATATGGTACTGGCACAGAAAAAGAAATATAGATCAATGGAAGAGGATAGAAAACCCAGCGATAAACCCACGAACATATGGTCAACTCATCTCTGAGAAAGTAGGCAAGGATACATATTGGAGAAATAACACTATCTTGAATAAGCGTTGTTGGGAAAACTGGACAGCTACATTTAAAAGAATGAAATTAGAACACTTCCTTACGCCATACACAAAAATAAATGCAAAATGGGTTAAAGATCTAAATGCAAGGCCAGACACTATCAAAGTCTTAGATTAAAAAATAGAACACTATGACATAAATCACAGCAAGATCTTTTTTAACCCACTTACTAGAGAAATGAAAATAAAAACAAAAATAAACAAAACAAATGGCAGCTAGTGAAACTTAAAAGCTTTTGCACAGCAAAGGAAACCATAAACAAAAGGAAAAGACAACCCTCAGAATGGGAGAAAGTATTTGCAAACGAAGGGACTGATAAAGGATTAATCTCCAAAACATACAAACAGCTCATGCAGCTCAATATCAAAAAACAAAAACCCAATCAAAAAATGGGCAAGAGACCTAAACAGACATTTCTCCAAGAAGATATACATATTGCTAACAAACACAGGAAAGGATGCTCAACATCACTAATAATTAGAGAAATGGAAATCAAAACTACAGTGAGGTATTACCTAACACCAGTCAGAATGGCCATCATCAAAAATTCTACAAACAATAAATGCTGGAGAGGGTGTGGAGAAAATGGAACCCTCTTGCACTGTTAGTGGGAATGTAAATTGATACAGCCAGTATGGAGAATAGAATGGATGTTCCTCAAAAAACTAAAAATAGAAGTACCATATCACTCAGCATTGCCACTTCTGGCCATATGCCCTGAGAAAACCATAATTCAAATAAAGACATGTATCACAATGTACATTTCATCACTATTTACTGTACTTAGGACATGAAAGCAAACTAAGTGTTGGTCGACAGATGAGTGGATCAAGAAGATGTTGCACACATATACAAGGGAATATTAGTCAGCCATAAAAAGAAACAAAATTGAGTTATTTGCAGTGATTTGGATGTCCCTAGGGTCTGTCATATAGAGTGATTTAGTCAGAAAGAGAAAAATAAAACACCGTATGCTCACATATATATATGGAATCTTAAAAAGAAGATGGTTCTGAGGAATCTTGGGCCAGGACAGGAATAAAGACACAGACGTAGAGAATGGACTTGAGGACATGGGGTTGGGGAATTGTAAGCTGGGACGAAGTGAGAGAGTGGCATAGACATATATACGCTATAAAATGTAAAATAGATAGCAAGTGGGAAGAAGCTATGTAGAATAAGGAGATCATCTCGGTGCTTTGTGACCACCTAGGGAGGTGGCATAAGGCTGGTGGAGGCAGACACAAGAGGGAGGATATATGGGTATATATGTATACACATAGCTGATTCACTTTGTTATACAGCAGCAACTAACACAACAATGTAAAGCAATTATACTCCAATAAAGTTGTTAAAAAACGTCATTGCATCCTGAGAATAAATCCCAGTTGATCATGGTGAATAGTTCTTCTAATATAAAGCTAAATTCAATTTGCTCATAATTTATTTAAAGTTTTGCATCTATATTCTTCTGGTATATTGGCCTGTACTTTTCCTTTCTTGTAATATCCTTTTCTGCTTTGATATGAGGGTAATACTGGCCTCATGAAATGAATTTGTGAGTGTTCCCTCTTTTGGATTTTTTGGAAGATTTTGAGAAGTATTGGCAATATCATTAAACATTTGGTAAAATTCACTAGTTTAGTCATCTTGCCCTGAATTATTTTTCATTGGAAGAAATTTTTTAATGATTATATTGGAGTATAATTGCTTTACAATGGTGTGTTAGTTTCTGCTTTATAACAAAGTGAATCAGTTATACATATATGTTCTCATATCTCTTACATCTCCCTCCCTCCCACCCTCCCTATCCCACCCCTCTAGGTGGTCACAAACCACCGAGCTGATCTCCCTGTGCTATGTGGCTGCTTCTCACTAGCTATCTATTGTACATTTGGTAGTGTATATATGTCCATGCCACTCTCTCACTTTGTCACAGCTCACCCTTCCCCCTCCCCATATCCTCAATTCCATGCTCTAGTAGGTTTGTGTCTTTATTCCTGTCTTACCCCTAGGTACTTCATGACCTTTTTAAAAAATCAATATATATGTGTGTGTTAGCATACGTTATTTGTTTTTCTCTTTCTGACTTACTTCACACTGTATGACAGACTGTAGTTCCATCCACCTCACTACAAATGACTCAATTTCGTTTATTTTTATGGCTAATATTCCATTGTATATAAGTGCCACATATTCTTTATCCATTCATCTGTTTATGGACACTTAGGTTGCTTCCATGTCCTGGTTATTGTAAATAGTGCTGCAATGAATATTTTGGTACATGACTGTTTTTGAATTATGTTTTTCTCAGGGTATATGCCCAATAGTTGGATTGCTGGGTCATATGGTAGTTCAATTTGTAGTTATTTAAGGAACCTCCATACTGTTCGCCACAGTGGCTGTATCAATTTACATTCCCACCAGCAGTGCAAGAGTGTCCCCTTCTCTCCACACCCTCTCCAGCATTTATTGTTTTTGGTTTTTTGATGATGGCCATTCTGACTGGTGTGAGATGAAATCTCATTGTTGTTTTGATTTGCATTTCTCTAATGATTAATGATGTTAAGCATTCTTTCATGTGTTTGTTGGCAATCTGTATATCTTCTTTGGAGAAATGTCTGTTTAGGTCTTCTGCCCATTTTTGAATTGGGTTGTTTGATTTTTTGATATTGAGCTGCATGAGCTGCTTGTAAATTTTGGAGATTAATCCTTTGTCAGTTGCTTCATTGGCAAATATTTTCACCCATCCTGAGGGTTGTCTTTTGGTCTTGTTTGTGGTTTCCTTTGTTGTGCAAAAGCTTTTAAGTTTCATTAGGTCACATTTGTTTACTTTGTTTTTATTTCCATTTCTCTAGGAAGTGGGTCAAAAGGATCTTGCTGTGATTTATGTCATAGAGTGTTCTGCCTATTTTTTCCTCAAAGAGTTTGATAGTGTCTGGCCTTACATTTAGGTCTTTAAACCATTTTCAGTTTATCTTTGTCTATGGTGTTAGGGAGTTTTCTAATTTCATACTTTTATGTGTACTGTCCAGTTTTCCCAGCACCACTTATTGAAGAGGCTCTCTTTTCTCCACTGTATATTCTTGCCTCCTTATCAAAGATAAGGTGACCATATGTGCTTGGGTTTATCTCTGGGCTTTCTACCCTGTTCCATACTGTCTTGATTACTGTTGCTTTGTAGTATAGTCTGAAATCTGGGAGACTGACTCCTCCAGCTCCACTTTTTGTTCTCAAGATTGCTTTAGCTATTTGGGGTCTTTTGCATTTGCATACATATTGTGAAAATTTTTGTTCTGGTTCTGTGAGAAAGGCCAGTGGTAGTTTGATAGGTATTGCACTGAATCTATAGATTGCTTTGGGAAGTAGAATCATTTTCACAATGTTGATGGCTCCAATTCAAGAACATGGTATATCTCTCCATCTGTTTGTATCATCTTTAATTTCTTTCATCAGTGTCTTATAATTTTCTGCATACAGGTCTTTTGTCTCCTTTGGTAGGTTTATTCCTAGATATTATATTCTTTTTGTTGTAATGGTAAATGGGAGTATTTTCGTAATTTCACTTTCAGAATTTTCATCATTAGTGTGTAGGAATGCTCGAGATTTCTGTGCATTAATTTTGTATTCTGCTACTTTTCCAAATTCATTGATTAACTGTAGTAGTTTTCTGGTAACATCTTCAGGATTCTCTGTGTATAGTATCATGTCATCTGCAAACAGTGACAGCTTTACTTCTTCTGTTGCCATTTGGATTCCTTTTATTTAATTTTCTTCTCTGATTGCTGTGGCTAAAACTCCCAAATCTGTGTTGAATAAGACTGGTGAGAGTGGTCAACCTTTTCTTGCTCCTGATCGTAGGGGAGATGTTTTCAGTTTTCCACCATTGAGGACGATATTGTCTGTGGGTTTGTCATATAAGGCCAGGATTATGTTGAGCACATTTCCCTCTATGCCTACTTTCTGCAGGGTTTTTATCATAAAAGGGTGTTGAATTTTGTTGAAAGCTTTCTCTGTCTCGATTGAGATGATCATGTTTTTTCTCCTGCAATTTGTTAACATAGTGTATCACATTGATTGATTTGTGTATATTGAAGAATCCTTGCATTCCTGGGACAAACCCCACTTGATCATGGTGTATGATCCTTTAATGTGCTGTTGGATTCTGTTTGCTAGTATTTTGTTTCTAGGTATTTTTTGATTTCCTCTTTGATTTCTTCAGTGATTTCTTGGTTACTAAGTATTGTATTGTTTAGCCTCCATGTGCTTGTAGTTTTTACAGATTTTTTCTTTTCATTGATAGCTAGTATCATAGTGTTGTATTTGGAAAAGATACTTGTTATGATTTCTATTTTCTTAAATATACCAATGCTTTATTTGTGACCCAAGATATGATCTATCCTGGAGAATGTTCCATGAGCAATTGAGAAAAATGTGCATTCTGTTGTTTTGGAAGGAATGTGCTATAAACAGCAATTAAGTACCTCTTGTTTAATGTATCATTTAAATTTGTGTTTCCTTATTTATTTTCATTTTGGATGATCTGTCCATTGGTGAAAGTGCGGTGTTAAAGTCCCCTACTATGATTGTGTTACTGTCAATTTCCCCTTTTATGGCTGTTAGTATTTGCCTTATGTATTGAGGTGCTCCTATGTTGGGTGCATAAATATTTACAATTGTTATATCTTCTTCTTGGATTGATCCCTTGATATTATGTAGTGTCCTTCTTTGTCTCTTGTAATGGTCTTTATGTTAAGGTCTATTTTGTCTGATATGAGAAATGCTACTGCGGCTTTCTTTTGATTTCCATTTGCATGGAATATCTTTTTTCATCCCCTCACATTCAGTCTGTATGTGTCCCTAGGTCTGAAGTGGGTCTCTTGTAGAGAGCATATATTTGGGTCTTGTTTTTGTATCCATTCAGCCAGTCTCTGTCTTTTGGTTTGATCATTTAATCCAATTACATTTCAGGTAGTTATCAATATGTATGTTCCTACTTCCATTTTCTTAACTGTTTGGGATTTGTTATTGTAGGTCTTTTCCTTCTCTTGTGTTTCCTGCCTACAGAAGTTCCTTTAGCATTTGTTGTAAGGTTGGTTTGGTGGTGCTGAATTCTCTTAAATTTTTCTTGTCTGTAAAGGTGTTAATTTCTCCATCAAATCTTAATGAGATCCTTTCTGAGTAGAGTAATCTTGGTTGTAGGTTTCCCCCTTTCATCACTTTAACTATGTGTTGCCACTCTCTTTTGGCTTGCAGAGTTTCTGCTGAAAGATCAGCTATCAATATGTATGTTCCTACTTCCATTTTCTTAACTGTTTGGGATTTGTTATTGTAGGTCTTTTCCTTCTCTTGTGTTTCCTGCCTACAGAAGTTCCTTTAGCATTTGTTGTAAGGTTGGTTTGGTGGTGCTGAATTCTCTTAAATTTTTCTTGTCTGTAAAGGTGTTAATTTCTCCATCAAATCTTAATGAGATCCTTTCTGAGTAGAGTAATCTTGGTTGTAGGTTTTTCTCCTTCATCACTGTAAATATATCCTGCCACTTACTTCTGGCTTGCAGAGTTTCTGCTGAAATATCAGCCGTTAACCTTATTCACTTGTGTGTTATTTGTTGTTTTCCCCTTGCTGCCTTTAATATTTTTTCTTTGTATTTAATTTTTGATAGTTTGATTAATATGTGTCTTGTCGTGTTTCTCCTTGGATTTCACATCTATGGGACTCTCTGTGCTTCCTGGTCTTAATTAAATATTTCCTTTCCCATATTAGGGAAATTTTCAACTCTAATCACTTCAAATACTTTCTCAGTCCCTTTCTTTTTCTCTTCTTCTTCTGTGACCCCTATAATTCGAATGTTGGTGCATTTAATGTTGTCCCAGAGGTCTCTGAGACTGTCCTCAGTTCTCTTCATTCTCTTTGCTTTATTCTGCTCTGCAGTAGTTATTTCCACTATTTTATCTTCCAGGTCACTTATCTTTTCTTCTGCCTCAGTTATTCTGCTATTGTTCGTTTGTAGAGAATTTTAAAATTCATTTATTGTGTTTTTCATCATTGTTTGTTTGCCCTTTAGTTCTTCTAGGTCCTTGTTAAAACGTTTGTTGTTTTTTCTCTATTGTATTTCCAAGATTTTGGATCATCTTTACTCTCATTATTCTGAATTCTTTTTCAGGTAGCCTGCCTATTTCCTCTTCATTTGTTAGGTCTGGTGGGTTTTTACCTTACTCCATCTGCTGTGTGTTTTTCTGTATTCTCATTTTGCTTAACTTACTGTGTTTGGGGTCTCCATTTTGCAGGCTGCAGGTTCATATTTCCCCTTGTTTTTGGTGTCTCTCCCTAGTGGCTAAGCTTTGTTCAGTGGGTTGCATCAGCTTCCTGTGGAGGGGACTAGTGCCTGTGTTCTGGTGGATGAGTCTGGGTCTTGTCTTTCTGGTGGGCAGGTACACGTCTGTTGGTGTGTTTTGGGGTGTCTCTAACCTTATTATGATTTTAGGCAGCCTCTCTGCTAATGGATGGGGTTGTGTTCCTGTCTTGCTTGTTTTTTGGCATGGGGTGTCCAGTACTGTAGCTTGCTGTTCATTGAGTCAAACTGGGTCTTGGCTTTGAGATGGAGATGTCTGGGAGAATTTTGCCATTTGATATTATGCGGAGCTGGGTGGTATCTTGTGGACCAGCGCCCTGAAGTTGTTTCTCCCACCTCAGAGGCACAGCCCTTGTGCCAGGCTGCAGCACCAAGGGCCTTTCATCCACATGGCTCAGAATAAAAGGGAGAAAAAATAGAAAGAAAGGAAAAAAGAAGATAAAATAAAGTCATTAAAGTAAAAAATGAAAAATAATAATTAAGAAAAAAATTTAAACATAAAAATACAAGAACAAAAAGAAACAAACAAGCAGAAAATCGGGTGGACAGAACCCTAGGACAAGTGGTAAAAGCAAATCTATACAGACAAAAACACACACAGAAACATACACATACACAGTGACAAAAAAAGAAAAAGGGAACAAAAATATATATCTTTCTCCCAACGTCCACCTCCTCAATTTGGGATGATTCATTGCCTATTCAGGTATTCCACAGATGCACGGTACATCAAGTTGACTGTGGAGATTTAATCCGCTGCTCCTGAGGCTGCTGGGAGAAACTTCCCTTTCTCTTCTTTGTTCGCACAACTCGTGTGGTTCAGCTTTGGATTGGGACCCACCTCTGCATGTAGGTTACCTGAGGGCATCTGTTCTTCACTCAGACAGGACAGGGTTAAAGGAGCAGCTGATTCGGGGGCTCTGGCTCACTCAGACTGGGCGGAGGGAGGGGTACGGATGCAGGGAGAGCCTGTGGTGGCAGAGCCCAGCATGTCATCGTATCAGCCTAAGGTGCACCTTGTGTTCTCCCGGGGAATTTGTCCCTGGATCACGGGATCCTGGCAGAGGTAGTTTCACAGGCTCCCAGGAGGGGAGGTGTTGAGAGTGACCTGTGCTCACACTCAGGCTTCTCAGTGGTGGCAGTAGCAGCCTTAGCATCCCATGCCCGTCTCTGGTGTCCATGCTGAAAGCTGCTGCTCGCACCCGTCTCTGGAGCTCCTTGAAGTGGTCCTCTGTATCCCCTCTCCTCGTGCACCAGGAAATAAAGAGCCAAGAAAAAGTCTCTTGCCTCTTTGGCAGCTCCAGACACTTTCCTGGACTCCCTTCTTGCTATCTGTGGCACATTAGTCCCTTCAGGCTGTGTTCACGTTGCCAACCCCAGTCGTCTCTCTGGGATCCCACCTCCGAAGCCCGAGCGTCATCTCTCAGCCCCTGCCCACCCTGTCTGGTGAGCAGACAAACTTCACGGGCTGGTGAGTGGTGGTCTGCACCATTCCTCAGTGCAGGAATCTCTCTGCTTTGCCCTCTGCACCCCTGTTGCTCTCCTCTCCTCCGGGGCTCTGAAGCTCCCCCACTCTGCCACCCACAGTCTCCACCCGTGAAGGGGCTTCCTAGTGTGTAGAATCCTTTCCTCCTTAACAGCTCCCTGCCAGTGGTGCAGGTCCTGTCTCTATTCTTTTGTCTCTGTTTATTCTTTTTTCTTTTGCCCTACCCAGGTACGTGGGGGAGTTTCTTGCCTTTGGGAGGTCTGAGTTTTTCTGCCAGTGTTCAGTAGGTGTTTTGTAGGAGCTGCTCCACATGTAGATGTATTCCTGATGTATTTGTGAGGAGGAAGGTAATCTCTGCATCTTACTCTTCCGCCATCTTGAAGCTCTTCCCATTGGAAGACTTTTGATTATTGGTTCAATTTCCTTAGTAATAATTGTTTTATTCAGATTTTTATTTCTTCCTGAGTGTGTCTTGGTAGATTGCTTGAAGATTGCTTGCAAGAATTTTTCCATTTCTTCTAGTTTGTTCAATTTGTTGTTGTAGTTGTTCATAGTAGCTTCCTTCAAATCTTGTATTTCTTGCTATTAGTTGTAATGTCTCCTCTTTCTTTTTTAATTTTGTTGTCTAGTGTCCTCTATATTTTTTCTTTTGTCAGTCTATCTAAAGTTTTGTCAATTTTGTTTAGCTTTTCAAAGAATCAACTTCTATTTTTGTTAATATTTTCTACTGTTTTTGTTTTCTCTTTTACTTATTTCTGCTCTGATATTTATTATTTTCTTCCTTCTGCTAACTAGGGGCTCAGTTTGCTCTTTTTCTAGTTCCTTGTGGCATAGATTTATGTTGTTTATATGAGATCTTTCTTGTTTCTTAATGTAGGCATTTATTGCTGTGAACTTCCCTCTTGAGCTGCTTTTGCTGCATCTCATAATTTTGAGTATGTTGTGTTTTAATTTTCCTTTGTCTCTAGATATTTTTAAATTTCCCCTTTAATTTATTCTTTGATTCACTGGTTGTTCAGGAGATTGTTGTTTAATTTGTATATATTTTTGTGTTTTTTGGTTTTCCTCATATTTGTGATTTCTAGTTTCATAATGTTGTGATCAGAGGAAATTCTTGGTATAATTTCAATCTTGTTGAACTTGCTAGACTTGTCTTGTGGTCTAATATGTGATTTACCCTAGAAAATGTTCCATGTGTGCTTGAGAAAAATGTCTATTCTGCTGTTGTTGGAATGAATGCTGTATATATGGCTATTGCCTCCAGTTGATCTATGGTTTTCTTCATATCCATTGTTTCCTTATTGATTTTCATTCTGGATGATTTATCCATTGTTGAGAGGAGGTATTAAATTCCTCAACTATTATTGTATAGCTTTTTATATCTCTTTTTATCCCTGTTAGCTTTTGTTTTATATATTTATGTGCTCCAATGTTTGGTTCATAAATGCTAACAACTGTGATATCTTCTTGAAAGGCTGACACCCTTATTCTTGGAGAAGGTCATTAAGAGAACATGAGCATTGATTGACCCACAAGGTAGACTCAGATATCAGAGGCTCCTTACTCCAACTCTGTCATTTGAAATGTATATTCCACCCTCTGTTCTCACACTAGGAGGCATTTCAAAGATTCAGCCTTGAGAGAGTGTTTTGTTGAGGACATCTGGATTGTATATATGACTGAACCCTATTAAGATCTCTATATAAGCTTTTAAGATTTTGGTGCACAGGTATGGAGATATACTAATCTTGCAGCCATGCAGGACAAGCCTCATATATAAGTTCACTTGTTATTAAATCTGCTACCTACCAATCTGGAGTGGTCTTCCTTTTTCTTCAGTCTCTCCTTGCCCTCTCTGTATAGGGGCCAGTTTTGAATTTTACCTGGGTAATTTCTGAGGATGTGAACAAACAATTGGTGAATGAGTCAGGAAACTGAAAATATGGGTTTTGGGAAAGAGGCATCTGTTGTGGAAATACCAAGTTGGTTATCAACCTCTATGTGGGGATGAATGACCTGCATTTTTGATGCTTGTGAATATGGGTAAGCCCCAAAATGTCAGTTTATTTAATGCATTATGGAACTGTGCATCACACACTGTGGCAAAGGAGGAAAGTGAATGGCTGCTGTAGTGGGCTGGCCTCCACTGTGGACAGTTTGGCTGGCCACTAATGCCCAACTAGATGCTGAGGCTCCAGTTAGAGAGTTGTAAGAAGAGTTGAGGATAGAGAAGGAGGTGTGGTTGTTCACATTCTGCCAGATTCAAGGTGAGCCGACAAAGTGGGATAGCAACAAATTAAGTTGGAGACCTTAGCATGCTGTTTTGCAAAGCTAAGAGGGTGCAATCTGCTGTGGTTTAAGGTCTGAGTGCTCGTGAGAAAGCCTGATTGCGACACTAGGAGTCAGAGTCCCTGGGAAAGTGATGGGAGCAAACAGCAAGATGCTGTGGTGATTAATGGTGAAACGTATGAAATGCCTCATGCCATCAGATCCCTAATACAGAGGAAAGCAAAAGCACAACAACTCCAACCAGTAATGCAGCCCCCAATTCAAGAAACATTCATGATAAGAGAATATATGTACACTGAGCTTATTGATATAGCTGCTAATTTCCAAAAAAAGGCCAGGGATAATATCCAGGCATGGATAGTGAAGTATAGGGTATGGCAGGTGATGGCATTCCTCTCACTAGGCAGGAGGCAGAGAAAATGAACAACATTACCACCCACCCTGCCCACCACGCAGCACCTGTATGGCACTCAGGGAGTTCAAGGGACTCACTCCCTTATAGGTTGGATTATTGTAGCCTGCAGGGAAGCTTGGCCCAATGAGGGGAATCTTTTGGGCATGTGGGATCCTGAAAGTCTATAGAGGAGTTAAAACCAATTCTTAGGGAGTTGGAAATCAGATAGGCCATCTATGCCTCTGACTTTGAAGGTCCTTACTGAGCCATATTCACTGCAGAAATGAAAGCCAAGATACTCCAGTCCTTCTCCAATACCTGGTATGGTATACTGATATCCAGGCTGAGCCCAGTCATAGGACAAAACATTTATGATTCGGGGCAGTCCACTGTTGATCTAAGGGACAATGAAAAATCCCAGGAATGCGTAGGGCATGTGGGAGAGATCTGGTACAGAAATGGAACTCATTAAGCTGATATAACAATATAAAAATTAGCTGTTAAGGATCTGGTAAGAATAACCTGCAAGCAAATGTGGTTTGACATAATTGCAATTAGGATCCCACCTGAAAAGATAGGTTGGCAACCCAACACTGTATTGCCCAGCCTGCGAAGCATTAAAACCTGAACAACAGTTCAGACCTGCCCCACCTGCCCCTACCATCCCTATTATCCCACCTGCTCCAGCAGAGGCCTCAGGAATACAGTCTTATGTGTGGTAAGTGCCTCCCACACACAAGGTATAGGATGCAGGCCAATACTGTCTCCAAGTGAGGGCTGTTGGGGGCAACTGGAGGCCCATGTTGAGCCCACTATTGATTGTGCGCCAAAAAACAAACACAAGGTGACAGATTTGGGTGATACTGGGGCCAAATATACTCTAATATGTGGTAATCCTCAGAAGAAGTTTTGTGGCCCCCTCAACACCACTGAGTGTTAAGGAGGGCAAATGGTTGTAGTCAGGGAGGTACCTTTGATACTGAGAACTGAGCATTCTCCCGTATGAGAATATAAGGTTTTTATCTTTCTTATACCAGAGAACATACTGATATTCTACATGGTCAAACTCTGTAAATCTTTATCAGTGAATTCTGCCTCCAATTAACAGTAATCAAACCAGTGCTGAGGGGGAAATATCAACCGGGAACCAGAGAAGAGTGGTAACTGTCAAACAATAAAAATTCCCCGGGGGGCATAAAGAAATAGAAGAAATTATCGAAGGACTGCACTGAGTGAGTATTGTACACCCTGTCCATAGTGCTTTCAACAGCCAGATATATTTGTTTTTTTTAAAAAAGGGCCAGATGTCTCATGGAAGATGACCATGGACTACTGAGAAATGAACAAGGTGGCTGTGCCCAACATTGCCACTATTTTAGATACATTGGCTATGGTTCTATGAGTGTACCATGCTCTACTGGACTTCGCAAATGCTTTTATTCAGTATACCCCTGGCTGCTGAGTCACAAGATCAATTTGTCTTCGCATGGGAGAGACAACAATGGACCTTTCAAGAGATGGTAGCCCAAGATTTTTCCCTGTTCTCCTTCCCCACATCTGTAAAATGGGATTATTACATTGATAATATAACATTAACATGTGAAGAATTGCATCTGCTGCAAGACACTCTGCAGACTTCGCTGGAACATCTGCAAGCAAGAAGATAGACAGTGAACCTGCAGAAAATTTAAGGCCCAGGCTCCACCATAAAGTTTCAGGGAGCTGTATGGTCAGATAAGATGTGTATTATCTGAGAAGCTGTGATTGATAAGTTGAAAACTTTTCCAACCCCTAAGAATGTGAATGAGGTGCAAGCTTTTGTAGGGATTTAGGGGTTTTGGAGGACTTTTATTCCTCACCTGGCACACTGCCTCTGTCTTTTATACCTCCTGGTAAAGAAAGAGTATGTGTAGAACATGTGTGGGACTGGAGATCAGAGCAGCAAGCCACCTTTGAGAAGGCACAAATACTAGTGAAGCAGATTAAAGCTCTGGGCATCTCCCAAGTAGGGTTAGTGTTTGAATTAGCTGTATCTGTGACTCTGGAAGTCACGGGTTAGTCACTGCAGCAGAGACAACAGAAGGAGAGAGTACCCCTAAGATTTTGGCCCCAGCTCTCAAAGGGGGAAGAAACTTGATATATGCACATATAGCAACAGCTCCTAGCAGTGTATGTAGCTCTCCTCCAGGTACAACCTCTCATAAAGGAACAGCAAATATGCCTTGGTTTTTGTGAACACTGTGTCTGACCTAACCCAAGTTTTCCCCTCTCACCATGCAAACCAGGCTGACATTAGGGAATTAGAGAAGCTGAGTACCATGTAAAGATACCCTCACTGACCCTCAGGGTCACATTTCAAAGGTCATGATGTGCAAGACTGAGCAAAAGAGCATGACATTGAATGGAGGTTTCATACCCCCTGTAACCTGCAAGCAGCAGGGTTAGTAGAAAGGAAGAATGAAATTAAAGTAGCAGATTAAATTTCTAACAGGAAATACAACCTTGGCCGGGTAGATTAAAGTACTATCCCAAGCTTTAACACATTAGAGTGATCAAATAGTAGGGCCTATTGCCCCATATGCCAGACTGGGAACCCCTGCTCAGATGCCCAATACTGTAAAGGTATTGAAATCACAGGAGATAGCTATTGCCCCAACACTTACCATGGGTCAAATGTGCTATGCTGCTAAGAACACCAAGCCCCATCATGCCTGGGAAAGTTGTTATCTACTGGAATTCACAATAGGATGTTCCATCAGGGTGGGTAAATTTATGTGACCCCCACGTGAGGAGAAACTACTCAATCTGCACTGGGATCTCTTTGTCCTGCTGCAAGCTGGACATGTTGAAATGCACTATGCCTATAATGGAACATGGACCATTGAAAGAGGGGAGAAGGTGACAGTCCTGGTCTGGCATATCCCATGCCCCAGTCATGTCTTCACACCTCACAGTGCTGGATCCCTTGGCCAACATGCATGGTATGCATAACCAGGTCAAATTCCTAAAGTTTCAGCCACATTAACATCAAGGATTAGGCTACAAATACATAGTCTTTCCTTGGTATCTGCAGGGGAATTTGTTCCAGGACCCCAGGGAATACCTAACTCCACAAATGCTCAAGCACCTTATATAAAATGTTGTAGTAAGTCAGCCCTTTGCATTTGAGGATGTAGAATCCATGAATATGGAGGGCTGACTATAACTTTTAACAGAAGGGGAAGAACTTTCCATACAATATATGCCTTTTCAACCTTACAGTTCTGCTGCTTCTGTGGTTTCCAGTCACAGGATGGACACATGAAGAGAAAATACCTTCCTACAGTGGGCCCACTCATATGCTCAGCAAAGGAATTGATCCACTATTGGGTATGCAGGAAGCCACCCGTCTCCAAGCCATCAGGATAGCCATGTGGGGTATCAGCATTCCAGGGAAGGAATTGGAAGGCACTAAAGGAGTGCATTAAGAAAGAACAAGCTAGGACTTGTACTCTCTCTTTATTTTTTTAACATCTTTATGGAGTATAATTGCTTTACAATGTTGTGTTAGTTTCTGCTGTATAACAAACTGAATCAGCTATATGCATACATATATCTCCATAACTTCTCCCTCTTTCATCTCCCTCCCACCCTCCTTATCCCACCCCTCTAGGTGGTCACAAAGCACTGAGCTGATCTCCCTGTGTTATGCAGCTACTTCCCACTAACTATTTTACATTTGGTAGTGTGTATATGTCAGTGCCACTCTCTCACTTCATCCCAGCTTACACTTTCCCCCCACCATGTCTTCAAGTCCATTCTCTATGTCTGTGTCTTTATTCCTGTCCTCCCCTCAGGTTCTTCAGAACATTTATTTTTGATTCCATATATATGTGTTAGCATACAGTATTTGTTTTTCTCTTTCTGACTTACTTCACTCTGTATGACAGTCTCTATGTCCATCCACCTCACTACAAAGAACTCAATTTTGTTTCTTTTTATGGGTGACTAATATTCCATCTAATATATGTGCCACATCTTCTTTATCCATTCATCTGTCATTGGACCTTAGGTTGTTTCCATGTCCTGGCTATTGCAAATAGTGCTGCAATGAGCATTGTGGTACATGACTCTTTTTGAATTATGGTTTTCTCAGGGTATATGCCCAGTAGTGGGATTGCTGGGTCATATGGTAGTTCTATTTTTAGTATTTTAAGGAAACTCCATACTGTTCTCCATAGTGGCTGTATCAATTTACATTCCCACCAACAGTGCAAAAGTGTTTCCTTTTCTCCACACCCTCTCCAGCATTTATTGTTTGTAGATTTTTGGATGATGGCCATTCTGACTGGTGTTATGTGATACATCATTGTAGGTTTGATTTACATTTCTCTAATGATTAGTGATGTTGAGCATCCTTTCATGTGTTTGTTGGCAATCTATATATCTTCTTTGAAGAAATGTCTGTTTAGGTCTTCTGCCCATTTTTTGATTGGGTTGTTTGTTTTTTTAATATTGAGCTGCATGAGCTGCTTGTATATTTTGGAGATTAATGCTTTGTCAGTTGCTTCATTTGCAAATATTTTCTCCCATTCTGAGGGCTGTCTTTTCATCCTTTTATGGTTCCCTTTGCTGTGCAAAAGCTTTTCTGAGTGTTCTCAGAGTGTTCTGCCTATGTTTTCCTCTAAGAGATACTGTTTGTTTCTATCTTTCAAACTAGAGTTGTAAATGAAGTACGGACCACCATTACCATATTAGATAATCTAACTTTTACTCTATATTTACGATTACCATTAATTTTTTCACTACTTTATTATGTCTGTGTGATGTTAATAAATGCTCTTTTACTTACACTCAAAGGAATCCCTTTAGCATTTCTTGTAAGGCAGGTCTTGTGGTGATGAAATCCCTCAGCTTTTGTTTGTTTGGGAATGTCATTATCTCGCATTCATTTCTGAAGAACTTCTTGCCTGGTAAAGAATTCTTTGTTGATAGTTTTTCTTTTAATATTTGAATATGTCATCCCATTCTCTCCTGACCTTAAAAGTTTCTGCTAAGAAATCCACCCACAGTCTTTGGGGGAGTTCCCTTATGTATAACTTATCTCTTTTCTCTTCTTCCAAAAAAATTCTTTGTCTTCAGTTTTAACAATTTAATTATCATATGTCTCAGTGTAGCTCTATTCAAGTTCAACCTATTTGGGGCCTTTTCGGCCTCATAAATCTGGATGTCCATTTCTCTCCCCAGGTTTAGAAAGCTTTAGCCATTATCCTTTTTAATAGCCTTTTTCTCCCTTCATTTTTCTCTTTTCCTTGTGGAATTCCCATAATGTGGACATTGTTTCTTTTGTCTGTGTCCCATAAGTCACATCAGATTTCTTCACTTTTATATTCTTTTTTCATTTTGCTCTTCTGACTGAATAATTTCAAAAGTTCTGCCTTTTAGGTCACTGATTCTTTGTTTTGCATGTTCAAGCCTGCTTTTGAAGATCTCTATTGAATTCCTCATATCTGTCATTTATTTTTGAGCTCTAGGTTTTCTGTTTTATTAGTAGTGTCTATTTCTTTGTTGAACTTCTCATTTTGTTCAAACATTGTTTTCTTAATTTCATTTATTTGTGTATTTTTGTAGTTCATTAAACTTCTTTATGAGATTTATTCTGAATTTTTTTACTTGATAGTTCATAAATCTCCATTTCTTGGAAATAAAAACAAAAATATACAAATGAGACCTAATGAAACTTAAAAGCTTTTGCACAGCAAAGGAAACCATAAACAAGATGCAAAGACAACCCTCAGAATGGGAGAACATATTTGCAAATGAAGCAACTGACAAAGGATTAATCTCCAAAATATACAAGCAGCTCATGCAGCTCAGTATCAAAAAAACAAACAACCCAATCAAAAATGCACAGAAGACCTAAATAGACATTTCTCTAAAGAAGATATACAGATTGCCAACAAACATATGAAAAAATGTTCAACATCATGAATCATTAGAGAAATACAAATCAAAGCTACAATGGGGTATCACCTCACACCAGTCAGAATGGCCATCATCAAAAATCTACAAACAGTAAATACTGGAGAGGGTGTGGAGAAAAGGGAACCTTCTTTCACTGTTGGTGGGAATGTAAATTGATACACCTACTATGGAAAACAGTATGGAGTTTCCTTAAAATACTAAAAATAGAACTACCATATGACCCAGCAATCCCACTACTGGGCATATACCCTGAGAAAACCATAATTCAAAAAGAATCATGTACCACAACACTCATTGCAGTACTATTTACAATAGTCAGGACATGGAAGCAACATACTCCAATAAAGATGTTTTTTAAAAGTCTCCATTTCTTTAAGTCAGTTACTGGAGATTTATTAGTTTTCTTTGGTGTTGTCATGTTTTTCTGATTGTTTGCGATCCTTGATTCCTTTTGTTGGTATCTGTGTGTTTGAGTTAGCAGTCTCCTCTTTTAGGTTTTATAGGTTCTCTTTGAAAGAGACAGTTCTCCTGTCAGTTCAGTTTGGGTTTCTGTATATATATCTGTGGTAATGACCTTGGGCAGGTGGGGCTTGCTACCAAGATCTGTTTTTGGGTGAGACCACTGCCAAGCTCTGACGTCAAGAGACGGTGATGCTGATTGAGAAAAGTTGTATATGAACTCTGGCTTGATTCCCTGTCTAAGCAAGGCTGTAGGCTGGGCTCTGCAGTTGCCTGGGTTCTCTGCTCAGGCTTCCTAGATCAACAGGACTGAGTACTATACTCAGTAGTAGGTGGGGTTATGAAGTAGTTTCCCTGCCTGCTGTGGCAACTGAACAGGCTCCAGGTTCTGCATGGCTCATTGTTTGGGAACCTGAATTAGGCAAGACTGTGCACTGAATTCCCAGGCCAGACATGGCCACCAGTTTTGCTCTGAAGTTGGGGAAAATCACAGGCTGTGGTCTCTGTTCAACTGCAACCAAAAGCAGGGCTGTTGGATGGGCTAGAGAGCTTCCTGTGTGCTCTGTTATGTTCCCTTGCTGGGAAGACTGAATGCTGTATTCAACAGTGGGTGGGGCTATGAATTTGTTTTCCTGCCTGGGCAGAGTGGGAGAACTAGCTCCAAAGCCGGGAAGACTGTTTGTGGTCTTGACTCGAGCTGACCCATGCCCCAATTCCCTGGCTGAACTGAGACACTGACTGTTCTCTGTGGATGATCAGCTCTGCCTGCTGTGTTCTCTGATCAAGCGTTGCTGGGCTACCCAGCATTCCAGGTGTTCTGGCCAGGCTTTCTTGTTGGGTGGGGCTGGGAGTTACATTCAGCAGCATGTGGGGCTATGAATTAGCTCCTCTGCCAGATGGTGCAGGGAAGCTGGCTCCAAGAAGCCTCCCAGGTGCTCTCACTTATTCTTCCTGGTCAGGGAATGGCCAGGAGCTACACTCAATCATGGGCTGGGCTATGACTATCTCCCTACCTGGGCAGACGGCGGGCAGAGCTCCAGATCCTGCAAGGCTCTTTGTTTGAGAGCTTCAATCAAGCAGTCCTGCACCCAGCCAAGTTCCCTGGTCAGACTGCACTACAGTGTTTTCTGCAGATGAGAAAAGCTGCTTGTCGGGACGATTACATGGGTGCTATGGGAGGAACTCAGTCTGCCAAGACCCATGTGCTGGTTGTTGCAAGCCCCCCTCCTTCTCCATCACAACTAGATTCTCAGTGTCCAAGCCACACACATTCCTCCACAATCCCTGTGAGGCAAGACCAGAGTGGGGACAACCAAGAAGCAACTCATAACGCTGGGACCTGGATGCCTAACCTGGGTTGTCTTTCTCTGCGGAGGAACTGTAGTCTTGGGGAGATCTCTCAGTGTGGTGCAGTGCCAGCCTGGGGGACTGGCAATGCAGTCAGCATGTACCCACTCTTAATCTTCTAGTGTGGACTGTTTTGATCTCTGTGGTACAGGAGGGGTTCTTCAGTTTCATCCCATGTTCTATTATTTTCTCAGTGGTGTTTTGTCCATGACTAGTTGTTCTTCTTGTGAGTGGGAGTGAAGTCAGGACAATCGGTCACCATCTTGGTAATATCACTCCTCTGATTCCATGGTTTGAAGCCTCATAGAGGCGTGTATTTAGTCTGAAAGTCTGTAACTTTCCATGTGAGAGACCAAACAACTAGGCTATTGTCAAAATGTTGAGTCATTAAAAATAGGACAAACTTCATCTAGGGGAGTATTACAAAGACCTGTGAAAATGCCCTTGAGTCTGGACACTGAGGAGTGTGACCACCATCTGCTTTCAATTCTGCTGAGCTGGTAGTGAGATTGAACATATGTAGCAGCACAGCAGACACCCAACAGGTTTCAGCTTATCCAAACCATCAGTGAACCAGGCCTAGGGATTTAGTTGAACCTCTAAATGAATAAAGGCCTCAGCCAGCAGTTTTACTTCAGGTGGCAGAGTGGTTGATAGAGTTTCCCTGAAGGTGTAATAACCACTTCTTCACGTAAAGTCCATATGCCGTCAGGGTGAGGCCAGGTAAAGGGAACAAGAGGCTAGAGAGACACAAGGCCTCCATGGTTTAGTTGTTCAGTTTTGAAAATAGATGCTTTTCAATAGGGATATATCTAACATACATATATAACATACATATCAAGGAGAAGATGAGTCCAAAGTCCCAAGGCACATCTTCAGGCAGAGAATGTTCCCCTTTGCCAGAGACTCCAGTTGGAAAATCATCAGTTACAGAGCATTAAATCTCAAATTGGTCAGTATGAATATAGGGCCCTAAAGATATAAAGCATGACACAGCTTGCTGGACAGTTTCCATAGCAGAATGTTGTTTTGGGCCCCACTCAAAAGATGCTAATTTATGGGTTAGCTAATATAAAGGACAAAGCAGAATGCCCAGTCACAAACTGTTTCCAATATCCGAGAGATCCAGCTTGGTGACAGACCTCCT
Source organism: Neophocaena asiaeorientalis asiaeorientalis (assembly GCF_003031525.2). Lineage (NCBI taxonomy): Eukaryota > Metazoa > Chordata > Mammalia > Artiodactyla > Phocoenidae > Neophocaena > Neophocaena asiaeorientalis. The sequence goes on from NW_020173217.1 coordinate 65,241, forward strand.
TTTTAGTGGTGGGGGGCTGAATAGACAACAAATTTTCCTTGACTGCCTAAGGACTCAGTATCGGGAATCTGTCTGCAAAGTCCTAAGAAACATTACTAGGCAAGCAGCCAACTGAATTTTGTTGAAGATTTTCAGCCACTCTTCCTAGGAAATTTATCATAATACCACAACCAACACAAAACTGAAGCTTCTGAAGGTCAGCCATCAGGACATCATGTATATAGGTGAAAACTTTACAAATCAGAGTCTATAAGCACTTACACTAATTTCTGACCTATCTGATTTTCACAAATGGCAATGAAGTTTAGGTAACCCAGAGGAATACTACAAAACATATATGAGATGCCCTGTCACATAAATGTGAACAGATCTTGATCCTCAGGTGCCAGTAGTATGGGAAAGAAGGTGCTGCCAATGTTCAAAATAGTGTGTGTAATGGATTCAGTTAGAGTCACATTGTATGCAATTGCTGAGACTATAGAAGAAACAATTGAATTTATTTGACAATAATCCACTATAAGCCTCCAGCTCTTCTTAAACTTTTACACTGGGCATACATGGCTGTTCTGTAGAGGTCCTGCATTTCTTTCTTCCCCTGCTTCCTTTAAGTATTTAATCAGGGCTGTAAATATCTTTATTCTTCCTGGGATTCTATACTCTTTGTGTGAAACCACCCAGGATGATCCAGAGCAGCTGGTGGCAGAGCAATTCATGTTTCCCACTTAATACTTCCCTACATGTGGCTGAGTTTCATCTAGCACTTATGGGACAGGAAAATACAAACATCTTTTCCTACTATATGTTTAGATGTGGAGGTAACACCGAGATTGCAAAAAATTGGCCCCAAATATTTCATTCATAAGGTCATATTCAAGTTTTTCCTATTCTTTTTTTTTTCTGTTTTTTTTTTTTTTGCAGTATGCGGGCCTCTCCTGTTGCAGAGCACAGGCTCTGGACGTGCAGGCTCAGCGGCCATGGCTCACGGGCCCAGCCGCTCCACGGCATGTGGGATCTTCCCGGACCGGGGCACGAACCCGTGTCCCCTGCATTGGCAGGCGGACTCTCAACCACTGTGCCACCAGGGAAGCCCAAGTTTTTCCTATTCTAAAGCTGGCCAAAACCTACGTCCCAAATCTGGATGCTGTTCCCCTCCACGGGTCCTGTAGAATAGTGACTTGGGCATCCATATCTAACAGAGCCATAAAAGTTTGATTCTCTCCCCTCACCAAAATTCTCCAGCCTACTCAGATGAATGCATTTGGCATCTGATCTCCACTGGGGACAGAGAGGACTCATTGTCATCTCTAATTATTTTTCTACTTATAGCAGCTGTGGTTGAGTAGCCCAGCTGTTTACATTCTTCATTTACAATCATTATCTGTCCAGTGCTCTCATCTCCCAAGCCAGCTACCAAAAGTTCTAAGGGTTCTCGTTTGTGCCTGGGGTGCTTGTGATTTCCTTCCTTTAACCTGGGTCATTGTGTGTTTCTGTCACTATTATCTGAAAGGATACAAAAACTTCTGCTTACCTGGGATCAATCTTAGTACTATTTGTTACAATGTAGTGGGCCTGAGGTTAATAACCAGATTGAGGAGCAAGTTGTCTCACCAGGAGTTGAATTATCAAGAAATAATGCATGATTCCAGCTTGTCTTTGAAGCTACCTCCTGGTATTCATCCTGCAACAATTTCCTCAATTCCTCCTTGTTAACAGTTTATTATTCACAGTAACAGCCATAGTCAGACTGATAAGCAGTTTTACTGAATTCCTGAGTCCCACTTAACACAGGGTGATAGGAAGTGGGCATGGGACACATGTATACACAGTAGATTGCATTAGAGGAAAGGAAACTAGTTTAATTAACTTAATCTTTTATAATGGGCAGTGAACATGCCTTCCTCTTCCTAAATTTATTATATTGCAGTAAGCATTCCTGCTCATTGCTACAGAGGGAACCACTATCCCATCTCACAAAGATGTTTGTTATTCCAACATCCTTCAAAGGAATGTGGCAAACCAAAACCATTCATTACCTTGCTTGCAAAATGTACAGAGATCCATACAATACTGTCCTCCAACAATGTATAACAGTAAAATTGTTGGAAATATGCCATCTTCAAACTCACTAGGTAATGGCAAACTTATCTCCAACTGAACTCCCACCAACAGTGGATGGGATCTCCCACTTTTCATCTGGATGACAACAAATATTTTTGAACTTCAACATGCTGTTCATCTGATGCATATAAAAGCGTATGTGATTTCAATTTCCATTTTTCTGATTCCTAGTGAGACATAAAGCCAAGATATATTTACTAAGCAACTACCACATGCCAGATATTATTTTAAGTATCTGTGATACCTCAGTGAAAAAAAAAAGGAAGGAAAATCAAATACTTATGGACCTTATATTCTGTCAAGGAGAAAAAACGTTATTAACTAAATAAACTATATAGCATGTTAGAAGATATGTGGATGGAAAGGATAGAGTAAGGTAATGGGGAGCAGATTAAGATAATGCAGGTTTACTGACCATATGATCTCCTATTTTGGAAATGTCTGTTCATAATTTTTGCTAAGTTCTCTATGGGCTGCTTGTTTTATTTTTATTGAAAATATTTTTATTTATTTCTTGTATTTTCACTATCCAAGTTAGTAGCCTAATCTTATTTTGTCCCACTTTGTATAGCATGATTTTTTCAAATTAGGGGATTCATATTTTAATATAATAATATTTATCAAAATCTGTCAATTTTTTAGTTTTAAAATAAATTTTCACCAATTCCATTGGAAAAAATACATTCTCTTCCATTTTATTTTAAAATTTTGTAAATGCTATTTCCTAAATTGAATATTAACATTTAATCATTTGGAATTCATTTTGTATGCAAGGTATGATGAAGTGATTGGGGTGTATTTACTAGCATATGGAAAATAGATTAATACTGCATGGTTTATTGAATAAAATGTCTTTTCTCATTCATCTGAAATGTCACCTCTATTATGATTTCAGTTTCTTATATTCAAATCTCTTTCTAGGTCTCTCCTCTGTTTCACTGAAATATTTGATGTTCCTTTCTCCCTCCTTGTACCCCATTACAGATTATATTCCAGAGTCACCAATGATCCTGTTAAAATATGAGACAAATCATGCTGTGCTTCTGCTGAAAATACACGAATGGCTCCCCATCACACACAGTGTAAAAGTCAAATTCCATTCTAGGCCCTCTGAGTCTCCAAGCTATCAGCTTCTCCCAGATCCCCATCACTTCTCTGAACTCACTTCCTGAAATTCTCTACCTTGCTCACTCAGCTCCAAGCTATATGCTTCTCCCAGATCCACATCACCTCTCTGAACTCACTTTCTGATATTCTCTGCCTTGCTCATTTGCTCACTCAGCTCCAGCCATGCTGGTATCCTCAGTGTTCCTTGAAATGCCAGGCCTACTTCTGCCTTGGGACCTCAGCACTTGCTGTCCCACTATTGGGAATGCTCCTTCCGCAGACAGCCACAGGGCCACTTCTCTCATTGCCTTCAGGTCTTTACGCAATAACCAGGCTCTCTGTGAGGCCCTCAGTTCAGCCTCCTCCCTGGAATTTAAGTCCCCCTGTTCTTTGCTTTATTTTTTCCTTCTTAACACTTATCACTTTGAAAATACTTTATATTTTACTTATTGTCTCTTGGCTACTGTCTATCTCCCACACTAATATGAAAGTTCCATGAAGATAAGATTATTTATTGCTTTTGCTTATAAACATATCATAAGGACCTGTGTCTAGAAGACTGCCTGGCAGAGAGACCACCTGAACTAAGTATTGGTGAGATGAAGATAGAGCAAATAAATTAAAAATGAAATGGGGTTAAAGTAAGCCAAATGGGGGCTAGGCAGGTTTCCCTGGGTCTAGCCCCAAAACTACCAATGCAAGTGCCTCCAGGAGACAACTGGGCATTTTATTAGAGCGAAGAAGGCCAACTGGGGGTGTGGCCCCATTGAGAGAGCATTCTGAGTCTAAAATGGCTGAGCCCTTCCTCAGAGCCAGCTGCTTGTATCCTTGTTGGAATGTGGGCCCTAATCCTTGGTCTATTGTTTTTGTTTTTGTTTTTTCAGGTAAGCCAGAAATGTGGATTTTTGAAATGTGAAATCCCCCAAATGTCTAAGTAGCTAATTTTAAAATGGAGAATGATAAAACATGACGATCAAGCAAAATATGAGAGTGGGCTGAAATTGGCCCATGAGTGGCCTGCAGGTGTTTGCTAGACTGAATTATGTGCTGTATGAAAGAAAACTTATCCCTGTTCTGGTGGGGTGGGCTTGCCTTGTGTAATTCTCGAGGCAAACAGTTTCAGGCTGTGTTGGGTGGAGAGAATGAACTGGAATTACCAACTTCTTTCAACTCCTGGAAACTCCCTCCCTCTCCCTCTCCCTGCTATGCCTGGAGTTAAGGAAACCTGGGCAGTGGGGAGTCACCAGAACTGTTTCTGTGAGGGTAGGGGTATATTTCAGTGAAGTGTGGAGTGGGGAAACCAGAGAGAGGGTTTTGAAGGAAACTTCCACAGCTGGACCGGGGAAAGGAAAGAAGGAGAGAAGGACAAAGACTCATGTGTTGGGACATTGTATCTCTGAGGGAATTTATTGGGGGTTACAATACCCTCTCCCCACCAACCACCTATGTGGTACCATACAGTCGAAGGACTTAGTTATACAAAGTCACAACTCCCCGCCCAACTGCGCATGCCATCTATCTCACCTGGAAATAGAGCTGCACAAATTTCCATCACAGCTCCCCGTGTGCGTGAAGTGGGCAAGACAGGTCAGGAGGTACCTGTGAAAGGCCAGTAGCCACTGGCTTTGTCGGGATATAGCCAGAATGGGGCTTCTAGAGGCAGCAGACCTCCATCTGGTGAAGCACTGGGTGGAGCCACCTGTGGTTTCAGGCAACTGCTGAAAGAAGCATGGACAGTCAAGTATTCCCCACACCCAGGAGAGAAACATTAAGCTCAGTCCTCCAATGCCCCTCCTCTGTAAGGAGGCCAGGTATAATCCAGGAGGAGGAAGAACAGTGAGGAGAGTGCTGTACCTGGGTTTAGCAAGTTTCCATTTTTCTGGATAAAATGCTTTCCAAATGCAAGGTGGCACATCTCTTGAGTTCTGAGCACCCCACTGACCTGTTCCCCACAAAAATCGTTTATTCAGTGTAGGCGAAGGGAACCAAGACCTTCAGGTCTGAGATTTACTGCTCTTGGGTCCTCTGGAAAATACGAGGAAGCTGCCCACAAGCCCCTGCTTATGGAGTGCCATGTTAGTGTGTTTAGGCTGAGGGTTTGGGTTCTGCTCAGCAGGTGTGGCATGAACTCCCTGATATTATAAAAGACTTTTAGGCATAACTTGGCTCCTGCTTAACTCTTGAGACATTCCTGTCAAAATGTCCTTCTAGGGAAGCTCCAATCCACCTGGTTTCTTTGACGGTTGCCACCTTCTTTGGGCACAGAGCTAGGGAGGGCAATTTGGATACTGCCAGAAGTCCTATTTTTCCTTGGGTCTTCCCATCTCTCATGGACCCCACTCCCCATATCTTGTTGTCTGTATTCTCACTCCCTCTGTCAGTCTTTCATCTTAGAATTCCTCTTTCCTCGATGTCCGTCCCCTTCTGGCCCCTCACTCATGCATAGACCTCCATTTGAGTATCCTTTTAGCCTCTCCCCAGATCTCTGCCAACTTCATCTTTCTCTCCCTTACTCTGGATCTCTTCTAAACGTCTTTGTGTCCCTCTCTACACAATTTATTCTGTCTGTTTTCCTCTAAGCCTTAAGATCTCACTCTCCCTCTGTTATTCTTCACCCCCTCCCAGTTGTGTGCCTACCCCTCTTAGGTCATCCCTCCCAATAGGGAGCCTCTCCATTTCTGACCCCTCCCCACCTCCTGCTAAGCAGCCACCTCCCCTTCTCCCTTCCCCCACAGCTCATCTCTAGTTCCTTCCCCTCCTCCCTCCCTAGACCAGACCAGCTAAGTCCTATTCCATTTTTAGATGACTGATTATGATACTAGCTGAACTTTATTCACAGCCTGAATTTACAGCTGTTCCTTCCTTTCATGCCCTAGCCACCAAACACACCCAATCGTTTCAACATGACAAATTCCTTACACACAGCATGTCATGGCCACATAAATTTGTATTTTTCAGGACAAAACAACAGTTATGCTGGCAAAGATGTCGGATTAACAGGGACCCTAAACTTTCAATACACTGAAAAGTAACATTATTTTGCATGTCTACAAAGTACACATTTGTTTTCACAAATGTGGCAAAGTTTACCCTAACAGTTAGGACTTTTTCACCAAATCATAGACATAGATATGGAAATCATCATCAATAGGAGGGCGGCGGAGCAGGCGAGTAGGATGGCGGCCGTGTCTTCAGCACTCTGCTCTCGGCCCCTCCGCCTCCCCCTTGGTGGTGGCAGCCCCTCTGCCACATGGGGCTCCCACCAGCCGCTACTGGTGCAGTAGTCTCCTCCCTCTTTCCGTAGCGCAGCTTCCTGCCAGGAGAGAGGCCTCCCCTTCCTGCCAAACACTGCCTGCCCCACCGCAACTCTCAAGCCCACCAGTGCTTTGAGCATGGGTGGTGCTCAATTTGCAAGGTTTGCATCACTGACTTGAGATGATGCCACCCTGTCGGAAAGAATTTTAAGAGACAAAACTCTTTCATCTCTGTGAAGTTCCAGTCCATAGACACAGTCAATTCCATCATATTTCACCAGATAAAGAGAAGGATTTATAGGCACCTGATCCAGAACGGTTCCTTTCCACTGGGTGATGGGCTCATCGCCTTCCTTCCATCCGTGTGAAATCCTGCAGCCCACGATGTTCCTGCGGGGCTGGGACGAAGGTCTGCCTCTCTGTTTCTTTTGGGAGGCTTTTCTCTTTGTCATGTTTGCAGACCCAGTGGCCCGTCCTGCAACTGCCCTGGTTTGTTGCCCTTCGGCCTCCTGCGAGTTGGGGGTTTTCATGTCTGCAAGGAGGAGGAGAGAAGAGAAGAGAGGAACATTCAAAATGCCATAAGGTGAAGTTCTCCAGACAGCGTCGTCTCCATGTACCCTGCGCCAGCGCCTAAAATTTCCCCATGAGCCTGGCAGCAATGCTGGAAATCCTGGCTGTGTGCCTGAAAGTGCTCTCCCTTCTAGGTTCCTTGAGGTTGCGGGAGAAGGCGGCAGCGGCAGTGGTGCTGCCTGGGGTTAGGAACTCTGCAGGAGGGGGCGGGCTACCTCCTTGTTCAGAGACCCCAGCCTCATCTCCTCCCTCTTTCCGTAGCGCAGCTTCCTGCCAGGAGAGAGGCCTCCCCTTCCTGCCAAACACTGCCTGCCCCACCGCAACTCTCAAGCCCACCAGTGCTTTGAGCATGGGTGGTGCTCCTCGTTTCCCGATCCCGCCCCCTTCCCAAATCTGGAGCAGCTGGGCTTACAATCCTCCACCCTTTTGCCCCCTCCTCTCTCCCCCCTCCCTTTCAGGGCCCTTTGGCTCCTGTGCTCACCTCCACCTCCACCCTGTCAGTGCCCCTGCTCCATCTGCTTTCCACCTCCCAGGAATGTGTTTCTTTCTTTTTCCCAGTGCCCTTATGTATTTATTCTTTATACATAAATATGCCTTTCCTGTCATTTACAGGAATTTGTGGTAGGAAGGGAGAAATGTGCTCAGTCTGCCATCTTGACCCAATCTCTGTGTAATCTTTCCTTACTGGTCATTACTGGACTTTACTTCTTAAGGATTTCCCCCCTTTTCTTCTTCTTTTACTTTTACTCTATCGCAAATGAATTCCTTCCACAATGTTAACACTGTGTAAATTTCGGAAAATTGATAGGAAGAAAACAATCAACTGCAATTCTAGCTCCCATTCCCTAGGGCTCCCAGCAAAATATTAATACTCGTTATTTGTCTTGCCATTTTCTAGGCTCTTACAAAACTGGGATCATTTTGCATAGGCAAGTTAATGCCCTGATTTTTTCCATATAGAGTATGCATCTTCTAAGGATATTAAACATTTTGAAAACTATTATTTCTCTTATTCGTTCATCAAATATTTATTTATTTACAGGGACCACAATTTAACTTTTCTGCCATTATTGAACATTGGGATTATGTTTCCACCATAACTGGTAATTAGATCTACTTATCAGAAAAGATAGCTTCAGGAAAAAAATAAGTTTATAAGAAACAATTAGGTAAAATGATGGTTTTATAATTCGTTGCAGAAGTATTCTTTAAGGAAGGAATCGAGGAAAATTTTACACTGAATTTATTCTAATATCAACAGATCTATTAAAATGCAAAATGCAGCAAAATAATACAGAAGAAAAAGCAACTGAACAAACCAAAACCCAGTGAACAACCTGAATGTTTAATAGTTACATATAGTATCTGAATCAGATGATGGGTTAAATGTTAACAGAGCAGCTAAGATTAAAACAATAAAATAATTACTAAAAGGGAGAGAAGATCAATAAAAAATTTTGATTCAATGATCAAAGTATAAAAATGTTAATATCGAGTGTGAAAAAAGAATTTCACATCTAGAGCTGATGCAAATAAAAGTTCATACAATTTTTTATGGATAGCAAATTACAGGTATGCTTTAGTTCGTGGGAGAGTTTAGTTATGGCTAACTTTTATCCCTAGGATTTTACCCTTGGAGTCCCAAGCAAAAGTGAAGGAGTTTTACCAGGGCTCTGGACTCCAATTTCTGTATCCTTAGCTTCAACAAGAAGTCATAACCTCTCCTGTTCTAAGCCTTTCAGCAGTTCCCTCTAAAGTGGTTACATTTCCTCAAGGGAAAAACATCCACCAAATTCACTGTCTTTTGGACATGTTCTCTCATATATCTTGGCTTGGTAATTATTTCCTATCTTCTTAGTTTTCAGATACCTTTGAGTTTATTGTTTTAACTTCATCCAGCTTTGATTGTTTAATTAATGAGAAAGATTTTTGAACTGCTTAGTCTATCACTAAAATCCAAAACTCTATATTTATTAAAAAATATGTGTTCAACTATTTGTAATAGCTCCAAACTGGAAATCACCGAAATTTCCATCAACAGTGGACTGCATGTGTTGTAGTATATTCATTCATACAATGGAATATCATACAGGATTGAGAATGAGCAAACTACAACTACATGCAACAACTTGAATGAATCTCACAAATATGTTGAAAAAAAAGAAGACAACAAAAGGCCACACATTTTCTTTCCAATTTATTCAAATTTCAAAAATTGTAAATAGTCTATGGCCTTAAAATTTTTTAAAGCAGTTATTATTGCAAAGATATTTTCCAAATAGATAGTGGCAATTCACATTTCATCGGTAATTGATGAAAGAACACAATGGAGACATTTTTGAGCATGTGTAAATGGCAAGAATTGTTCATATGGTTGATGGGCAGCAAAATGTATTGAATTGGAGCATCACGTGGTATTGCAGCCTAGCATTCAATCACACCTCTTCTGATAATAGTGTGCCCATTTTCCTCTTGGGAACAACCTAAGTCTGCCCTTTCAGAGAACTGAAATACTGTCAGAGTGATTGTTTTAAGACTAGGCACCCCACCTAGTCAGAGCCAATGAGGCACAATGATATTTTGCACAAACTCCTGGGTATGAAGTAAGTGATCTTGTCCACTGGACATGAGTTAAGCTGAGAGGATAAGAAGATCAAGCTGCTCTATTCACCTTATCATCATCTGGAGACAGAGGACAAAGCAGCACAGAGAAGAGATCACAGCCAAGGTAAGCAAAAGAGGGAGACTGTTGTCCTAGTGACACATTCTGTACCTGTAGGTGGTCATGGCCACTGACTTCTCAATATTCATCCCACTCTAAAAGGTTACTCTAGGCTAATTGTGATAATGTTATTCCCCCTGCAAGTGATTGGCTTAGCATTTGGCATATGATCTAATCTTGGCCAATTAAGTATGATGATATATGTTGGGGTACTTCTGAAAGAAACTTATTCTTAAGGGAAACAGAAAATGATGTTTCCTTTTCTTCTTTAGGGTGATGCTATTTCTGTATATGACCCTTGGAATCTGTGTAACCAGCCTGAGGGCAAAACCAGCACATTGAATATGGCAGAGGAGGAAATGAGAATACTCTGAGCCCTTTGATCATTTCATTTAGCTGCTGATCATACCATTCCTGGAGTCCTAGTTGTGACTCCAAGTTATGAGATAAGAAATTTCTTTATAGGTACAGCAGTTTGAGTCTGAGTTTTCTAATACTTGAAATGGAAGGTATCTGAAATGGCAAAGAGTCTGTTTAATAAATGTATGTGCATCTGTGCTTTATACATAAAAATACACACATACATAAAAAATAGCAAGGCTTATGTAGGGTTAAGATTAAATGAAATTTGAAGATAGAAGTTAAATTTAAAATTCACAAACTGTTAACATGTAACTTAACTGTATTTGTTGAGTGACTTTTAATAGAATTTATTTACTTATATAAATTATAATGTATAAAATCTATGAATTGCAACTTAGCAATTTATATACATATCAGTGTAATCAAAATTTTTAAATAATTCAAAACCTATTTTTCTAGCCAAAACAAAACAATTGAAATTTTTAATTTCTTAAAAGTTATTTTCAGTGAATTCAACTTTTAACTTTTGCTTGATATGAGAAAATAAGTTTTAACTAGCTGCTAGATATTCATTCATATATCACTGACATTTTTTCATCATTTTTTTCTTTTCATCATTTGACATAATAAATGATGTGCTAAATAACTTTTGTAGAATTAAATAAGTACTATTTTTATTTAATTCTCAAAGCCCAAGTCATATACAAGGACATAGAGGACAAAATATAAAGGCCTTCAATGGCAGCCAATAGGCACACATAGCTCACTTCTCAAGATATGACTTCAGGAATGAGCAATGAATTGAAAGCCCTCCAATCACAGCCATTATTTTTGCTAGGATTTTGTAACACTGATCTTGCATATATTTTGTATATTTCTATGTACTCAATGTCAGTGTTGCTCATGCTATGTCTAAGAAAACCCAGTGAGAGTAATTAAATTCTAAGGAATAAGATTTTGAGCTTTGGAAGACCACAAACCATTCTAATAGCTAAGATTTTTTTCACCCCCCCATACCAAGGATCAATTTTCTCCCCTTTGGGGGCAATGTCTTCCGGGCTGAGAATGCATGATCTAGGGCTTGCAGGGTAATGCAAGAAGATCGGGTTGTATATCAACTGCAATAGGAAGCCTTTGGAGAGTTTTAAGCAAGAAGGTGATATAATCTCATTTATATTTTGAAAGATCACTCCAGCTATTATGTGGAGATTTGAAAGGACAGCAAGGAAATCTTCATTCCCAACACCCAATTTAATCAACTTAAGGCCTTATCTTCTATTCTAAATCCTTTAGTTACTGAGATAACACATTTCTCTCCCCAGCTGCCAAAGCATCATGTCATGTGCTTACTGCTTTTGTTTTCAGTTATTTCTTCATCATTGGCCCTTGGGGATTTGTTTCACAACCTTTAAAGTTCAGCTATATATTTAAAAGGAGACCTGTCATATTTTTTAAAATAAATTTATTTATTTTATTTATTTATTTTTGGCTGTGTTGGGTCTTCGTTGATGCACATGGGCTTTCTCTAGTTGTGGTGAGCGGGGGCTACTCTTCATTGCGGTACGCAGGCTTCTCATTGCGGTGGCTTCTCTTGTTGCAGAGCATGGGCTCTAGGCACACGGGCTTCAGTAGTTGTGGCTCGAGGGCTCTAGAGCACAGGCTCAGTAGTTGTGGCGCATGGGGCTTAGTTGCTCTGCGGCATGTGGGACCTTCCCGGATCAGGGCTCGAACCCGTGTCCTGTGCATTGGCAGGCGGATTCTTAACCACTGCGCCACCAGGGAAGCCTGATCTGTCATATTTTATCCAACATTTTAAAGTGATTTAGCAAAAGAGTTTTCCTCTACCTACATTTTACTCTTTTTTTAAGCCAGTGAGTTTATTAGCCACTCTTTTGGTCAACTAGTGGTGTACTTCTCTTCCTTCATGATGGATACAAGAAGATTATAGGGGAGCCAGAGGAGTCATGCCCACTTCGTGAGGGCCCTCCTTCAATATCTACTGTTTTTTTCTTTAAGGAGTGAACTAGGCAGTTCATGGCTTATTTCAGAATCCTCTCAAATTGATTTGAGGGGATATGGGGATATATGTATATGTATAGCTGATTCACTTTTTGATACAGCAGAAACTAACAAACCATTGTAAAGCAATTATATATCCTGCCTTGGGACCTCAGCACTTGCTGTCCCGCTACCTGGAATGCCCCGTCCCCAGACAGCCAAAGGGCCAGTTCTCTCATTGCCTTCAGATATTTACACAAAAACCAGGCTCTCAGTGAGGCCCTCTGTTCAGCCTCCTCCCTGGAATTTAAGTCTCCCTGTTCTTTGCTTTATTTTTTCCTTCTTAACTCTCATCACTTTGAAAATACTTTATATTTTACTTATTGTCTCTTG